>NC_056737.1:1098198059-1098338059 GCF_019279795.1 Protopterus annectens
TATTAGTTCCTGATCTTTAAGTAACTTGGCAAGATAAACCAGTTACTAATAAAATAACCAGTCTGAATCAACAGACCGCGGGTGGGATTAAAAAAAGAAAAAGAAAAGTAGCGTACGATAAAATCCATGACATCATTACGTTAGAAGCCATATACTATACCAGAGGGGTGAGGGGTTATAGGATTCATCTGAGTGCACCAGGATAGCAACAAAAGATTTCTCAAAAGCAGTAAACAAAGGTTTAAACAATAATCAACAGCAGTAATGGAGAAATAGCTCAACACGTTTCTTTTTTGCCCCATCCATCTACCTGTCCTGGCACCTTATTATACCATCTCTTAAGCTGGTCTAAGTTGCAGAACCAAGTCTTAACCTGATTTCTGGTATGTATGGTCACTCAGGAAAGCAGCTTTCCGTATGCAGCTTTTAATTAATCTGTTGTTGATATTTTATAGGTTCATAGGTGTTTACTAGGCTAACGACCACAAGGGCCTTCTTTAGCCTAGCCATGTATCCCAAATCTCTGACAAGTTCAGATACCCTTGATAGGTGTAAGCATGGGTCTGGGAGATGAACCATTTACAAGCAAACGACTGGCAGATGAACCATTTACAGGCTGCCTGTGTCCATTAGAGACATAGGTGTCAAACCAGAGATGAATTTCCTGTTCTCCATCCAATTGTCCAAGTTACACTTGAATTGGGTTAAGGAGAAACTCTGCTTCACATGGATGGGGAGCCTGTTGAAGAGAAGGGGTAGTCTGTAGGATACATACCTGTCTCTCCAGCAGGTCCCATTTATATCACATGCAAGGTTTAAGTGTTTAGAACAGGTAATTCTTGTGCTATTTGTTTTGCAGGTACATCAGAGTGAGGTCTGACAATGCCTTGTATGCCAGGTATAGATCTCCCCTCAACTGCCTGTAGGAAACAGAATACAGGGATATTGCCATAAGGCAGTCTGCATAGAACACGTTACCTAAGCCCTGTAGTCCTTTAGTTAGGAACCTCTGTATAAATTCCAATTGTTGGATATGCCTCATTAGGTACATACCAAAGGAAGCATTGTACTCAAAGGTAGGTCTAATGATTACCGAATACAGTGGAACAATGACTTTTTTTGGACCTAGATGTCATACCTTTGTTTATAAGTTGCACAACATAGAATGATTTCCTCCCTACTGTAGACACATGATGGTCAAAGGTTAGATTACTGTCTATGTGAGTTGCCAAGTCCCTGACTACTAGGTCAGCTCTTAGGGGAATATGATAGCTACAAGGGTGACTTCCCAAATGATACTATTAAGCATTTCTTCTCATTTAGTTTTAGACCATGGCTCTGACACCAGTTGTTTGTCTGTGTCAGCCCCTCCTGGAGAACAATTGGGTCTGTGGGCGATTCAATGACAGATCCTAATTTACAATCATCTGCAAATTTAGTCATCCAGAGGCCACTGACATTGGCCTTGACTTCAGAGACATAAATGCCAAAAAGGAGCAGTCCCAGGACTAATTCCTGAATGACTCCACTTTTGACAGGCTTCTTTGTAGAGGTGAACTCCCCAATTCTAACTTCTTTGGTCCTGTCTGTGATCCAGCTGGCTATTCACTGGGTGACATAAGGGTTTGTACCTAACCTCTTGAGTTTGTCAACAATGCCCAAGTAGGGTATTGTGTCAAATGCTTTGGCCAAGTCAAGCTAGACAGTGTGAACCATTTTAACCTCATCCATTGCTTCAGTGACCTTCTCAAAAAAGGTCCACTAGGTTGAGTAGGCATGACCTGCCCTTAACAGAACAAATTGGGTTGGGTTGACTCTCTGGAGATGTCTTTATTGATCATTTCCATGATAATTCTTTCCATGGCTTTGCATGTGAGACTAGTGGTCCTCCCTCCTCTACCATTACTCTTTCCTGTTCTTCCACCACTCCTTCACTCTCCCCCACTAACTCACAATCCTTTACCCCTTCTTCTACTATCACCCACCCCTCTCCATCTCCTTCCCCTACTTCCCACACTTCCCAGTGTCCTCCCTTCTCATTAAAACCAATTCCCACTTTTACTATAAAAAAACTCATTCAGAAATTGAAGCCATGCTCCAATGCTCCAGATGATATCCCTGCTTATTTTCTCAGTCTAGCCGCTGAAGCAGTCACCTACCCCATTAGTATTCTAATTAACCGTTCAATCCAGGAATGCATAGTACCCGAAATTTGGAAAAAGGCCTTCATTATACCATTACATAAAGGAGGCAACAACAATAATGTTACAAACTTCCGTCCCATTGCTATCCTGTCTCCTATCTCTAAACTCTTAGAAAAATGCATACAACTACAACTTCTTCCACACCTCTTAGATAAACAGCTTCTAACACCCACACAACATGGATTCAGGCCAAATCATAGTACTATGACTGCCCTTCTCTCCTTCCTTGAAACTATTAACAAAGCCCGGGATTCTGGCCTTATTGTCTCCACCCTTCTACTAGACCTTTCTAAAGCCTTCGATACTATCTCTCATAGCCTGCTTTTAACTAAACTCTCTAAACTTAACCTATCCCCTTCTTCCTTGAATTGGTTCTCCAGCTACTTATCTAACCGATATCAAGCAGTAAAATGGAAAAAGGCCACCTCCTCATTTCTTAATACCCCAACCGGAGTCCCCCAAGGATCCATATTAGGTCCCCTTCTTTTTAATATATTTATAAATGATTTCCAGAATTCTATTCCTCTCTCAAATATCATCCAATATGCAGATGATTCAACTATCATTTGCTCTGCCACATCTACCCCTGTACTCCTAAAACTTACACAAGAAGCTTTTTCAACTACTGAGCAATGGATGAAAAGAAACCACCTTGTATTAAATGTCTCTAAAACCAAACTAATGGTATTTACTCCCTCTAAAACTACCTCATTCAACTTTAACTCCTTCACTATCACTAGCCATAACAATATACCTCTGGAACTGGTATCAGAGACCAAATTACTTGGTGTCCAAATTGACAACCAGCTTAAATTCCATTCCCACTTACAACTAAACATCAAAAAGACCCATCAAAAACTAGGCATGCTCTACCGACAAAATAACTACCTTACCCCTGCCACTAAAGTAACTCTCTCTACTTCCTTTCTTATCCCCTCCCTTCTCTACGGAACTCCTCTTCTCACTAACCTACAGTCCTCTCTTAAATCTCAACTTTCCTCCCGCTACAACAAAATTGCCAAATTTGCTACCAGCCAAAAGTCATCCTCCCATCACTGCCCTTCTCTCCAAAAACTAAAATGGCTAGAACTACCAAATCAACTCATATATATACAACTACCTCTTGTAAATAAGCTCATTTTTAACCCCACCCTCTGTCCTTCACTCTCTTCTACCTTTAAGATGTACCTTCCTGATCGAGTACTAAGGTCCAATAATCAAAATCTAATAGAAGTGCACAAACCATCCCGTCCACCAGGCAGAAATCTTCTATCCTATGGTTTAGCACGTCTCTGGAACTCCCTACCACCCTCCATTCATACTACTTCTAACCATTACTCTTATAAAAAATCTCTTCACTCACACCTAATATCCCAATGGGAATGCTCCTGCTCTCTCCCCACATAACAAATGATATCAAACTCCTGTTCCATTCTTCTATGGAAACAAACCCCTTCCTCACCTCATTCAAGGCCTTAGATTCCTTCTTTCTCTCTTTCTCACTTCTCTCTTGATCTTATTCTCTTCTAAAAACTTTCTCCTTCTATTTATCTCTCCATATACTTTTATTCCAGTACTTATATGTTAGTTATATATTGCATCAGACTGCTGCTACTATATGCATTTTGTAAACAATGAATCAGACTGTAACTATGAACTATTCCTAAGAAGAAATGCCTCTCTGCTGTACAATGCAATGTTCCATTGCCAGTCAGTTTTAACTCCAACCTCATCAATAGTGTGTATTTCTTGCAATGTTTGCAATGTTTGCTGTATAAATTGTAAAGGTCTTGTTCAAAACTGCAACCTTTGTATAAATATAATCTTTAAACTATTGTAACCTATAGTGCTATTGGAGCTTTTCTCCCCAGGACTCCATTGAAAACGGGTTCAAATGGCCCAATGGACTATCCTGGTAAACCAACTGCAAATAAATAAATAAATAAATAAATAGTTTCCAGGGTCTGTAGATGGCCCACATTTGTGCAGAGTGATAACTGTTGCTGTTCTCCATTTGTGAGGGTAAGAAGCCTGCTTGGAGATTACAATTAAATAACAATTCCAGATGGCCTAATAAGTCATATTTCATGCTATTTAGAAGGTGTCATAGGATAGTGTCTGGGCCCATTGATACAGTGTTCTTGGCATTAAGGACCTGTTCCCTAGTGACAGCAGGGGAAGTTATGGTTGATGGTATTTCCTGAGGGAAGGTTGAAGAGGAGAGAGGGGTAAAATTGGAGCTGAATTTATCAGCCAGGATGTTTGCTATATCTACTGGCTCAGTATAGGTGGCCCCATTTACAATGAGCTCTGCACACAACTGTGCATTCCCTTTGAGGTTGCAGACATAGCTACAGAATGCTTTTTGGTTCTCCTTGGCCTGGAAGGCCAAATTTATCTCAAAACTGGCTTTGGTAGACTTTATTTGTGCTCTGAGTTGTTTATTTAGTTCAATGAGAGTAATTTTAACCCGCTGGGTGCTGCACCTCCTAATTTTTGCCATGGTTTTCTTCATTTTGCTTTACAGCCTATTGGTGTTGTAATTCCACCAGGGCAGCATCCAAGACTAAGTCTGCATCTCTATCAAAAGATGTTTGCAGTTCCCCTTGTTTCTTACAGAATAAATTTATAACTCTGCTTCATTTGCATAAGTTACTATTTACAGGTACTGAGTTTATATTTTTGATATTCAGAAGAGAAACAGTAAAACTGAATAGCTAATCTGACCAGTGGGTATGGACAATATGGTAACCCAGCAGTCAATGATAATGGACAACGTATTTTGTGAGTATAATTGAAAAGGGTAACATTGATATTTTATTCGCCTTACAGTGAATATTAGTTTCTGATTAATTATTTATGTGTTTTATGATTGAATGTGTTATTCCTTAGCAACATGTAATTAAATTATCTCCTTTACCAATGAATGCCTCCGAAAATATTTGTGTCAGACGTTGGTCTTTATGTTTGTCTGCTATAACATGTTATGATATGAGGCAGGGGTGGCAACTTTAATTTATTATTTAGAAGACCCGTTGGTCAACCTGTTCTTTAACAACAATTTTGATCATATATATATATATATATATATATATATATATATATATATATGTATATAAAAAATTACAGACCTTGCAGAAATAGAAAATAGAGATCATTTTCCCAAGTGCCAGAATATACTAAATTACATATCCATAGACTGCACTGAATTACATTTAACGTTTTATACTGTAAATGAGAAGTACCTCACATGACTCATGGTCAGCCATTCATTTTCCCAGTAGATTTGGTAAGCCAAATAAATTAAAATTTAAATAAATACCTGGGAAAGTCATTCAGCAGGCAATAGTCATGACCAAGAGTTTCTGAGATGAGATTTAATAGTTAAGCACCTAGTGGTGGATGCAGAACAAGGACAGATTTGCTATAAATCTGCAATATGATTTTGTCATTGCCAATCATTCCAGTTTCATAAATAACCAACAATGTTAGCAATAGTTAATCACTGGGTCAAGATGTACCTAAAAAAAGAAATCAAGAAACAAAACATAAGTGGGGATATCCACCCCAACCCAGGCCCAAATCCATCCTGTCCAACTCAAACTGCTCCAACACAAATGTCAGAACATAACATCCCCACTTTCTTCATCCCTGGGCAAATCAACAACATCAGCAAAACCAACCATCTTTTAATGCTAAATATTAATATTAGAAGTATCAAAAATAAAATACCTGAAGTCCAGGCCACAATAGCACACTACTCCCCAGACATAGTTGCTTTAACAGAAACCTGGCTAAATAAAAACATAGCTAACTCAGAAGTTCTCCCTACCGGCTACAATATCATTAGACAAGACAGACCACTTTGTAAAGGGGGTGGAACTGCCTTACTGTACAAGTCAAACTTAACAATCCGTCAATTACTAAACTCCTACCCCTCCCCCAATAATTGGGACATACTTATCTCACAACTTCAACTTCACCCTAAAAAGATCATCACCACAATTGTGATCTATATTCCACCTGATAATACACCTGCTAGCTTTGAAGACTTCTTATCCTGGTGTTCTTCCACATACCCACAAGAAACCCTTATTCTGGGGACTTCAACCTAGACTGGTTCACCTGTATATCAGAACCACCAAGTAATCTAATAAATCTCCATGGCTACCAGCAGCTAGTCCAAATTCCAACTAGATGTGATAAAAAATATAAAAGGGAATCCATCATTGACTGGGTCCTAACTAAAAAACCCACATTGTACCCTCACATAGGCAGTCTCCCAGACACCTTAAGTGACCACAACATAATATACTTTATATGTAGTAGAACAAGCATATGCAAAACCACTAACTATATATCCACTAGAAACGCAAAAAAAATCTCTCCTGAGGTCCTCAACACTTTACTCTGTAACTATGACTGGACCCCCCTAAAAACCCTCCCACTTGACCAGGCTGTAGCATATTTCAGCAAAACATTTCTACAACACCTAGACACTGTCGCTCCATTGCACAAAATCAAGGTTAGAACCTCTACAAACCCCTGGCTCAGTAAAGAAACCAAACAAATCCTCAAGTCCAGAGACACTGCCTGGCTTTACTATCAAAAAAACAAAGAAACACAAAGCCTAACTAAGTACCAAGAACTGTGCAACCATGCAAAAAAATGCATTAGGCTGGACAAAAAACCCTACTACACAACATTACAAACTAAACGCCAACACAACCCACAAAAATTTTGGAAAAATGTAAACCAGGTACTAAAATCCACCAAAAAAGGCTACCCCCAAACCAACCACCCCTGACACTAAAGTTCCCATCAAAACACAATTCAACTCCCACTTTGTGAACTCAATTCTATCCTTAGTATCACAGGACAGTTCCTTCCTCACTACCCCCCAACACAAATAACACCAATACAAGCTTTACCCTCAAAACAGTTTCCACCACTTCAATCAAAAGCATGCTCTCCAAACTAAAAACCTCATCAACAGCAGCCGACCTACTCCCCAGCTATTTCTTGAAACTCACAGCAGGTGCTATTGCTATCCCAGTCTCCACTCACATAAACAGATCAATTGTTGAAAACTATGTGCCCAAACTCTGGAAAATATCCTATGTTACACCCATACATAAAGGCGGGACCTCCACTGAACTTAATAACTACAGACCCATTGCTTTACTCTCCCCCCTGGCCAAAATCCTAGAAAAATGCATCCATACCCAGATGCTAAACTATCTCCTAGACAGCAACATCCTGTCACCTACTCAGCATGGTTTCAGACCTGCCCATAGTACCACTACAGCCCTCCTCTGCTTCATAGACACAGTAAACTGTCTCAAAAATGAAGGCCTACAAGTGTCAACTCTTTTTTTGGATATGTCCAAAGCATTTGACAGTCTCACACCAAATCCTGATAAACAAACTAAACCAAAATCATCTATCAAATTCCACTCTTACCTGGTTCCAAAGCTACTTAACTGACAGGTACCAAGCTGTAAAATGGGAAAATTCTCTCTCTCCTCAGCTGCCCATAACTATAGGAGTTCCACAGAGTTCTGTCTTAGGACCACTATTATTCACAGTATTCACAAATGACCTCCATACCTCCACACAGCATGCATCTATAATTCAGTATGCAGATGACACTACCTTAATCTGTGCTGCACAAAACATTCCCACCCTCCTGCAAACAACTCATCTAGCATTCTCTGACATTGAAAACTACCTTACCAAAGCCCAACTTATCCTCAATCCAAAGAAAACTCAGCTTATGATTATAACCAGTTCTAACAAAAGCACTGTCAATTCACTATCTACTCCACTAATGCTACTCCAATTGCTCCAGTGACACAGGCTAAGCTATTGGGAATAACCATAGACTCCCACCTAAAATTTGATAGTCATCTCAACTTAACTATTAAAATAGTACATGCCAAACTGGGGTCGCTCTACCATATCAAACCATTTCTTACCAACAACACAAGATCAGCCATTGCTCGCTCCCAACTTCTATCCACCCTACTCTATGCATCTCCCAGTCTGACTAACCTCAACAAAACTGAACTAAGAAAAATGGAAGCCTGCTAGAACAGAATTGCCCGCTTTGCTGCAAAATGCTCATATAGAACTCAACACTGTACTGCTTTGAGACAGCTCCACTGGCTTGAACTGCCCAACCTCCTAACCTACAATCAGCTCTGCCTCTGTCATTCTATCTATTACCTCCCCAATACGTGTCCTGTCCTCAAAAACCTAGTACAACATCACTCAGCCAAAAGGCCTCTTAGATCATCAAGCAAACTACTACTAGAAGTCACCAACAGCTACAATAGCTTGGAGATGCACTATATAGTAGTTCGGTGGCTAAAAAATAGAACTCACAAAACACATCATCCAAAGCCTCCTTTAAAGACCTCATCAGGTAACATCTCAAGGAAAGTTGGCAGGGCCATGATTGCTCCCCAGGCTAGTGAAAGCGGATAACACATACATACAAAATCTAGAGCGCTTAATAATAGTTTTCAATCTTACTCACAAACACTGGCTAATCTACAATGTATGTACTGTACCTGTGTACTATGTATGTATTCTACCTATGTTCCAAATTTCAGCTGTACACCACAAATCTATTAACTACCTTTATTTTTAAAATTAATATTTTTTGTTTGTTCTCTCCACTGTAACTGTTTATGTGCCACATACCACTGTAAAAAACATGTCTCCTGTAATTTATGTGTATACTGGTCATGTCTAAATAACTAAATGTGTCTGTAATTTTTCTTTGTGAAGCTTTTCTCCCCGGGCCTCTGCTGAAAAAAGGGCCTTTTTGGCTCAGTCAGACACCCCCGGTTAACAAATGTAAAATAAATAAAAATAAATAAATGTATTATGCATGAACTTAATTATAGAACTAATCATGACCGGTCCTTGTGTGATTTTATTGTTCTTTATGAGAAACTGAGTGACTTTCAACTGTAAAGCTTCTGTAAATAGTATTCAGATAGATAGATGATTTCAGGATGACTGAAAACAGATTCAGTAGGTGTTTATCTATTAAAATGGACTCTAATCTTTGCAATATGTCCACATCTGTACTTTGTATTCATATGTTTGTAAAAGCTACACCTGTTTGTGCAGTGCTACAATGTATGTACATCACAATAGACATTTATGTTATTTACTGTCTGTGTCTGTGAGTTTGCTATACTAAACCAAATATACTAAACTGCAGTGATTTATATAATCTCTAGATACTATGGATACATGACAGTCAGGTTGGTGCTTAGATTAATTATTTAATTTGTGAGGAAGAAATATAAACTGAATAGGTAAATATTTCATTATTTTATGTTGTAATAAACTAGTTTTTTCCAGTTAAAAAGAATTGGAGCAGAAGCCCACAAGCCAAAGAAAGCAACAAAGATAAAAAAAAAATAAAAAAATGTCTTAAAAATGGATAAAAAGGAAATATATAGAACACAACAGCTGGAAATGGGAAAATATTGGGTGACACCAATGCATCAGTTAGCCTAGCAATCTCACAGAGCTCAATTCTTTGCTTTGTTCCATCTGATGTGTCTTTACTATGGATTCTACATACCTTATGTGTGCCAACATGTATTTTGTCAGTTATACCTTGTTTGGTTCCATCTGATGTGTCTTCACTATGGATTCTACATACCTTATGTGTGCCAACATGTATTTTGTCAGTTATACCTTGTTTGGTTCCATCTGATGTGTCTTCACTATGGATTCTACATACCTTATGTGTGCCAACATGTATTTTGTCAGTTATACCTTGTTTGGTTCCATCTGATGCGTCTTCACTATGGATTCTACATACCTTATGTGTGCCAACATGTATTTTGTCAGTTATACCTTGTTTGGTTCCATCTGATGTGTCTTCACTATGGATTCTACATATCTTATGTGTGCCAACATGTATTTTGTCAGTTATACCTTGTTTGGTTCCATCTGATGTGTCTTCACTATGGATTCTACATACCTTATGTGTGCCAACATGTATTTTGTCAGTTATACCTTGTTTGGTTCCATCTGATGTGTCTTCACTATGGATTCTACATACCTTATGTGTGCCAACATGTATTTTGTCAGTTATACCTTGTTTGGTTCCATCTGATGTGTCATTACTATGGGTTTGACATACCTTACGTGTGCCGACATGTATTTTGTCAGTTAGTCCAGCTTCACCACACATCCCAACACAAGCAGTAACATTGGTACCTCTAGGTTATGTCTCTTGCTAGCTCACAATATTAGCACAATAGCAGCTTGGCAGGACACATCAGATACCCCCAGCTTATCCCGGCAAGCTGCCTGCCTTCTTCACATGCACTCAGTGTTTTACTTACTACTTAACTGTCCAAAATGTGCTGCATTCTGTTCACCTATGTAGCAAATTAAGAATAACTCAGTGTATCACATCAAGCTACCTGATATACCCCATTAAATCAAATCAATATCTTAAGTTTGTCTTTTATCGGCATGTTTGTAACTTATTTTAACCATCCATACACTGTAGTATTATTTCTCATTATTACACCATACCTGTTTTGTATGTACATCAAAATATGTGCTCATCAAATGGCACTCTGTATATTTTACTGCTCTTTGAGAACTGTAGTCATAATGTAGGCTCTGTACACCACCTGTGCACCGTATAGTTCAGAATAATTTTCTGAGTAAACTGTAGGATATAAAAAACAATGAGAACACAATCCTAGATTTCAACCACCATTTGTTGATTAGGTAAACTACCCAACATCAAATAAATATGTCCAAATATTAATTGACAATGGTGATCAATAACTTACAACAAATAATATGAATCCAGCTACAGATGGAAATACCTTAGATACTATATTAACAAATTAAGAAACCTAAGGATCTTTCTGCCTCCCACTCACCTATAGCTACATACTCTGTAATGAAAAAATTTCATGATTTCGATATCTTTAGCCTAAAACTATAATCAAATTCATTCAAAAATAAACCACCCTTCCAAAACTTTATCAGTGGAGAATCTGATGCAATAAATGACATAATAACAATATTTTCATCAATGACCTTAAAATATTTGCTCAGGATGTTGTCAATAACTTTATGATATTATTAAATGCCACATTAATGAACACACACTATACAACATAGTGGAAACTATAATGTGATAAAATGACATACTTATGAAAACAGAACAAGATACTGTCTTAACTGGCTCAAAAATTCTGCTCATGGTATTGTCAATGAGTTCTATGATATCATTAACTTCTGCACTTAATAAAGGGCTGATGGTGCATATACTGCTTATATGGACCCTGCTAAGGCATTTAGCATTATCCCTCATACTGGAATGGATGACAAAATTAGTAGCATTAAATGTCAGTTCATACATAATTCAATGAGTGAAACACTGCTTAAGTAACAAAACACAGCAACTCAAGAGAAGGGCTTAGTTGCCTATCTAAATAGCGGTCACCTGTACTGTACCACAGACCACTGTACTGGGTTCACTTCTTTTTTGGACTATTCTCTTCAAGCATAAAAGTTGGAAATGGTCTATGGATTATATAATATGCTAATGACTGTAAACTAGATAGCATATTAACATCAGTGAAAAATGATGAAGTTCTTCAAGATAGTTTACAAAAAAAAGGACCTCAGATTTTCTTTCAATTTTTTTCATTAAAATTCAAATACATATTAAAACGTTAACAAAAGTTATTTACCTGAACAATTGCTAGCAACTATTTACAATATTTACAAAAATGTATACCGGCTAACTAAATAATCACTAAATATTGAAATGCACTTCATTAATTTGTAGATGAGCACGTAAAATGATTCAGTTAATATGTTCCAAGTTTCCATCAACTGTTGAACTTTAGTCTGTGTATTGGAGATTATCAATGAAGAATATCTGTTTTTTTTTACTTTATATTCTTTAATAGATACAGTTTGTAGCAGAATGATGAATTCTTCAAAGTGAGGAGAGAATGAGAGTTTCATTTTCTTGTAACTGGCTAGTGCTAGGATGGTCCACAAAAGAGGATTAATCTTTCCTTAAGAAACTTGGAATTGGAGAGTTGAAAGAACTAGATCACATTAAAGCAAATGTTTACCAGACCAAATGGCTTGGAGAAAAGTATTAATTTTTCCTAGTAAGACGATAAACTAGTACAGTCATAAATAATGTGTTTCAAATCACCTCTATTGATTTCATGTACCTCCAGCAATTTGAGTTACTTTGTTTATATATTTTTGCAAGTATCTGAGGAGTAAAAAAGAATCTGTGAAGGCACTTCCATCTAAACACTTTCCATGTATGAACCACAGCAGTACCACCTATTAAATGTAATGTAACTAAGTTGTCATCATGAGAAATGTTGTTAATTCTTTCTTGTAATTAATACTTCCAAAGATTTTCATTCACATCATCTTTATACTATATTAGGATTTTATATAAGCCAGATAAGATAGAAGAACATGACTTGATTTTGTAAATAATTAAAGAACAGTAATTAATTAAATTGGGACCGAAGTAATGATTTGAATATGAAATTACTATGAAATTATCTCGAGCAAAAGATTTTATACTTTGAATTTGAATCCAATCATTTTGATCTAAATAAAATTCAGAGTGAATTTCTGTTATGAATTTTAAAGATATGTTATCCAAACATTAAACCACCCGATAAAACTTTTGATCTCCCATCTATTGAATTCTGTCTTATTATAGTTCATTAGTAAACCTTTGGAGATTTGGAAAGGAATTAATAAATTAAACCATTCTTTAGTATCTATGTTAGATAATAGGAATAGTCTGGCATTTTATAAAATTAAATTATCATAAATTGAAGATATGTGTGAGTAAATGTTATATTGTATATAATTACAAAATGTATATTATAGGTTGTTTTCATTTTTACTATCTGTACAAAGTTTTGTTTATATATCAAATAATGATTAATGCAGCATTCTCCAATTAGATGGATTTTTTGTCAAACCATTGTGCTAATATTTTCATAGATACAGATTTAGTATAAGTTTTCAAGTATGGAATTTTTATACCTCCCCTATCTCAGTGTCTGATATGATGCTTATAGGCAATTCTATTTTTTTAGATGACCATAAAAATGAATAGAACACAATTATGTTTTTAACTGGGATTTGGAGGTTGAGAGTGAAGTAGTGTAAATAATATAAATTACTATGGGTAGTAATGCCATTTTGAAAACTTGGAGTCTTTCCTCAAAATTATAAATCTGATTATGCTGAGTCAGAATTAGTTTTTTTATATATATTAATGCATTGTCATAGTTTTTATCTCTTATAAATTCCTAAGATATCCCTCATATAATATCCAAATATTCTATTTCCTCAGAATATTTACATAAAATATTTTCCATGAGGATGTTAGAAGAGGAATTTTTATTAAATAAATATTTCACTTTATTATTAAAATGAAGTCCTGAAAAAATCTTAAAAATAATTAATTATTTTTGATTATTTTGGGATTAGTTGGGTTTAAATTAGTAACTGTTAACATCATATCATCAGCAAACAGTATGGCTTTCAATAAGTAATTACTTCCTTGGTAAAATAAGTTAACATTGTTATTGATTTTAAGAATGATTTTCGCCAATATTTCAATGCTAGGGAAAATGAAAAATGAGAGAGAAGACAAACTTGTTTGATGCCTTTTAATATATTAAATGGTTCTGATAAATATGAGCCTAATTTAACATATGCTTTATTGTCCTGATAAATATTAATTAACATTCTAAAATTTTGTGAAAAGTCAAAATATTCCAAAGATTTGAAGAGAAAAGTCTAACTGAGTGTGTCAAAAGCTTTTTCCATGTCTAAACTTATTAGTTCATAATTTTTCTTGATATATAAATCTATAATTGCAATATTTATTTTAATGTTGTCTTGTGTCTGTTTATTTTGGGAATGAAAACAATCTGACCTTTATTACTTAACCTAGGAATAAATGTCTTTAATCTATCCACTAAAATAGACATATACAATTTGTAGTCCACATTTAATAAAGACATTGGTCTGTATGCAGGACAGAATTATAAACTGTTATTATTTTGGACCATATGAGTTATTAGAGAATACTACCAAGAAAGACAAACTGTAGAATTAACTTGAATTACATTTAGAGTGCTAAGAAGCAAACTTGCAATCTTTTGTGGAATTTATGCAACTCTGCTATTATAAATAGTCTATACCTGGAGCTTGACTTAATATTCTGTTTAATTTCTAATAAAGTAATATATTTTAAATTATTATTGCTCTCTATATCTGTAATCTTGTGAATGTCCAAGTTATTTAACTGTTTTTTATGAGTGATATTAGTTAAAACAGAATTATTTGAACGAATGAGATTCCTGCATATGTTGAAAACAGTTATATAACCACCTTTAACATGATGTTCTGTAACAATATAATAGCTAAAAATGAACAGTTGTACTATAATATAATTTATATAGACTTAACTTCAACATTCAATATGGTCATACACAAAACACTGATCTATAAATTAGAACAACTAGGTATTGATGTGCTTTGATAAGATGGATAGCTGTATGGCTTACAAATTGGATGTGGCAAGTATTATACAGTTACTGCTCAGGTGAAATTCCAAATCACAGTCAGGGTGTCCCACAGTGTTCTGACCTAGGCCTATACATGTTTAGGTTGTATCTTTTAGATATATCTCTTGTCCTAGTGTTTTTTTTCTTACTGTACCATGACATTATTCTACCATATAAATAAGCCTTAAAAGAACCACAGACCATTAATAAATAATTTTTTTTCTTTCAGATTAGTATCCAAGAAAAAAATGATTTGACTTGTAAGAAAGGGATTAAAGTAATCAAGTCTAGTAATATAGGCTGTAAGGATTTACTTATCTTTATCTAACAGCATTAATATTGACATGAATAAAGCCAGCATCAAATGATCAACATTATGCATGTCAACACTCAACTAAAAATGAGCCTAGTATCAATATCAGTACATGCAAAAACCTTAAAACAAAATTAAAAAGAAAACATTGTTTTTTGCAGGGGTGCAACCCTTCCTGCATTCCCCATGTGTGGGCACAACCCCCCTGCTAAATATATATTCTAACTTCACGATTGCACAGTTTTCAGGGAAAGGGCAAATTCCCCAGCCCCAAGAATCATCTGATCTGCTACTTTTGTTGACAGGTGTTGACCATTTGTTTAGTTGACCAAATTGTGTTGACTAAATAGATGTTGACAAAAGTGCTGCTTAACAAAGTAGTGCCTTCCAGACTGCCATTCTTGAGGTATAAGTTAATTTTTTTATAACTGACCTTTAATTTTGTAAAAAATAACATTATAATCTGTAACTGGGCAATTAATTATTTTATAACATACAATTATTGATCATAAATCTTGAGAAGCAAAACTTTTATTAATTCTGGAATGTGTTCCAAAAACTACATTGTGTCCCAAAAATGTGAGAGTAATGAGTAAAAGCTAAACAGTCACTATCTCTTAAGGAAAAGGTATCAATCACATTTAAGTTTTTTGTCCAATTTCTTAAAGATTTTGCAGAGGCTGAAATTCTTGGATCACTTAAAGCACTCGTTTCAGATTTTCCCATAATGCAATTAAAGTCTCTATCACTGATTAAATTACTCTTCATATTGTCTAAAATATAGTTTAGACAAGACTTAGTTTTCTTGGCCCCAATAATTGGGAATGGATATGGATTGACAAGAGTGCATATTTTATTATTATATTCAATTACTACCATAATAAATAAACCATCTAAGTCTTCTTTTTAGCAATATTTTTGGCATAAAAAGAATTTATGGACTCACCATAATGTTCCATCTGTGTTGTCCATTTTTATTCTTCCTTAAGAAGACTTGGCCATTACTAAAGCTCATATTATCCACAAAAAGCTCTCGGGCTTCTCCCTTACCCATAATGCACCAACCCCTTAATATACCTCAGATATTGTTTGCTGATTTACATAACATAATACTTGCTAATCTGCATATATATGACTATATAAATACTTATAAATCCTACAGAAGGAACTACATCTGGAGCTCAACATTAAGGAAGGTGGGGAGACTTCCATGATGGCTGCACATTGAGTAACAGCTTATTTCTGTGATGAAGAAACACTGACTGGGGAAAGTTCTGCAGCTGTTCAGCAACAATCAATGCAACCTTCAAACATGACTTCCAGAAATCTATAGGAAGATATAAGGCAACTGCATACAGGCCTGGTTAAAATAAACAAAACACTGATGGAGTATATCAACACAAACAACAAAAGGCTGGAAGAAATGAAAGCAACTTTAAACAGATATTCAGATAAGATGATAAAGCTGCAAAAATCAGAGATCAAAATGAAGAAAAGGCTGGCTGAATATGAGACTGCTTAGGAAGAGATGTTTGAAAAAATAATAGAATTAGAGGACAGATCACATATGGAAAACCTGAGATTTTCAGCTATACCAGAGAAGCTGGAAGGAGCAGACTGTATTAATGTTATGAAAGCACAACTAGGCAACTGGAATATTATTAGACTTTTAATAGTAAAGATGCAATCCTACCAGAAGAAGGAGTTGATATGAACAAAACTGTGGCAGAAGGGCAAAGTACTAAAAGTGGGAGACAGAAGAATGCTTGTGCAGAATGATTACTCATTATACACCAGACAGAAGAGGAACAAATGTATTCCACTATTCAGGAAATGTTGAGATGCGGGTGTGGGATTCAAAATCATTTTTGATGAACTACATGCTAAGGAGGAAATACAAAAGTTTGTCCAACAAAAAGTAAGCTGTTAAAGAGAAGAAGATTCTGCTTCTTGTTTTTCTGGTAATAAAGACCACAGAGGGACTGTCCCTGTGAAACCTTTTCAAATATTTCAACAGAAAATGTTGGAGTGAAGGAAGGGAGCATGAGAGTTGAGTAGCAGAATTGAGATTACATCGTAAATGAAGCAGACACAGGATTTTGGAGATGAACAGAGATAAAACCAGTAATTTAGTATGGAATTACAATGTAATAATTATATTTGTGAAATATGACAGAACAAGAAAGTCTGGAAATATTGGACTTTTTCCGAATTTGTTGGACTTGTGGGGGGACTCTAAAGCATACGCCCTATTTAATGTCATTAATATTTGAAAAAGTGCTTTGGAAAGGGGAAAAGGAGGGAGAAAGTTAACTGAAAGTAGTTTTTTTCTTAAATTGTACTAATTTTGTGGCATGTGGTTTTCTTTATATGCTATAAACTAAAGTTTTTTTCAGTTATTTTTAAGTGTAATGGGGATTGCAAACAGGTGCTACTGCTCTTTTTTCTGTTCTTTCTCCCTTCTCCCTTTCTTCTTATTCAGTTTTAAGAAATGTGAGCACTGCAATGTATAAAAAAGCCGGGTTGAAAAGCATTATAGAAGAAAAAGTAATGAGCTTTTTCTCATTCTTGCATAGGTAATGACTGAATTAAAGACCTTATATTGATTTAGTAACACGTTTTAAGAGAGAGCAAGTAAATGAAAAAAAAAACAATGAATATTATAAGGCTGTTTTCTAGCAAATGCACGTATGTTCAGTAACAATTCTGCAGCTGGTCTTCATGTTCCCAATGGAAACAATCTGATAAAGAGAAACTGGCTGCCTGGTTCTCATGTCTCCATGGAGACAATCTGATAAAGAGAAACTAGCTACAGTCTAGTGGAGAATGATTGGCTGAGAGAAAAAAGAAAAGAGAAATTGGCTAGGAGATAATGTTCTCTGAAAACATTCAGGGGTTTTCCCAAGGTAGACAATGTTCTCTGAAAGCATTCAGGGGCTTTCTCAATGTAGTTAATCTTCTCCACTTAAGACAAAACTAGTCATCACTTAGTAGAAGCAAAGGCTACACCATGTGTCCTAGCATGGATAACCTTTCTTTTAGGTTAACTCAAGTCTATGAGTGTGGTTGTCAGTTTGGGACTTTTGTTCCATTAGGAGGGCAACATTTCAATATTTGAAGGTGTGCATAGTTTTATGTTTTAATATTAAGTTAATCGTTTTTATGGGGTATTGTATATCCTTTATTTGCATTTTGAAGGCTATCAATAAAACAAAAATGTTTAAGAAGTGACATAGGCTCAAATGGATATGACAAGAAACAACTGTATAAAAGTTCAACCTGCCAAACAGTGTATGCATGTAATACAAAAAGGTGGGAATAATAACTTTTTAATACAATTATGCTTTCTGTAATGTCTTTAAATGTAAATGACCTCATAGATAAAACCAAAAAAAGAAAGAGTAGTGAACTATATTAAAAAATGTAGAGTTCAAATACTTATGTTACAGGAGACACACTTAGAAAGAAATGAACATGTGAATTTGATAAAGAAAGCTTTTCAGGATTGTTATTCAGTGGAATACCTGGGACAAAGGAAACAAGGAGTACTTGTATTAAAGGAGTACTGCAACCACAGACTCAAAAAACAAATTTAAAACATCATGGCATGATGTTTCCTACACTTTAATAGCACCTGGGATTATTTACAGGATTTTAAATATTTTTATATGTAATTCCAGACTCTGACCACCTGGAGGCTGCCATATTGACGTGGTTTGGATAAATCAGGTTGCCATCCAGTATCCCAGAATCATTGTTTGGCTCAAAAATGTTACATCATGCAGGCCTCCGTTTGCCTAAAGTTCCTGTCATTTCATAGATGTTGCATGGGTACAAAGTACTGAGTAAAATAGAACAGTGTAAGTAACATTCCCTGCTGCTGAATGACTACTTAAAACAGAAACAGTGCAAATGCCACAGAACACACTCAAAGTGCTGCTTACTGCTGCCTTTTTTCCTAATTTAGTTTAAATGGCACTAATTTGTGAGACAATGAATTTCAGTCCATTTACTTCTCCCCTCCCCCATAACACTTAGCTTCCCTAGCTGTCAAAGTCCTGAGGGTAATTTGACCTGGTAATTCCATTGATTGGCAGATCTCAGCAGGGTGCTTGACTCATGTAATTTAATCTTTGCTCTAACATTTCCTTTGTTAGAGGGGACATTTTTTTGCTGCACTATAGCCATGGCCTTACTTGACTGCAATCACATCCAGTAAGGTCTTGCACCAAGGAGCTAAAGAATAAAACATTTATACTATTAACCAGTTTAGATCTTTATTATTTTAAGTGTTAAGGTATCACTTCATGCTTCCACCTTGTTAAAAATTGAGATTTACATATGCAAAGTGTGTTGGTATGCAGTGTTTGCCTTCACATGTTTTTACTCCACTGGTTGGTTAGCAAAAAAAACTTTTGCAGTGTCCCTGGATTTGTCTTTGTACATACAAACCACATTGCTACATTTTCGCCTTCCTTTTTCTTGTGTCTAGAAGTCACTTATAACAAAGAAAAATGTATATTGATTTTTTTTTAATAAAGAACATCAAGGTTAACTTACCTTGAATCAGATAATGGATGCCACTGCAAAGAATCACTGTTGAAATATTTGTGCATAGACAAAATCCCTTACTAAATTTATTTGCCAGCCTCCAGTTCAATTGGTGCTATGGCTTTAATATACTGGTGTGTTTGTTCATGCCTTCCAAATATCTCCACCATTACATACCAGTTTTGCAGTGTAGTAACCACCCAACATGCCCATACACCTTTAGCCATCAATATGCAGCTACTCCTGTTCATGTGAGTATGTGAATTAATTTTCAGACTTAAGGTGTGGAAGCTGCACTGAATAATTCTAGGTGCTTGTTCAGGTTTCACATGGTGCTTGCTTAGAGCTACTCTCATGTTAAGCCACTAAGAATATGTTGCACTGCCACCTCTGATACCAGGGTAATGTTTTAATCTTTCTATTCCCGCACTGCACACTAGCAGTATCTGGTGCAAATACAACAGAGAAGTATGCAAGCGATACACCACCTAAGCATCACTTGCCGTGCAGAATGTACAGGTATGCATACCAAATTTCTGTGTTTCCAAACATCGGTGTTACTACACTACTACTGAATAAAATGAACAGCACTCATGCTGGGGGGAAGGACAAGGGAGCCATGACATCACAGAATGGGTGGGTCTTATTATTTTAGTTAGAATCAGATGACGGCTGTGGTGATGTCACTTTGGGGGAGAGAACTGATTAAAAAAAAAAAAATACCTGCACTGCCTGGCCTTGATGATGTCAGTAATTGGGCGACTCCAGCAAGCTTTATTCAAACGTGAGAGAATCATTTTGTAAGTGAAACCATTACAGTATGAGAAGGTAGGCTTCTGTTACAGAAGTAAGGGGAATTATAACAATTGTAAATGCTTTATTGTTGTTGCTTTACAGAGGACAATGTAAATAGGGAGGAAAAGGGCCGTGAAGTTGAGGAATACATTAGAGAAACCTGTTGTACTCCTTTAATTGCAAGAGGAGCCCCAATCATGACAGAAGAAGATAAAAAAGATAATAATGGAAGATTTGTAGTGGTAAGGGGCTACTGGCAAGGAGGAGGATTACACTGGCATGCATTTACATTCCACCTAAAACTGCAATAATGGAGCTTAAGAAAATTTGGTGAGAAGTAATCAGTTTTCAGCAAGCAGTATTAATTAAAGGTGAGGACTAGAATTTGATTTGCCTCAGTGAAGATGTGTCGGGGAGGGTCAGAAGGGAGAATATAACAAAGGAGGATAGATTTTTGAAGACATTTATGAAAATATTTGGCACGGAAGATGTGAATTCAGTAATAGTTTGGAGTGAATTTACATATTATTTCCCAAGACATAAAAACTGGGATAGGCTGGACAGAATTTACATTTCACAGGAATGTGCATTTAATTGAAGGTCTTGATACTCACCCAGTAACTATTTCAGCTCATGCACCAATAATAGCTAAAATAAAAGCACAGGGTAATGAAATAAAAATGAGGCATTGGTGCTTTCCCACCTATCTGTTGAAAAGAGAGGAATTTAAAGAATAGTTAGTGAAGAACATTCGGGAGCTGTTAGAGAGGATTGAAATTTCTTCTGAAAATGTAGCTAGAAAGTGAGATAAAATTAAGGTGGAGTTTAAAAATAGAGTGGAAATAAAAGAAAGGGAGGTATAGTTAAGAAGTAACAAGAATTATTTAGAGGCACTGACAAATGTTAAAGTATTGCAGAATAGGGGGAATCTCACAGAGCAAGAAGAGGATCAACTGCAGAATGCTAGTCAGAAATCAAGGGATTACCTTGATAATATGCACGAGTTTAGAAACGTTGCTGTTAAGCAACTGTGTTTTGATAATAACATTAGTGCTCAAAAACTTTTAGCACAACGACTCAGGCAACAGAAAGTAGAAAGGGCTTTTGCCAAACTTAGGGAGCCTGAAACAAGGAAGGTAACAAAAGATCCTATAGAGGTATTAGAATTATTCTATGAAAGGCTCTATAAAGCAGAGAAATATGAAAATGAAGAAAAGATACAAATGGAAATGTTTATGGAAGAATTAAATATGCCAAGGGTAGATGTAGATGAGGCTCAATTACTAATGGTTAGGATAGGAGATGAGATAAAAATTGTGATGTATAATCAATCTACAGGAAAATCCCCAGGAGTAGATGGTATTCATGTGGAAGTTTGGAAGTTAGGATGAAAATTTTGATAAAGATCTGGAAGGTTTTGTTTAACAGTACTTTAAGAGGAGGAGAAGTACCAACATCATGGAAGAAAGCAGTGGTAGCTGTAATACCTAAAGAAGGTAAAGATCCATCAGATCCAGCTTCATACAGGCCCATTTCAATACTTAACCATGATTATAAAGTGTTCATTTCTATAATGTCCAAAATAATGGCAAAAGTAATTAGAAAACTGATAGATATGGATCAATGTGGTTTTGTGGAGGGGAGGCAACCATTTGACAATATTAACAGAACATTGATGATCCAGAGATAAGCAGAATGTAAGAAAATACCATTGTTGTTCGTGGGTCTTGATGCAGAGAAAGCATTTCAGAGTAAGTTGGGACTTTATGAGCAGGGTAATGGAAGCATTTGCATTTCATGAAAATATTATAAGGTTGGTTAGGAGGATATACGAGGGATTGGAAGCAAAAATTAAAGTGGGTGGGGTCCTCTCTGATATTTTCTGCTTGAGCAGAGGAACCAGGCAGGGGTGTCCTCTTTCCCTCTTATTATTTGCATTATATTTAGAACCATTGGCAAAGAAAATAAGGGACTCAGAAATTCAACGATATAATTGGTATGGTAGTCAAGAAAAGCTGACTCTGTTTGCATATGATATTATTTTATACCTGACAAAACCAGAATGAGACATTACAGTGTTGTGAAACATTTTGAGACAGTTTCAGATCTTTTCAGGATACAAAATTAATAAATATAAAACAAAGTTAATAGCAGTAAATTATGTACCCACACAGAAATTGGTTCAGGAATATCTATACTTATGGGGACATGATAAAATGAAGTATTTAGGAGTTTGGATTAAAAATGACTCTAGTGTGGTAGCTAAGGATATCTGGGAAGAGACTAAACAAAAGATAATACAAAAACTGAGAATGAAAGCTCTGTTATATGGATATAGATAATAAAATACTAGCAGTTAAAATGTTTTAGTCCCTTTAGTCTTATACAAGGGTCAGGCATATTTTTATCAACCAGAGGAGAAGTCTCAGATAGCAATTAATAAAGGGCTGAAGGACCTTATCTGAGAGGCGAAGATGGCAAGAGTCAAATATCAAGTGGGATAAGCTGATTCTTCCAGTAGAACAGGGCGGACTGGGTTTGCTCAATTTGAAGGGGTATTTCAGAGCTACAAAGTTAAGACTCCTATACATAGCACAAACAGAAAAATATATTTCAAAGTGGAAAGGGATGATGAAACATGGGGGAAGCTCAAGTAACAAGGAGAGACTGGGATTTTGGATGCAGGCCTTTAAGGAGAATAACAATAATCATACAGAATATTATATCCATAAAGTAACAGAAAGTATTCTAAGAACTAAGCCAACACAAGATTGGCGAAAGCAGATTCTGCCTATAGGGATGACTGCAATTATGGATATAGACAATAGGCAAGAAGGGGCTGGAATTTATTGCAGAAAACTGGCAAAGGAACCAAAGTATTGGAAGCAAATAACTACAGAGGGAAAGATGACAAAATTGGAAGACATCAAGAATTTATTTGGACTGCAGATTAGAGATGGTCTTCCTTATCGGAGATTGATATTAGAGTATATCCAAAAAGAAAGAAATGGGGGGGGGCCCTAAATGAAAAGACCAGCACTGGTAGAACTTTTAGTAGAATCAAGAACAGAAGCTGCATTAAAAAAGGAATAACTGGTACAGCATATAAAATATTGCACGATAACTATAAGAATTAATCAGAGGAGGTTGGAAAGGATTGGGAAGAGAAACTGGATAAGCAATTCACAAAGAAACAATGGCAGGATATATGTTTGTCTCCCAAATAGGTTCATAGGTTCATACTAGGCTATCTGCCCTAGGGCATTTATAAGCCTAGCCAGAGTGTGTTTGGCTTTCGCCACCCATTTTAAATTAATTTTGCTATGCCCTTTTTTGAGGTTAGTATACTGTGCCTCTGTCTAACAGTGACACAGAAGTGATACCCGGGGTAAACCTACAATCTCCCATCCACTCATCAAGATTCCTCTTGAAGAGAGTCAATGAGGGACTCTGCCTAACCTGAACTGGGATTTTATTCCAGAGTGAAGGGAGCCCCTGGGTTATGAATCTGTCCCTCCAGCATGTCCTATTTATTTCAGTGCTGAGGTTCAAGTCTCTCGAGCACATAGCTCAATGGGATTTGGATTTTCTGAGGTGCAGCATGTCCATTAATTCCGGGTTGGACATGGCTTTATACGTCAGGCACAGATCGCCTCTGAGCAGGTGGTATGCCACTGAGTAGTGCTGGAGTTTCTTTAACCGGACAGCATATGGCATCTGTTTGAGCCCTTTGATCCTCTTGTTGAGGTACTTTTGGGGTCTTTCCAGTTGCTGCAGGTGTCTGATAAGGTACATCCCAAAAGGGGCATTGTACTCAATTATGGGCCTGATGAGGTATGAGTAAAGAGGCATGATGACCTCCCCTGATCTAGATGTGAATCCCTTCATGATTAGGTGGGCTATATAAAATGTTTTTCTAACCACTTTGGCCACGTGGTTTTCAAATGAGAGATTGCTATCAACTTGGGTCCCCAGGTCCCTAATTACTTCTTCCGTACTTAATGGATTACCACCTATGTGGTAATTTGTGGGCACTTTGTTTTTGCCAAAGGGGATGACTATACACTTTTTGGCATTTAGCTTGAGGCCATGGATCTGGCACCAGTTGTCTGTTTCTATGAAGCCCTTTTGTAGGATGCTTGTGTCGGCTGGAGAGTCGATTATGGTGCCTAGTTTGCAGTCATCTGCGAACTTGGTCAGCCACAGTTCTTCCGTGTTGGCCTGTACCTCCGAGAAATATATACCGAATGAGAGAGGCCCCAGGACTGAGTCTTGTGGGATGCCACTTGTAACTGGTTTGGAGTCTGACATGGCTCCAGTAATTCTAACCATGTGGGTTCTGTCCTTGAGCCAGTTTGCAACCCATCTAGTGACATAGGAGTTTATATTTAAGCTGTGAGCTTATCTATAATGCCCGAGTGGGGTATTGTATCGAAGGCTTTTGCGAGGTCCAGGTAGGCTGTGTGGACCATCTTCCCCTCATCAATGGCCTTGGTGACTGTTTCAAAGAAATAAACCAGGTTTAAGAGGCAGGATCTGCCCTTAACAAAGCCGAACTGGGTAGGATCCAGTGTCTGTACGTCCCCAATATCTTTATTTATGAGGTCCATGATGATCCTTTCCATTGCTTTGCAGACCAAGCTAGTCAGGCTTATGGGGCGATAGTTTCCAGGATCCGTTGAGGCACCACCTTTGTGGAGAGGGACCACTGTTGCTGTACGCCACTCTTTGGGTACAGATCCTGTAGTAAGGCTGAGATTGAACAGTAGTTTTATGTTTGGGTTTAGCTCTTCTTGGAGTTCATGTAGGACACAGCCCGGGACACCATCTGGTCCCATTGATGCTGTGTTGTTTGCTTTGGAGAGGGCGGCTCTTACCTGAGCATCTGAGATGTCAGGGGGGCAGCACTCTGCTGGGATAAATATTTGCCCTTTTAGTGGGATGGGGGGAGAAGTTTGAGCTGAACCTGTCAGATAGGATGTTGGCAATGTCTGTGGATTCGGTGTATTATTTGTCATTTTGCACTAATTCTGAGCATATCTGGGAATTCCCACCCAGGTTCCTAACATAACTAAAGAAAGCCTTGTGATTATCCTTAGTGTCCTGTGCAATTTCTCTCTCGAAGCTGGCCTTAGACGATTTTATGAGTGCCTGTAGTTTTTTGCTAATACTGATCAGAGATGCCTTCCCTTTTTGGGATTTTGCTCTATCATGTAGTAGCTTCCTCCTTCTATTGTATAGTTTGTTTATGGCTGGGGTCCACCAGACAAGACACCTGCCTTTGGAGGATTGGGTCTTGGTTTTATTTGGGATTGCATGATCCATGCATTCCTGAAGGTGTTCATAGAATGCGTTTATAAAGGATTCTCCTGTCTGGGCCATACTTTCCACAGGCCCGGGGGCTTTGAAGGATTCCACCTCGGTTTTGAGGAGTGTGAAATTTGCTTTAGAGAAGTTTTTCACTGTGGTTTTCTGGGCAGGGGTGGGGTCGGGATGTGAATATCCAGTGAGATTAGTTTATGGTCTGATCTTACCAGTGAGGGATACACTTCTGGTCTGGAGCATAGAGCCCCCATGTTGGTGATGATCAGGTCCAGTATGTTTTCCCCTCTTGTGGGAGTGGTAACAAATTGTTCCATAGCATTTGAGTTTATAAATTCTAGGAACCTTTGGGCTAGGGTGTTGGAGCTAGAGTAATGCTCCCAGTCTATGTTTGGGTAGTTGAAGTCACCCAATATAATGGTGTTTGGAGAGACCTTCATATTTTCCAGTTTTCTCAGGAAGGCCGAGTGGGGTTCCTGGGTTTGGGAGGGTGGTCTGTAGCAGGCTATAAACTGGAAGGCAGTTTTACCCACTGTTAGTTGCACATGGATAGACTCTGATGCTTCGTGCTGTGCCACCAACCTGGAGGTGTGGGTTACTTTGACGAATATTGATACTCCCCCTCCTTTTGTGGTTCGGTCCAAGTTTTGGGGCTGAAAAGCATGGTATGAGGTATAACCTGGCAGTGCTGGGGTGCTCTCAGGAGCCTTGAACCAGGTTTCTGTTACTGCACAGATATCAATGTTCTCCATGCTAAGGAGAGTTTTGAGTGCGTGCATCTTGAGGTTTAGACTTCTGGCATTGAGTAGCATTACTCTTAGTTTCTTATCCCTTGTGATACCTATGGAGGTGGGTTTGTCTTTTGAGCCTTGCCTAAAAAAGGCACTATGGGGGTGGCAAGAGCTTTTGCCAATATCCGAAAGCCCAGGGGTGACAGGTGCAAGCCGTCCCTAGTGAAGCATCGTGGCTTGCCGAGCATGTCATCCCAGGCTGACAGGCATTGGATCGCCTTTGAATGACACCAATACTTAAGCCAATTGCTGAAATTGATCATCTTGTCTTCATATTGTGGCATCATTCTTGGTGAGGGTAAGATGCTACTCAAGGTCAGGGTCATACCGGCCTGGGCTACATGCTCAGAGAGCTCCTCTATGTCTCTTTTCATGAAGTCCAGGGAGGTATGTCTCAGGTCATTCACACCAGCATGGACAATGACTGAGTCACATTTGTACTTGCCTTGGAGTGACCTGAGTGCTTGTGTTATGTGGCGGATCCTAGCGCCCGACAGGCAGCTCACCGTGACCTTCTCCTTGTTCAGCCTGGTGAGCGGGACGTCAGTGTGCCTGATGATAGAGTCACCTATTACAAGTGTATCAGGTGTGTTGTTTAGCCTTAAGGGCTGTGACTGTTTGGCACACTGGCTTTGTGAGCTATGTGTTGCACGTAGAAGATTTAGGATTTTTGCCTGGAAATGATTGCATAGATATATCTATACCTCAAGTAGATTCCAGAGAATTTTTCCTCAAGCAGACAGCAAATGTTGGAGGTAGGAGTGCGATGGATTGGCAGACTTTAAGAATTCCCTGCGGGATGCACTGTAGGAGATGCTGAGTGGGCAGATTGGTCTGACGAAGGAGATGATTTTTCTGAGCTATGATGCAGAATTGGAATTGCCTAGGCATGGTAAGGCCTTGCTGTGTCTAACAATAGTAGTTGCCAAAAAAGCAGTTACTAAAAAATGGAATTCAAAATCTATACCAGCTATGCTAGAAGTAGTAAATGTAGTAACAGAGATAAAGCAACTGAAACTGAGATCTTTAGAAAAGGGTAGGAGCAAACTACAGAGGAAAAAAATGGAAATTGTGGGAACAATACATGCAAGGGAGGAATGAGGTTTAAAAGGTGGCAGGACTTAAATTAAGCTATATAATGTCTGAAAAAAGATTGGGTAGATTATAAGTGATGTATAATGTTTGCAACTGGGAGAGTGTCAGTATGGTTTGTGATGTGAAATGCTTGCAACTAGGATTGTGTTGGTATGGTTTGCTTTCATTTGTATAAATATATGATTGCCTATGTAGTAAGTGATGGTTTAATAAAGATGTTTTCTGTTTAAAAAAAAGACAGGAATTGAATAATTTATGTAATGTTGCTTAGATTATATGATATATAGCAATATATGTGAAGTAAAATGTTTATGTTTATTATAGTGTGATTACTTTCATATGAATGTAAATTTGCCTATGGCACAAGTGATAATTCAATAAAGGTGTTTGAAAAAAACATTAAGGACAGTAGTGTCCTTACAATATCTCATTCTTCCAGAAGTCTGTTGTGATAAGGGTTGGGGTTGGTGGGCAGGAAGCTGAGTAAGAATGAAAATGGGCAACATAGATGGAACATTATGATGAGTACATAACTTCTTTATCTGATGTTATCAATTTTCATTATATCCTCAGCTGTTGGGACAGAGTCCCCAGCTAACTAAAATCCTGGGTGGATACTAAGGAAGGATATTCCTGAGCACACTTCCTTGATGGGATGCCCTAGTGAAGTGTCAGAAGAGATCATGAAACCCTGCTGGGTGGTCTGAGGTTCTTGAGCTGGCTGTCCCGCTGGTGAAGAATGATGTGGCTCCAAGTGTGGAAACATCTGGAAACTAGACTGAAGATCTGATAGGGTTGCATCTGTCTGTCCTGTCATCCTGTCAGAGCAGAAAATACTCTGTTCACTACCTCAAAGGCAGACCACTCCAAAGAGAAGGAAGACCTCGTCCCCGAGTAGACAGGCTTCTAGACCACTGGATCCCTCCACCCAGAAAGCAATCTCCCCGAGGAGGAAGTCAGAGCTAAGCTATCCACTACTGAAGCACCAAGGCACAGAGACAGCTCTGAAACCCTCAGAATCAACTCCAACTTCTCGGACACAACAAGGAAGATTCGGCTCCGAGAGTCATCCAGATCTGAAGATGCTGGAGCCAGTGCACTCAGAGTTAGATTCAGAAGATAATGTTATCTTTGGATCCAAGCCAGAAGGTTTGGATTCATGGACTCTGAAGCAACCAGAGGGATCAGAGAAGGAGCAAGTTGTGGTGGTGTGGTAGGAGGATGGGCCTCCTGACCTGAGGGGGTAGGAGCCGGTAAAACATCCATCTATATCTGCGCTGAGAGAAACTTCCTTATCATTCTGTCCACATCTTCCTCAGTCAACCTCCTGGATGAACGAAATGAGACAAGGGAAGGTGACATGGATTGGCACCTGTCCAAAACAGGGAAGGGAACCCTGGAAGGCACTGGATCATATGAAGGGGAATACCTGGTCCTTGTTGGAATTATTGGATCCAAAGTAGTCAGTGTGAAGAAATTAGACACTGTTATTTGTCCTAGCATGTCTGGCTGACTTTATGTACATAACTTCAGATTAATCTATGTATTATCTGCCAGCATGACTAGCTATGATATTGTAAATAGGTTCTTACATGTTGATTTATGATCTATTTGTACAGAATGTTTTAAAGACTTGAATAGCGTCATTTTACATTTCTAGCTGCGCATGTTTGTGAAGAAAGATTCTAAAGGCAAACTGTCTCAGATTCAGCTGACCTGCAGACAATGTCATCGGAATGTTGACAGTTGCTAGTTGTTACCACCAGAAGCTGAAAGACAGGAAGGAACTTTAGTAAACAGCTGTTGGTTTATTTTCAAAATAATTAAATGAAAATTAAAACTGGAATAGTTGTGACAGGCTAGTCTATAAAGGAGCCTGCTGAAAACAGTTGAAATCAGTTACAGTTACAGTTGTTGTCAGTTACAGTAGTCATTTATAGTTGTGAGTTGTTAACAGATGTAGTGTGCAGCAGATACCCAAAAAGGACTCACCAAAAACTGTAAGCCTGCCTTTGCTCTGTTGTAGTAATTTAGTTTAGTTTAGGGACAGTGTTCTTTAGTCAGATAGGAAATTATAACTAATCAGTTAGAACTGTTAAGAGTTTTTCTGAATATTGGATTTCTATCCTACAGTATTGATTTAATTTTCCTGTTGAGTTCTGTTTGTTTATTGGAAATTACTGTTTTATATTTTTAATAATTTTGCTCATTATTAAATATTTTTATTAACTTACATTGTGGCTGGTCAGTGTTTTCTTTAGTGATTTGAGAGTGCTTATACTTGCCTTGATAACTTCCCTGCCCACTCTGTAAGTTTGGCTGCTTAGGTCATTTCCTACTATTTATTTTAATATCTAATTTTCATAAATGGACACCCTTTTAAAAGGGCATGAAGGTACTCTGATTAGTGGCAGCATTCCCATATTATTTTGGGGAAGGGACACAGCTGGAAATCTGTGTCAGGCTTTCCCAGAAGTGTTTAGATGTGTGAGATTCAATTTATTTAATTGTGAGTGTATAGATGTCTTAAACTGGGACACATTGCTCTGAAATGTGTAATAAGGAGTTATATTTCGGGTGGAGAGAAGTATATAGTTCAGTCCCAAATTATAGAGCATTTTCCTGTTGTGCTATTAAGGGAAAATTGTGGAATATTACTCCTGTTTAAGTGACAGTCTCTCATTAGAGTCAGTAATGAGGACTGAAGCTCCTTAGTTACTGATTCAGGATAGTGGGAGAAGTCACATTATTTGGTTGCAGTTCAGTGGGATATTATCTGGATGTCACAGTTGGATCTCTGGGTTTTTTGTCAGATCCAAGGACATAGGATCCACTAATTTCTTCTTCTTCTGATCAGAAGGGGAGAGACTTTGAGATGTTTTCAGATTCAATCTTCATCTCTTCCTTGATGGCTCCAAAGATGGAGTCAAAAAAGTAGAAGGCTTAGGAGACTTTGAAAATGACTCTTTAGCTTTAATTTTGGGGGACTGAGCCCCAGAGATAGCTTCACCAAAAGAAGATGGCAATAAACCTTTGAGGATAAGTTTATTTTTTCTATCCACAAGAGCCCTGAGATTGAATTCTTACAAACTGAGCAACCCTCCTAAAGGTGTTGAGGGCTCAAAAAGTAAATACAAAAAGTATGAGTGTCTGAAAGAGGCAATTTGTGCCCACATTTCAGACATTTTTTAAAAACGGAAGATCCTTTCACAGACATGCCAGTGACTAAAGAGAAAAAACAGTAAGATACAAGAAAACTTTTTTTTAATATAAACGCTAAAGTAATGAAAAAGAGAGAGAGAGTATTTAGCATGTATTAAAGACAGAAAAAAAAGGGAAACAGATTACCAACACTGGTAAACAAGAGTTACAACAATGTAAGAGGGTAAGGGAATCATGTGAATATATATATATATATATATATATATATATATATATATATATATATATATATATATATAGAGAGAGAGAGAGAGAGAGGGGGGGGGAGAGAAAGGGTAAGGGAATCTCACACACACACACACACACACACACACACACACACACACACACACACACACACATATATATATATATATATATATATATATATATATATATATATATATATATATATATACGGTTTACTATCAAAATAGTGAAATCCCTATTAGCGTTTAATGAAATTGTCGAAAAATATGGTCAGAAACTGTTTTGCAGAGTGTTCAATATGTCAAATGTTTGGAAAACTAGAACTGACATTCAGCATTTACTGAAATGTTCATCTCTCGCAAAAACAGTTGTTGAGAAATCATGCACATTTTTACTGTTTTGCAGGGGAGCAAGCCTCCCTGCACCTCCACACTCCCTTCTTCTTCTTCTTTCAGCTTTTCCTGATTAGGGGTCGCCACAGCAGATCACCTGTCCACTCATGATTGGCAGTGGAGTTTTACGGTGTCGAGTTGCCAGCCCGGCGCCCAACCTTCCACAGAAGGCACAAACATGCACACACTCATGCCTAGGGCCAATTTAGAGTGTCCAATCCACCTATAGCATATCTTTGGGATGTGGGAGGAAACCGGAGCACTCGGAGGAAACCCACATGACCACAGGGAGGACATGCAGACTCTACACAGAAGGCACCCCAGCCAAGGATTGAACCAGAGAACCTCTTGCTGTGAGGCAGCAACACTAACCGCTGCACCACTGCGGCCACCCCCACCTCCACACCCCCTGCTAATTATATATTCTAACTCGAGATCGCACTGCAGTGAGGAAAAGTAAACAGCGACACTCAAAACCATAAATGCAAACTACATGCCAATGTTTCAGAGGTGACGGGATTTCCACTAGCAATTTTAAACTTTTGCACCCTTACCCTTGACTTGCTGACTAGCAGTAAGGTAAGTTTATAACATTTGATTGTAAACTATATATATATATATATATATATATATATATATATATATATATATATATATATATAGTTTACTATCAAAATGTTGAATCTCTGAATCTCACAACAAAATCTATTCAATTGCCTGAAGTGACATTTCGAATTTGGTAATGTCACTTTTACAGAATGTTGGAAATCATCACCTCAACATTCACACTGGAACTTATTCGAAATGTCAGGAGGTGACTTCAAACACTCAGGCACTTGTGCTGAAGCTGCCATAGGAATTATATGCCTACAGCACAAGTCTTTACAGTTTTGCAGGGGGGCAAGTCTTACCCATGTGGTGGGTTGTGCCCCCCCTGCATATTATATATTCCAACTCTGAGATCACACTACAGTGAGGAAAAGGGTAAATTGCCTATTCCCCACTGTAGTGCCATCTAATATCAAAACGTCAATCCCATATTAGCAAATGCACACTACCATTCGCTAATGTAGTTTTGAACATTTCCAGATCAGCATTACGAAAACTGGAAAGCCTGCATTTGACCATCCCAGTTTCTATTTGTTCAGCTGAATGGTGTACCATGACATGTTAAAGACAACAGATAAATATCAGTGGGTAACCATAAGTTCACATTCTGAGATAAAGGCAGAATTCAGTCTGTCAAGTTATAACCTACCAAAGAAATGTGGGATAATAAAGATATGTATTTTCTGTACTAAGACAGAAGGGAAAAATTAAGAAAAGTGTTATATAAAGGAAGAGACCCTGGAATTCAGAAAGGCTACCATGATGACCCAGTTTTAACACCATAGATTTACACGTTGCAATAAACCTGAGGAATTCAGAGACTGCCCTGCCACAACTGTTTTCCATAAACAGTGAATGTAGTTTACAGACTGCTTGCTGGCAAAATTATATCCAAATACAGCAGTCCAGGGGAGTGTCCAATGCAAATTAGCCATGTGTTTTGTCCAATAAATGGTGCTGGCAATAGATTAGTGCAGTACACTTATTCAGAGAATCATTCGACTGCATTAATGTTTTCACTAGCAGAAAATGTGAATGCCATCTTTTAGCAGCATTCACCTATTCAGTCTTGTAAGATGATTCCAGCTCATACTGTGTATACAAATAGGTATTATGGAGCTGTGTGTGTTCGTGTGTGTGCATGCATGTGTTGGGGGTGCCTACAGTACCACAACATGTGAGCCGGTAAGACAAACACTAGTGCCGTCAGGTATGACAGTGCAGTGTTCAATTCAGAAACATGGTAATTCGCTGCTAATGAGATGCTCCTCTGTGTGGTCTAACCTTGTCTCTGTACTGAAAGGTCTCACAATTGTATTAAATGATCAACCTGCATTATCAAGTTAGTGCTGGCAGTAAGAATCCCTCTGAATCCCATGAAGAATGTCAAGATGAAAGAGGAATTTGAGGTGCAAAACAAAAAGTATGAAATATATAGACTGCCATGTCACGTCCATGAAAAAAAATTAGACTGTTCAGCTAGAAATACCTAAATGCTCAAAAGAACCACGAACTGCATTTGGACATGGATTTTTATGGGTCAGTGTACAGGACAGTATTTATTAATTGTTATTATCAAATACTTATGATCCTCATTGATAAGGCTAATATGTTACAACTTCTGACAGACAGTAGTACCAGCTCTTAATAAAATCTACACCCCATTTGGGATTCCACAGTCTATATGGACCGGTAATGCTATACTACTTAACAGCAGTCAATTCAAAAGATTTTCTGAAAGACAAGGAATTATACAAATGGTGATGATAGCTAATGAACTACTAAAACACTTTATGCTGAATTTAGACAAAGCCTTAAATGGCAAGTACAACCTTTAGCAACACTTCCTTTCCATGTAGTGTGCTGCCATCCCCAGAGGGTAATCCCCATGCTTTCACATATTAAAAAAGCATGACTTAATAGTTTCTCCAACTCTGTGGCATGTCTGTCCTAGTCTGTCTTCTCTTTGTATACCATGCTGAGGCTTAATTGAATCAGGATACTTTCATTAGCAATTTGTATACCTTGCTATTGCATTGAAATATCTATCATATCTGAAATTATTGTACTAAAGAAACAAATACAGCAAAAGGATATGTAGCTCTTTTTTAATTATTTTTATACCCACTATGGTAATACAACTACTCAGTCTAAAAAACTACATTCTGATTCTACACTGTCATAAAAGGTGCATTATTTCCCTTTCCGGGTGCTGGAAAACTGTCAGTCTTTTTAATCTCTGAAGATGAGCAAATCTGGTAACCACTGACAGCAACTTCACTAATTAGCTGAGCTTTGCAAGCCTAGAAATATAACACTCTGACTCAGGGTAGGAATATAAAACTGAAACTCACAAAATTTCATGTTTAAAAAAGTTAAGTTGTCTCAAATAATTCTTTATCCTGGTTCTAGAACTGTTCATAGATAGTAAAACATATGGCGGGAACACATATGCAAGAGTCACTACAAAAAAGGCAGTGACGTTTTTACTGAGGATTCTCAGACTTGACAGTATTTCTTATTTCTTCCATTCTAATTGAAGGGAACTGGGATCTGACAGCACAGAGTAGAGCATTGTAATCACATCAGCTGCACCATTACCATGTATTATGGCTAAGAAATACTTTTCCAAGAAAAAAAAAATATATATATATATATATATATATATATAATTGCTAAGTCTCAAAAATTCACTGGAAACAGCAATTAGGCAAAAATGCTAACAGCTCACAGAATGTCAGTTCACCCTACTGCTGGAGCTCTACCTGCATGTCTGCTATTTAGACATAACTTAAGAAACAAACTAGGCAGCATAACTAAGTCCATGTACAGAAGTACAACATGGGAGAATGTACTTTTGCAAAAAATAAAATATGCTCTTTTCATGAAAGATCAACTGCAATGATAAGAAAAGAGAGCACACAGGCATGATTCTTTGTTCAACTCTGACCCTTCCAACTAAGTGAGATTAAAGAGCAAGGGATGCAGTGAAAAATAACAAATACATAATCACTAGGCACCATCCTTTTGTAAGCCTTGGCATTGTCCAGCAATATTGGTAATCAGAAAAATGATTATGACTGCGAAAAACTGAGGGGTTGCCAGCCCAGCCAGATAGAATTTTGTAAATAATTCTATGCCTTTGTAAATATTAATATGATCCACAGGCTGGGTTCACAAATGTAAGAAAACTGTGTTATGTACTAAGTTTCAAAAATGTAACCACAGTGCACCTTGTAGGAAGAAATCTGATAAATAAATAATTTATGACTGTGTGTGATCTCAAGCTCAGAGACAGGATGTCTGCAATTAGAAATTCTTTCTATTGTCTTAACACACGGATAATTACTAGGTTTCACATGTAAAGTGCCTTTTATTGCTGTGGCTTCCTGGTAGGTGCAAATCAAAAAGAAATGTTAAAATTTTGAGTTCTGTGAGCCTGGGAAACTTCAGCCAAGGTGTCAAGAATGATGTAATCTGAAATGACTCAGCAGTAATGTGTATTATCAATTTAAGGGCTATCTCAGAAAGTAAGGATAGCATTTTGTATCTTGATCTGAACCTAAACACATCATCTTACCAGCACTTGCTTTGCTCTTTAAGTAGGATTTAGATACATAGTTTCTCTTACAGACAGATAGGAATATAGCCAAATTAGTGTAGATGTTTTCTATATTTATGTGAGACTATCCTATAATATTGTTTTAAAGTATTTTCCTGTGATCTCTGAACTCTCTAATATCATTGTGTTGAGTTAATAAGTATTATCTTGTGTTTTGGTTATTTATTATTAAATATTTTTAAACCTTTTAACTGTGGTTGTTTTATGTAGAGATAATTTAAGCTCTGAGAGTACTTGCATGTATTTGGTGATACTGTATAAGCCACTCCAATAGCCTTAGCCCTGGGTCACACTTACTATTTGGATAACTGTAACATTACACAGTAGAATTGGACACCCTTTGGTAAGGACCTTTAGAGTAGCTGATAAGAGTAGTTGGTGGCAGGTGGTACTACCATATAGTCTGGGCAGAAGGGGGCATGGCTGGAGAACCTGTGCCAGCCTTCCTCAGGAGTGTCTGTGTGTGTATGTCAGCTATTTGGGCAGAGACATGAAGCACTGCTTGGACAGAGAGGGTACTGGAGGTTTTGGCTTGACTACTCGGCTGAGATCTGAACCCTATTGCTGTGCCAGTGGGGAGTCTTATTGGGGATCTGGAGAGAAAGGGAGAAACCAACCACAGACTGACTGTTATCTCTTTGTGCTTTTAAGGGAAATTGTACTTTACTGTGTGTGTACTTGTTATCCTCCCAATGTAGACGCCCCTCACTGGTGCTAGTGGTGAGGATTGAGGCTCCTTGATTACTGGGCCAGTGCATGGGCATCACAATGATTTTAACTATAGTTCTGAGACTGACCAAAAATAAATAGTGCTTGTTAGAGTGTATTTAACAGTGAATAAAAGATTGAAAGTAATTTGGTTACAAATATGCAAAATAAATAAGATATAAAATAAACCTTGCTTAAATGTAGAAATGAAGTTTAGTAATATGTGATTAGCATCCATACTAAATGCCTGTGGCTTGAAAAATAAGGAATTTGCTTAATGGACATGTTTTCCTACAGAATCAGTATGCTTTTCACATTGTCACCAAGGAAAGCTGACCTCTTACAGACTTAACAAAAATGTAAAAACAGGATGTATGCATTTCACATCATCAGTAAGAGCAAAAATGTAAAAAAAACAGGGTGTATGCAGCTTCTTTAAAGAATGGACAACAGAAAAGCAATCTGTATATGTTTTTATCATATGACGTTGTTAAGCAAGGAAGTTTGAATGGATAAAGACAATACCAGCATTATTTCTCGGGTCTATATTAAATCAGCGAACGCTTAAAAAAGCGAATGCTGATTTATCAACCCCATGTAAGCAAAAGCTTACAATCCCGAACACTTAGAACAGCGATTTTTTTCCCAGGAAAAAGTTGCTGTTCCAAAAAAGAAAAAAAACTCTAAAACATTACATAAATCTGTTCAAAATAAGAAAAAAAAAAGAAAAAAACTTTAAAACATTACATAAAGTGGGGGGCTATGCCCCACACACCCCCTACTTAAATATACCAACTCCAAGATTGCACTACAGTGACAAAAACGGCAAAATAATGAAGGAGCCTAAGCAATTTCTTTCCCAGGGAAAGAATTCACTTATATGCAGCTTTGGTATTTTGCTGTTTCGCGCTTTCAAGTTCAATCAAGCCGCATTCAAAAGAATGCGTCTTCGATCCTATAATAGGGAACCTATTTCTCTACAGGATGAAAACATATTTTTCTGCAAACACCAGCAAAAAGATGTTTTCATACAAAGACCAAAATAGAATACCAAGGAGAAAAACAAGATGTAAAACATTATAAAGAGACTATAGCAAATGAAATTGTTAGGAGAAGTATTTTGTACAGGAAAGGTATAATTTATGCTGAACGAGAAGTAAAAAGTGGTACAGTGTAACTAAAGCTGCAACAGTAGTACGTGTGGGTTGTTATAAAAAGCTATTTATTAATTACTGCACCAATGTAATACTGCATCAGTATATAAGTGACAGTTTGGTGCTGCATCAGTGTATATTCTGCAAGTTTCTGTGGGCAGCAGACTGTGAATGCAATTATAACACTGATTTCAGCAGAATCCAGCCAGCAAGACCTTAGTGTCTTAAGAAGACTTTGATTCCAGCACATTAAGCAGCAGCTTGATAATTAATTTTTCAATGGCGAGCCTACCTGCATTCAAACATAGAGGGAGTGGTAAGACCTGCAGAGGGTCACTTCAGTGAAATTGCAGTAGCTAACATTTGTACATATGTATAAATCCTAGACAGAAGTATTCCAGTTTATGCAGCTTGCAGTAGTAAAGTTTCTCAGACGTCTGATTCCAGATTGAGCCTGCAGTGCAGGAAAGTCGCAGTGCCATAAAATCTCCAAGAAAGGTGACTACCTACTTTACAGATCAGTTCGCTGCCTGTTGTGTTTCACCAGCTTCTCGAGTGACTCTGAAAAATTTCCAGTCATCTGCAACAACAGTCTGATCACCTGTTTTCTTGCTAAGTGGTAAGACCTTTTTCTGTGTCACATATTTAGTATGGATGCTAATCACATATTGATAAACTCTATTTCTACATTTAAGCAAGGTTTATTTTATACTTTATTTATTTTGCATATTTGTAACAGAATTATTTTCAATCTTTTATTCACTGTTAAATACACCCTAACAGTGCTGATGTCAGATTATTTGTCAGAAAAACATTTATGATCACATTTCTAAATGCTGACCTTTTAATTTAAATGATTACACATATTCTTCTATTATGTGACACTGAGTACTTATAGATGTTTTCTTTTACGTGTTATCTGAAAGTTATGAATAAGTACAGTTCTTATTACAAGATAAATGCTTTCTCTTAAGTTCATTTTCTTTATACGTGTGGCAGGTTGTGGACTCTTGTCACCACAGACTATCCATTTTTAACAGCGTATAAGTTTCTACATGTATTTTTTTGTGTCTTTCGGCTTTTCCCGGTTAGGGATTGCCACAGCGGAACTCCAGTCCGCTAATGATTGGCAGTAGAGTTTTACGTGCTGGCTTGCCGGGCCTAATGCACAACCTTCAACGAAGGAACACCCGTTCACGCATGACGCCACACAGAAGACGCTCTAACTGAGAATCGAACGGGCAACGTCTAACTGTGAGGCGACAATGCTACCGCACCACCACCACTGCTGCATAAAAGTGTTTTAAAAATGTTATTTAAAACATTGTGAATGATACTGTTCATATGTAGCAATTTCTATTAATTTAGGCATTTTAGAAAATGCAGTGAAGACCAGAGTAATAAGCTTCATGTTATTGATCTGCTGATACAAAAGTAAATATGTACTTGTATGTGTCTGTGGAAGAATTTAGTCTTAAAAATAATTATTTTTATTTTGATAATTTGTTGTATAGACAAAAACAAGGCACTGTTATGTGTGCAGCTTTTGCCTCCATGTATGCCAATCTTTTTATGTCTTTTTTTGAGATTACTTTTTATTTAATTTGGATTTTATGAAGAAATATGTTAATTTTTATTTTCGTTATATAGATGATTTGATATTTGTTTGTGAGGGTGGACGGGATAAAGTTAATGACTTTATGTTGGAAATGCATAAGAATCCTTTTGGCTTGTCTTTTGATGGGCAATAAAGTTATATACCTGGACCTCGTATTGGGGGGAAATGAAAATGGAGGCATTTCATCAAATAGTCACAGAAAAGTTGTTGATGGCAATCAATATCTTCATGCTACTAGTTGCCATCCACCCCACATTTTGAAGGCCTTACCCTTTGGGGAATTATTACGAATTTCGAGGCTATGTAGTGAAAAGGACTTACTATTAGGTGAGATAGGACAGACTAGAAACATGTTTTTAAGAAGGGGGTATGATCCAGATATTATGCAGGAAGCCCAAAGTAGAATGTGGGAAGAAATGAGAACAGGTATTAAAGTAAGGGGCAATAACAATAAGTATAATTATAATGGTACACATTTTACAAATGAAAGTAGAATGAAAAATAAGAATTTGGTGGATCCAATCTATTATGTGTCAGTCTATAATATCAGAAATGAAGAGATGGGGACACTAATAGAGTACTAATGGAAATATTTGGTGGACGACAGGTTTTTGGCAAAGATTTTGCCAAGGAAACCTTTTTTCTCCTATAAGAGGGGAAAAAATTTGAGAGATATGGTAGTACATGGTAAATTTTGTATGCCTGCCTTAGATATACCAGATATACCACCAGTCAGAGGAACTTTATGTTGTGATAAATGTAGTACATGCACACATATTGTAAATGTGTTTTACAATATGAATGGGGTTAAGTTTGAACCCAGGGGTACCTATTCACGTAGAAGTAAGGGGGTAATATATGCCCTGAGGTGCCCATGCCAGTTATATTATATAGGGGAGACAAAACGTGAGTTCTGTATCAGATTCATGGAGCATTTAAGAGATATAAAGAACAAAAGGGAAGACAAAATGATTGCTTTACATTTTAAAATGTTGCATAACAGTGATACTAATTTATTAAAAGGTACAATTTTAGAACAAGTGGAATGTTTGAATATTAACGAGGATGTACTGAGGGTCTTTATTAGATAAACGAAAGTTTATCTTACCGAATGCTAACATGAGTGAAAATCCCAGAACCTGAAACTGGAATTTTGAGATCGCAGTACAGTGAAAATGGGAATATTTGCCCTTTCCTCACTGTAGTGCAATCTCGGAGTTGGAATATATATTTAGCGGGGGGTGTGGGGGGTGCAGCCCCCCACAATTTCAGTTTTGAGTTCTGGGATTTTCGATAATGTCACCGTTCGGTAAGATAAACTTTCGTTTATCTAATATAGACCCTGTATTGAAACAGAAGTTATTATATAAGGAAAGTATTTATATTTTAAAGTATAAAACATTGATGCCTAAAGGTTTAAATAATGAATTGAATTGGAAGTGTTTACTTTAAGGGGGTAATTTTGTTGCTTAATTGTTAATTGAATGTAATTAATTATGTGATATATAAACGTGTGTGTTTTTTTTGAGAATTTGTTATTCCTTGAAGGTGGAAACAATGAAGCACTAGAATAAATAGTTTTGCTTTACTATTTGGCCTCTTTTTTTGCCACAGTTGGTGGTTTCTTTTGGGTCAGAGTTGTCTGTGGAAGAATTTAAGCCTGAGGCCCCGTGAAAATGAGGTGAAATTGTGTAATAGAGATATTAGACAACAGAGTATAAATCGTACAAACCACTTTTATGACACATCAACACATGCACATATATTCATATCTACTGTATCTGTCAGCTTCATCAATAGTTGGTATAAACTTCCCCTCAGACAAAAAAGGGTAAAAAGAAAAACAATTTATTCAGAAGTGGCATCTCTATGCACTGTGAGATATAGCAGGCCCACAACCTCACAGCTTGTAAAACTAAACCATAATAATCAAATGATAGGCGCTATACCTGCCCCAATGCTTCTATATACTAACTCTGATATCACTGAGTCTTGCCTTAAGATGGCTCCTTTGAGGTACCACAATATCAGACTTATTACTCCTAAATTGCACTTCTGGTGTCACTGTTCTGAAACTCAAATATCTGTCATTATATAATGAATTCAGCCATCAATGATTTGTCAGAAAACCACAAACTGTATGAAGAACAGACCAAAAATATGAAGCAAAAATCTGGACATTCTGCAAAAATCTGGACAGTTGAGAGGTATGGAACCTACCCTGGCTAATGCAGCACATCCCCACTCTACTGTTAAAGAAACATGTTCAACTACGGTAGCGAAGCATTACAACTTAAAGAATAGTGCTCATTTATACCACAAAACCTGTTCCACTAAGGTATAGCAAGTACAGTTGCATAAATAAACTTACTGTAATATAGATGTTTGAATGACCACTGCTGCAGTAGCTTTAGCTATATTGATTATATCCTGCCAAGGCTATAACAGCTGGCCAGCTTCCAAAGCGTCAGTGCATCCTCCTTGACCCAAACTGTCAGATAGCTTGAGTTGCGCTAACTAAAAGACAAGTTTGGGTGCCAAGCCCTCTAGAGCTTTTCTGCCAACAGAGGGAGTGATGCTGAGCTTTGAAAGGACAATGCCAGGAACAATAAAAAATAAATGTTTACAGCCTGGCATAAAAAACACACCAAAAAACAAGGGGGGTAGAGGGATGGAGCGGCTACTGCAGCATTGATCGTTCAAACATCTGTTGTTATGGTAAGTTTACTTACACAGCTGTACTATGTTCAGCATATTGATCACTGCTGCAGTTACCTTAGCTATATAGATAGATTACCATAGTTTATTGCATTCGAGAGGTGAAAGGAGAAGAGTCCAGGAGCCCCTGGAGAATGGACCTACCCAAATCTTGAGCTGAACCTTGAGAAGGAATCAAGCTTATAGTGCTTTGTAAAAGTATGTAAAGAGGACCAAGTAGCATCTTCTAGAATACGTCTAGAATCCAACACATTCCAAAAAGCCATAGATAAAGCCAAGGCCCTAGTAGAGTGGGCCTTGACCCTGCCTGGAATAGTTTTGTTATGGTGAGTATAACAAAAGTTAATAGCCTTAGACAACTATTTGAAATATTCTGTTTTGATATTGGTTGTCCCTTCTTACTTTCTAAAGAAATGAACAATTAATTGATCCAAAGATCTGAAAAATTTAGTTCTGTCATGATCAGGTAGTGAGTATCTTTTCTCCCTCATTTTTAGGTTCAGGAAAGAAAATGGGGAGATGGATAGTTTGGCTTAAGGTAAGCTCAGATACCACTTTAGACGCAAAAGAAGGATTAGTTCTGAAAGAAACACTCTTCCTGTGGAAAATTAGATAGGGCTAACTCATAAGAGCCTGAAACTCAGATACTCTTCTTGCAGAGGTCAGAACAATCAGTAAACTGTTTTTCATGTTAAGAACTTCAAGTCAGCTGGATTTGCTGGTTCAAACTGAGAAAGTGTTAGCTTCATTACCAAAATATTAAGTTCCCAAGGATCAGTTCACTTGGAGCCCTGTTGTACTAAACCCCTTTCAAAAACATTTAGATATGGATGGCCAACTGAGAGCAGTGAATTTTGAGAGCTCCATAAACTAACATAATAATATAGGAAATTTTTATTATTTTCAAGTTTAAAATGTCAGAAATCTATAGATAAACTACTAAAATACATAAATATCAATTTTGGTGGAGATATTCAAACATTTTCCTGTCAAGTAACTTGGAGATATATTTAGTTACTGAATATGAACAACTCAAGGAATTCTCATCCAGATCCTGCTTTGAGAAATGAGCATCTACCTTACAGGAACTATCTTTGAAGATGGATGGCTTTAAAAATGACTTAGAAAACCACAAATTAAATTCTCAAGAACAGACTGATACTCTTAAGGAACTATTTCAGCAACACCATACAAAAATAACAAATATAGAGACTTCTCTATATGACATTGAAGGGAGACTCAAAGTGGAAGAATTTCTGCTTAAACAGAATACATGGCTGCTTAACAAAATAGATGACAGAGAAAACGGGGAAAGGAGAAACAACATAAGGATCTTTGGTCTCCCTGAAAACACTGAAGGAGAAGCTATTATTTCATTCTTAACAACGTGGATTCCTGAATTTTTAGACTTGAAAGAGGGACTTTCATTTGGAACTGAAAGGGTGCATAGAGCACTGAGGAAACCTCCTTCTAACTCAACAAATACTCCACCTAGATCCACAGTTATAACATTTCTTTAATTTCTGGACAAGGAACTAATATTAAAATCTTCTTGGAGAAAATCACCCTTAAAACAGAATCAAATCCTGATAAGGTTTGACAATGATTATTCTTCCAGAATACTAGAACAAAGGAAAAAAGGCTGGCCAATAATAAAACTGTTGAAACAAAACAACGTTAAAGCACAGCTGGCCTTTCCAGCCAAGATAAAAATATTTTTTGCCAATGAGATGAGAACCTTTAATGACTTACAAGAAGCTACTATATTCATCAAAAACAACATAGTGTCGACCCCAGAAGAAATGGAATGAATGGCCCCTACTATTAAAAGAATAAAAGAAACAAATCCTTGGACTAATGCTAGAAAGAAGAAACAAAAAACTGATTCCAAGACAGCTGTCCCAAAAAATAACTCTTACAACTACATCTCTCAAAGTATCAACTGATATGGTACATCACTTGTCATCTGTTTTTATTTTTAAAAAAGGGAGGGTTTCTTAAACAACTGAGAAACAGCAATGATTTATTCAGAATGTTCAGTGTTCAATAATTCTTCACAAAGGTAGGTCAAGATGGGTTACGATTTGCATTATATATAAGCCAAACAAAGACGTTTCTATTCCCCTTAATGAATACCTATCTTGTTCATTTTTCATTGTTTTTACTTATAATAATTTATGTAATTAATTAACTAATTCAACAAGGTACCATTCATCAGAGTTCAGACTCAAATGTAACAAATTAACATCATATACAATAGCAGTAACAGTAGAGTGTTTTGAAAACAAAAATGCAGTCATGGAGACTAATGCCTTCTTCAGTTAAGGTATGATTTTGAAATGTCATGTATATCCTGGTTAAATAATAGTAGCAAGCTCTTAGTACAAATATCATCATTATTCTGTCTAAATATAGTTAATATCAATTATGGCAGGTATCACAGCTACGAGTGCTGTTTCATCAATCCTGATATGGTGTGCGTGGATGCAGCCGTGTCTGGCAGCTAGTACAAATGTCATTATTATTCTGTCTAAATATAGTTAATATCAATTGTGGCAGGTATCATAGCTTTGAGTGCTGTTTGATTAAGCCTGACATGATGTGTGTGGATGCAGCTATGTCTGGCAGTTGTTGTATGTTGCCGTTTTCGTCTCCGGGAAGCTGTGGGTTGCAGCTTGTGATTCAGGTTTACTGATGCTTGTATATTAGGAAGAGACATTTGGTGTTTTAACCTGGATCCAGGGGAACGGGGTTGATAAAACTGTGATTTTGGATATTTTGGCAGCGAATAGTTTGTTTATACATCTGCTGAGTGAGAGGTGGGAAGGCTGGAAGAGGCTTGGGAGTTTTTTTTTTTTTTTTTATCTGTTTGCTCTCTGTTCTTTTCCTGGCTGCTTCCTTACTGAAAGAGAGGGAATTTAGGCTTGAAGTTGCAGTGAAGTGAAGCTTTGCTTCAGGTTTATCGCGAGCCTCTGGTATGCAGTACACAGACACACTAACAGTTTGCTATGGTAACTGAGACAGAGTGATGATAATGCTTAGCAGCTCTGAAGAGCCTCCGAGATGATTCTCGGCAAAGTTTTTGTTTTTTAAAAAAATATATATAATAAAAGGGCTATTTTAAACCACATGTACACATATTGATGGTCTCCCAACACTTTGCTTCGCTCATTAAGTTGATTCTTGACAAAAAATAAATAAATAAATAAATAAATAATAAGTGCAGTTTTATATTTAAAATGTATTTTGGTCCAAACACATTAAGGACGTACATAAGAGTGGAAGTCTGAGTTATTGTGAAAGACTAAGAGCACTTGGTTTTGTGCAGAACCCTTTGCAGTGGTCAGGAAGGTGAGCTTGCTCTGACGTGTTGGGCATATGGGGATAGCTGATTCTAGGGGTGTTTGGGGTTGCAGGAAGTGCTAGAGAGTCGTCAGATTTCCTTTGTGGAATATCTGTGGGAATGGAAGGTGTGTTGAGTGGTTCACTGGCAGAATGGCCACTGCATGGAACAGGCTGGTAAAATGGATCAGGCCAAATATTGGTTTGGATATTTTAAGAACAGCCTGGAAACACACCACATGAACTAGTGAATGGAATTCTGGCAAAACTAGATGAGTATTGTTGCCAGTATATGTAAGGATGGAAATATACTTATAACAAATAAGAAACTAGAAGGGCCTCATAATTTAAAGTCTACGGACTGTATAAACATGCTTGGAAGGAGCTAATAAAAAGAATAAGCATTACAGCATGTGGTCTCTCAAATAACTAAGCAACAGTCAAACCCCCCACACACACATAATAGTTATGTAATGCATGATTTTAGTAAATCTAGACATAAAATATATAATCATCATATAAGATGAAGCAGTGTGCTGAATTTAGATATTAAAGGCAGGATTTAATAACATGGGCTTGTGTATAATAACACTACTGTCTTAACTTGTCTTAACTTGTCATAAATGACATACACTACATTGAACATCAAGGGGAAGCATGATGATTTTCTTATAATATGCATAACAAGTCAAGTAATTCCTTTAATTTGAATTGTGGTTTTGTAACCCATCTTGACCATATATAATACTCAATCTGTTACCAAGGTAACTAATGTTTTATACATGACATTAAACTGACAAAGTTGTTCAAGGGAAACAATAGAAGCCTGAACTAGGAATGTCATAGAATGTAACAATCACATTCTGAACAAATATTATTAAATTGACAATAATCACTCAGTTTAATAACATGGGCTTGTGTATAATAACACTACTGTTTTAATGACCTTAGCCCTGAGTAGCATCCTGCCATCTCCCAGAATGATACCGCAGTACAAAGACAAAATGATTCACTTCAACAATTGGCTAAGCTTCTGGTGTCATTCTAAGGGGATCCAGTATCTGTCTGCCTGGGACAACATGTTTGACAGACCACAATGCTTTGCCAGAGATGCCCTGCACCTGTCACCCCTGGGATTCTGGATACTGGCAAAGGCTCTTGCTGCTCCTATAGTGGCATTTTTAGACAAGGTTCAAATGACAAATTCACCACCATAACAGGAATAGGCATGCAAAAACTGAGGGCAATGCTACTCAATGGTAGAAGTCTAAATTTCAAAATGCACTCACTCGAGGCACTCTTTAAAATGGAGAACATCGATGTCTGTGCAGTGACTGAGACCTGGTTCAAGGCTCCAGAGAGCACCTCTGCATTACCAGACTATAACTCATACCACACTTTTCGGCCATCTAACCTGGACTGGAACACCAAAGGCGGAGGTGTGTCCATATTCATTAAGGATAGCCACACCTTCAGGCTAGTTGCTCAGCATAATGTAACCGAGGTTATCCAAGTGCAACTAACTCTGGGCAAAACTGCAATCCAAATTGTAGCTTGCTACAGATCCCTCACCATGCCCCAGGATTCCCACTCCTCTTTTCTTGATATACTGGAAAATATTAGGGTTCAACCAAACACCCTAATATTGGGCAATTTCAACTACCCCACCATTAACTGGAAAAATTACTCATGTACCAACACCTTCACTCAGCGCTTTCTGGAATTCATAAAGTCAAATGCCCTGGATCAACTTATCCACACCCCCACCAGGGGCAACAATATCCTATATCTAGTCATTACCAACATGAGTGACCGGTGTTCCACACCTGAAGTCAACTCCTCTTTGGTCAGATCCTACCATAAGCTAATCACCCTAGATATCCACATCCCGCCCCCACCCCCCATTAAGGAAACCACGGTAAAAAATTTCTCGAAAGCCAACTTCATGCTTCTTAAGACAGAAGTGGTGAACTTCATGACACCCATGCAGATGGACAATACAGTTATGACTGCTGAATCCTACACAAATGCACTCTATAAGCACTTACACGAGTGCATGGATCATGCTATCTCAAACAGAACTAAGGCGCTATCCTCCAAAAAAAGGAAGCCATTCTGGTGGTCCCCTGCCATAAACAAACTCTACAACAGAAGGAAGAAATTGTTGCAAAAGAGAGTAAAATCCCATGAGTGGAGGAGCTCCCTGGTCAGCCCCAGCAAGAAGCTGAGATCCCTTATAAGATCCTCCAAAGCTAGCTATGAAAACAAGATTGCCACTGATTCTAAGGACAACCACAAAGCATTCTATAGCTATGTCAAGAATCTCAATGGTAACACCCAGATCTGCTCTGAGTTACAGCACAATGGCACAAAAATTACAGAACCAACTGATACTGCCAACATCCTGGCAGATGGGATCAGTGCTAACTTTACCCCCCCCCTCACCCCCTAAAGGGCCCATATCTATACAGGAAGAATGCAGAGTCCCTGTAATCACAACTTCACAGGTAAAAGCAGTACTCTCTAAAGCCAAAAACACAGCATCCATGGGACCAGACATATCCCAGGCTGCATTTTACATGAACTTCAGAATGAACTGGCTCCCCACCTAAGCACCATGTTCAGTCATAGCCTCACATCAGGCTTTGTGCTCACTGAATGGTGCACAACAACAGTTATCCCACTCCACAAAGGGGGAGCCACCACTGATCCTGGGAACTATTGCCCTATTAGCCTGACGAGCCTGGTCTGCAAGGCCATGGAATGTATCATCATGGAATTCATAAACAAAGATATTGGTAACCTCCAAACTCTGGACCCCACGCAGTTCAGGTTTGTGAAAGGCAGATCTTGCCTCCTGAACCTGGCCGACTTCTTTGAGGCAGTCACCAAAGCCGTAGACGAGGGTAAGGTGGTTCACACAGCCTATCTTGACCTTGTCAAGGCTTTCAACACCATCCCCCATTCTGGAATTATAGCTAAACTCACTAAACTAGGTATAAATCCCTATGTCACAAGATGGGTTGCCAACTGGCTCACTGACAGAACCCACACTGTAAAAGTTGCAGACTCCAAATCTGACTTCAAACCAGTGATAAGTGGAGTACCACAGGGTTAGTCCTGGAACTTCTCCTGTTTGGCATCTAATTTTTTGAAGTACAGGCTAACACAGAAGTCCTCTGGCTAATAAAGTTTGCAGATGACTGCAAACTAGGAGCTATAGTCAAGTCCCTAAATGATGTGGACATCCTACAGAAGGGCCTCACTGAGACAGATGCCTGGTGTCAGAGCCATGGCCTCAAGCTCAATGCCAAAAAGTGCATTGTTATCCCCTTTGGTAAAAACTCTGTACCCATGAACTACTACATAGGTGGCAGTCTTCTTAACACCGAATGTGTGATAAGAGACCTTGGGACCCAGGTGGACAGTAGTCTCTCCTTTGATAATCACATTGCCACAGTAGTCAGGAAATCCTTTTACATGGCACACCTCATCACAAAAGGGTTCTCATCCAGGAAAAAAGAGGTAATTGTTCCCCTCTACTCGACACTCATTAGACCCATTATAGAGTACAATGCCCTTTTTGGAATGTACCTCACATCTGCAGCAGCTGGAAAGGCCACAGAAGTACCTCACAAGGAGAATTACTGGCCTCAAACAGATGCCCTACACTGATCATCTGAAAAAACTCCAGCTTTATTCTGTAGCATATTGCCTACTCTGAGGTGATCTCTGCTTAACATATAAAGCTATGTCAAACCACGAGCTGTTGGACATGCTACACCTAAAGAAATTCCAATCCCTCTGAGCTACACACTCTAGGGACCTAAACCTTGTCACCACAATAAACAGGACTTGCTGGAGGGATAGATTCCTGTCCCAGAGACTTCCCATACTCTGGAACAAGCTACCCATCTATGTCAAGCAAAGTTCCTCATTAACACTCTTCAAGAAAAATCTTGATGAGTGGATGGGAAATAGCAAATACACACCGGGGATCACTTCTGTGGCTCTGCTCAACAGGGGCACAGGAAATTAACTTTCTTGGGTTGGCGTAAGCCAGGAAACTTTGTTGGCTAGGCTTACTTAGGCCTTTGGGCCGATAGCCTAGTACCAACCTATGAATCTATGAATTTGTCATAGATGACATACACTATATTGAACATCAAGAGGAAGCATGATGATTTTCTCATACAAGTAAATGTGCATAACAAGTCATATAATTGCTTGAACTTAAATTATGGTTTTGTAACCCATCTTGACCATACATAATACTTAAGCTGTTGCCAAGGTAACTAATGTTTTATACATGACATCAAACTGACAAAGTTGTTCAAGGGAAACAATAGAAGCCTGAACTAGGAAAGTCACAGATTGTAACAATCACATTCTGATCAAATAGTATTAAATTGACAATAATCACTCAGTTTAACCTTTGCTGATTATACAAAATAGAATGTTGCCATTTAAATAATTTAAAAAAAAAAAAAAAAAAAAAAAAAAAAAATTTCATCTGCTTTTACTGTCCTTGTGTTTTTACCTACTTCTTTTTACTTTTGCATCATCTTAAAATACTCAATTGTATTTATTACTGCTTGGTGTAACTCATTCTAAGCCTTTTGGTTTAAACACTTGGGCTTCGGACCAGTTAGTTGTTTTGCACTGAGAGGGTTTGTGGTCTGCACTGTTGTGGCAGAACAGGTAGCTTACATCCTTCTAGGTTGAGAACTGCTGATTGAGGGCTCAGTGTCTGTTATTCTAAAAGTGTATTAATTCTGGTTTAAGCACTTGGGCTTTCAAACCAGTTATTTTACATTAAGAGGGTTCGTGGTCTGCACTCTTGTGGGAGGAGAGGCTGGACTCTGCCCTTCTGAGCTGGGAATTTCTGGTTAAAGGCTTATAGTGCATGCATATCTGAACTGTTTCTTACTGAAGTTGGTGCGCCTTGTTTGCTGTGGCATAGACTGGATTCGGGCCTGCTGGATCTAGCTTTGTTTGTGTAACTTGAGCACTAATCCAGACATTCTCTAAAGTATTCAATGGTATTTATTACTGCTTGGTTGTAACTTGATTAAAGTGTAGCTATCATTCAAGTCTTTTGGATTAAGCACTTGGGCTTCAGACCAGTTGTTTTACATTAGGAAGGTTTGTGGCAAGCACTGTGGTGGCAGGACAGGTAGCTTTCATCCTTCTAAGTTGGGAACTGCTGATTGAGAGCCCAGTGTCCAAGTGTATTAGTTCTGGTTTAGGCACTTGGGCTTCAGGCCAGTTATTTTACATTAAGAAGGTTCGTGGTCTGCACTCTTGTGGGAGAAGAGGCTGGACTCTGCCCTTCTGAGCTGGGAATTTTCTGGTTAAAGGTTTATAGTGCCTGAATATTTGAACTGTATCTTACTGAAATTGGTTCACCTTGTTTGCTCTAGCATAGACTAGATCCAGGCCTACTGAATCTAGCTTTGTTTATATGCTTGTTGTTTGTTTGCTTGTTATTTCCCTGGAAGCTAATTCACCTAATACGCAACTTCTCAGCTTCTGTGGATCACTAGTGATATCTGCATGCTTACTGTACTTATTTCCTTGTTTCACTTGAAAGAAAGTTACTGTTTGTCGTTTTGCATTTAGTTACTTGTAACACATTGCACTCAAGTTACCTGGCACTTGCTCACTAAAGCAATTATATAAGTCAGCACTAAAAATTAAAAGCACTACACCCTCACTCCCCACTGGCCCTTGTTTTCAATTAAGGATTTCCCAATATTATTCTAGCATGTCCAAAGGTCAGTTGTCAATCTCCTCTCCGGTCCAGCTGGTGAATCTGGGAATCTTGAGGCAATGTTATAACTGCCTCATGTACACAGACAACCCTCTCCTCCTCCCACATAACACAAATACTTGAGAGATGCAGCTATTTAGCCAAACTGGAGGCTGAGCTCTCTCAACTCAGGACTGGCAAGACCAGACAGGAGGAGAAGGCAACTACACACACCACAAAACCAGCCTCACATAATGCTACCACTCCACTGAATCAAACACATAAACACACAAAGACATACTCGGAGGCTCTGAGTAAAATTTACCTAAACAGCAGAGGCCTCCAAAGCAGACACCCAAACAACTGCTACCTCAAGACACCCCACAAGCAACACATAAACCACAAAAGCAGTGTGCAAAGCAGTCACAGCCCTTAAGGCCAAATACAACACCAAACATACTTGTCATAGGTGACTCCATAGTCAGACACACTGACGTCCCACTCACCAGGCTGAACAAGGAGAGGGTCACAGTAAGCTGCCTATCGGGTGCTAGAATCCGCCACATAACACAAGCACTCGGGTCACTCCACAGCAAGTACAAATATGACACAGTCATTGTCCATGCTGGTGTGAACGACCTGAGACGTACCTCCCTGGACTGCATGAAAAGAGACATAGAGGAGCTCTCTGATTATGTAGCCCAGGCAGGTATGACCCTAACCCTGAGCAGTATCCTTCCTTCACCAAGAATGATGCCACAATATAGAGACAAGATGATCAGCTTTAACAATTGGCTTAATGTCTGGTGTCATTCAAAGGGGATCCAGTGTCTGTCTGCCTGGGATGACATGCTTGACAAGCCACGCTGCTTCGCAAGGGACGGCTTGCACCTGTCACCCCTGGGATTCCGGATTTTGGCTAAGGCTCTTGCCACCCCCATAGTGCCTTTTTTAGGCAAGGCTCAAATTCTAAACCTACCACCCTAGAAAACAAAAATGGGAAGAAATTGAGGGTAATGCTGCTCAATGCCAGAAGTCTAAATCTCAAAATGCACGCACTCGAGGCCCTTCTCAGTATGGAGAACATCGATGTCTGTGCTGTAACTGAAACCTGGTTCAAGGCTCCTGAGAGCACCCCGGCACTATTAGGTTTTACCTCATATCATGCGTTCCGCCCCAAAACCCGGACCACTCCACAAAAGGAGGGTGTATCCATATTCATAAAGGATACTCACACCTCCAGGTTGGTGGCAACGCATGAAGCTTCGGAAACCATCCAGGTGCAACTAACCATAGGCAAAACTGCTCTACAAATTGTAGCATGCTACAGGCCACCCTCTCAAACTCAGGAACCCCACACAGCCTTCCTGAAGACACTGGAGGGTATAAATGTATCTCCAAACACCATCATATTGGGTGACTTCAACTACCCGAATATAGACTGGGAACATTACTCAAGCCCTAACTTTCTAGCCCAATGGTTCCTGGAGTTCATAAATTCAAATGCCATGGAACAGCTAGTCACTGTTCCCATGAGAGGAGAAAATATACTAGATCTCATTGTCACAAACATGGGGACAAAATGCTCCACACCGGAAGTATATCCCTCATTGGTGAGATCTGATCATTAACTAATCTCACTGGAAATCCACATCCGCCCCACCCCAAACAAAAAGACCATAGTGAAGAACTTCTCTAAAGCAAACTTCACACTACTCAAGACTGGTGTGGTATCCTTCAAGGCCCCTGAGTCAGAGGAAACCACAACCCAAGCTGCGGAAGCCCTTACAAATGCCTTCTATGAACACCTCCAGGACTGCATGGATCAGGCAATCCCAAATAAAACCAAGACTCTTTCCACAAAGGGCAAGCGTCCAGTCTGGTGGACCCCAGCCATTAACAAACTTTACAATAAGAGGAGAAAGCTATTACATGATAGAACAAAATCCATAAAGGGAAGTCACCCTGATCATTATTAGTAAAAAATACGAGCACTCATAAAATCAACTAAGGCCAATTTTGAGAGAAAAATTGCCATGGATTCAAAGGACAATCATAAGGCCTTTTTCAGCTATGTTAGGAACCTGGGTGGAAACTCACAGATATGCTCAGAATTAGTCCAAAATGATACAAAAATCACTGAACCCACAGACATTGCCAACATACTGGCAGACAGGTTCAGTGCAAACTTCACCCCTCTCCCCTAAAGGAGAGATAACTATCCCAGCCGAGTGTAGCCTCCCGGACATCTCAAATGCGCAGGTGAAAGCTGCTCTCTCTAAAGCTAAAACACAGCATCAATGGGACCGGATGGTGTCCCCGGCTGTGTGCTACACGAGCTAAATGAGGAATTAAACCCGCACATAAGGCAGCTGTTTAATCTCAGCCTTACCACAGGATACGTGCCCAAGGAGTGGCGTGACGGCAACTGTGGTCCCACTCCACAAAGGTGGCGCCTCACGGACCCTGGTAATTACCGCCCCATAAGCTTAACAAGTCTAGTCTGCAAAGCTATGGAGAGGATCATAATGGAGCTCATAAACAAAGATATAGGGGACTTGCAGACATTGGACCTGACCCAGTTTGGCTTTGTCAAGGGAAGATCATGCCTTTTGAACTTGGTCGACTTCTTGAAATAGTCACCAAGGCCATTGATGAGGAAAGGCAGTCCATACAGCCTACCTTGACCTTGCAAAGGCTTCGACACAATACCCCACTCGGGTATTGTAGAAAAACTTACCAGCTTAAATGTAAACCCATATGTCACAAGATGGGTTGCAAACTGGCTTAAGGACAGAACCCACAGGGTTAGAGTTGCTGGCGCTGTGTCAGACTCCAAGCCGGTCACAAGTGGTGTCCCACAGGGCTCAGTCCTTGGCCCCTATTGTTTGGCATCTACTTCTCAGAAGTACAGGCCAACATGGGAGGACTTTGGCTGACAAAGTTTGCAGATGACTGCAAACTGGGCCATAGTGGAAAGTGCATCGGACACGGATATCCTTCAGAAGGGACTCACTGAAACAGATAGCTGGTGCCAGAGCCATGGCCTGAAGTTAAACGCCAAAAATGTATAGTCATACCCTTCGGGAAAAACAAGGTAACCCCAAGCTACCATATAGGTGGCAATCCACTAAGCACAGAAGAGGTTATCAGGGACCTGGGGACCCAGGTTGACAGTGGCCTTTCTTTTGACACTCACATTGCTAAAGTGGTTAGAAAGACCTTCTACATTGCCCACCTGATCATGAAGGGATTCACATCCAGATCTAGTGAGGTCATTGTTCCCTGTACTCTTCACTTATCAGACCAATGATCGAGTACAATGCCCCATTCGGGATGTATCTCACCCGACATCTGCAGCAATTGGAGAGACCCCAAAAGTTCCTCACCAAAAGGATAAAGGGACTCCAAAATCTGTCATATGCTGCCAGATTGAAGAAACTCCAGCTCTATTCAGTCGCATACCGTCTGCTCAGAGGTGACATGTGCCTGACATACAAGGCCATGTCCAACCCGGAATTAATGGACATGCTCCACCTCAAAAATCCAAATCCACCAAAACCACTAGAGCAAGCGACTTAAACCTTAGCACGGATATAAATAGGACGTGCTGGAGGGATAGATTTATCACTCAGAGACTCCCTATGCTGTGGAATAAAATCCCGGTCCATGTGAGGCAGAGCACCTCGCTGACTCTGTTCAAGAGAAATCTAGACCTGTGGATGGGAGATCGTAGGTTTACCCCGGGAATCATCTCTGGGTCACTGCTGGACAGAGGCACAACAAACTAATGGGCACAGTATTTTTTCATATAAGGGGTGGTGTAAGCCACAATAATTTGGGCTAGGCTTATAAATGCCTTAGGGCAGATAGCCTAGTATAAACCTATGAACCTATGAAATCTAAAAACTTTCAGTATATGCCATAAAATGGCAATTTATGAATATGGAAAGGGAACTTGTAATCATTAATCACAATAAGTGAACGTGTTGTTTTTAACCTATAATTTCACTCATTTTATAATAAGAAATGACAGATATGAAAATCCTTATGTGTAGGGAATGGGGGGGGGGCGCACTGATAATTTAAATCCACTAACTTTCATCAATATTCACATAAAACAAACTTGATGCTTTAAGTTAGCAACAAACAAAGTGATTACTTAAATACTGGCAAACAATAAAATATAACTTCCGATATATCCAGTAAAATACATTGTATTATAAACATTAAGTATATGTATTATTACAATCTATTTATATTAGGTAATAAGTTTTGAAAGACTTCATCAATAAGGGTGAATATGTTAAATAACGTGTGCTATAATTTTTTATTGAGGTTTTATATATGATACATCCTACTTTACTATGATTGAATTGCTTGTCATCTATCTTTCATGTAAATATTAATTACTTATACAATAAGTAGACATTTATATTGTGTTAGAATTCTGTCTAATCTACAATAGTACTATATCTGTTCAAAATAATATAAATATTGCTTATTCCTATTACAAATATTCTCCATATGATAATTCAATTTATGCAGCTCAGATATTTTGGATTGTCAAGGTATGAGTGATAATTTGATGGACTTGTTTATCCATCAGATTAGGAATGATTTTCATTCCATGGCTAGTGCGGATCTTAGTTTTGTTAACATTTATTCATTTAAATTTATTTCACAAAAACATTTTTAGTATGCCTGACCAAAACATTACTTTATTGATAAACCCTCAAAGTATAAAACTGATAATTTCCTTTAAAAGCTGAAACATATACTTTATAGTTATCGGAGGAAAATGTTTAATAGTCACAATAAAACAAAAAATACATAGTCTAAATAACCTAAGATGGATTTAACTTTATTATCTTTAAATACCAATGGCTTAAACAATCTTAGCAAGAGATGAAATCTACTGAAATACTTAAAATTGAACAAAGCACAAATTGCCTTCCTTCACAAAACTCATTTCAAAACAAATGACAATTACAAATGGAATCCTAAGGAATATATGATACTGGTGCAATCCAATTATAAGACAAAGACAAAAGAGGTAATAATTTTATGGAAAACAAATGTGATTAACCCAGAAATCATTTATAAGTATGAAGACAAAGAAGGCCTTATGGCAGTAGTTATAGTTAAATATAATAACAGAATATGGACCCTAGCCCAGCTATACTGGTTCCCAGGCATTTGAACAGGAACTGTTAAAAAACACTTGCATTTCATTTCCAATAATTATAAAGGCAACTTAATATTAGGAGGAGATTTTAACTGTATATTTGATATTTCTGAAACTACAAATAAAAGACCATTGCATACATCTGCTGTATCAAAAGCTTTAAACAAGTGGGTAGAATCATTTCATCTTGTAGATACTTTCACATTTAAAGAAGATAAATCTTTGCTGTTTTCCCATCAAGATCACAGATTTGGTACCCAAACTAGAATAGATAAAATATTTGCTGCCCATGACTTACACTCTAAAATCATTAACTTCTCAATCACTCCCTGCCCCTTTTCAGACCACAATTCATTGATACTAAAACTTCAAAATGGGCACAAACAATTAATCTTTAACTGAAGAATTCCAGCATATATAACTAAAATTAAAGAGTTCAAACCCTGGTTATTATCTGAATTACAGTTCTTCTTAGATATTAATTACACCACAGAGATAAATAAAAAAATGATATGGGACTCATTAAAAGCTTACATATATGATAAAACCCTTGGTATAAAAAAATCAGAGGATGGGATTCTGAATTATTATATCTACAATCCAAACTTTTGTCAGTAAAAGCTGAAAAAAATCAAAATTATTTGGAGATGAAAAAGAAAGTAGAAGTATTAAACAATAAATACAACAAAATTCTAACACATAAAGCTAGTTTAGCTTTAGAAAAACTAAAAATTAATTTCTTAAAGAGTACAAACCCTGGTTATTATCTGAATTACAGTTCTTCTTAGATATTAATTACACCACGGAGATAAATAAAATAATGATATGGGACTCATTAAAAGCTTACATATATGATAAAACCCTTGGTATAAAAAAATCAGAGAATGGGATTCTGAATTATTAGATCTACAATCCAAACTTTTGTCAGTAAAAGCTGAAAAAAATCAAAATCATTTGGAGATGAAAAAGAAAGTAGAAGTATTAAACAATAAATACAGCAAAATTCTAACATATAAAACTAGTTTAGCTTTAGAAAAACTAAAAATGAATACCTTGGTCACTTCTCCAAAATATCTACATAATTTATCCACAAGCATCTAAATACAGTCAAAAGCTAATATCATTAAAAGTATCTTCCTTGAAAAGAAAGGGAAAAATGTCTCGGATATAGGTGACATTCTTGATACCTATAGAAATCACTATATGGAACATTTCCAAAAAGAAAATATACATATCAATCAATTAACTCTAGCTGAATTAGCTGAAAAAATGTTCTAATATAAAAAAAAAACATAAAAATTAAAATTAGATCTGCAAGCACCCATATCCTACAAAGAAATTACAGATATAATAAAAGAGGGTAAGAATAATAAAGCTCCAGGTATAGATGGCATAATTATGAAATATATAAACTTTTTCCTTCAAAGATACTATCCCTCTTCCATAAAACTCTATTAGAAATTCAGTCACAAGCTTTAATACCACCCTCTTGGAGATATTCCTTAATCACACCAATCCTAAAGGAAAACAAATCCAAAGCTCTGTACCTCATATAGACCCATATCATTATTAAATAATGACTATAAGATATTTATGACAATATTAACTACCAGAATGAAAATACCACTATCCAAAACAATAAATAATGATCAAACTGGATTTATATATCATAGACACACACATGACAATATTAAAAGGATAATTTCTCTTATAGATTATGTTAATAAAGAAAATAAAGAAACACTCATAATTGGCTTAGATATAGAGAAAGCCTTTGATTCCCTAAATTGGGACTGTTTATTCAAAATCCTAATGCTATTTGAATTTCCTGCATCCTTTGTTCATCTCCTAAAGAATATATATATATATATATATATATATATATATATATATATATATATATATATATATATATATATATATATATATATATATATATATATATATATATATATATATATATATATATATATATATATATATATATATATATATATATATATATATACAAATAATTTAGCGTATGTCAAGTAGGGTCCTTTTACCTCTGAATTTATACATATAACAAAAGGCACTATCCTTGTCCCATGTCACCAGTTCTATTTGCTCTGGCTATTGAAATATTGGCAGATTCAATTCGTAATAATATAAAAATCAAAGGAATAGATGTTTATGAGCAATACAATTCTAAAGTAATTCTATTTGTTGATGACATATTACTAACATTATCTAATACAAAAGAGACATTAGATGAATTAGATATATTAATTGACAAATTTCACATGACTTCAGGACTACATTTCAATAAATCAAAATCAAAATTTTTATTTTTAAATAAAAAAAAAAAGAACTGCAGACTAAGTCGGATCACAACATAGGGAAACAATAATCTACCTTAAAATATCTAGGAATTGAGTTATGCAATGATAACAATGAATTAGCCTCAAAATCTAGAATAATATCAACACAATTCAAATATCTGTGGAAAAATTGAGCAAAATAATATTAACATTTGAAGGCAGACTACAGTTAATAAAAATGGGTTTACTGCCCAAGCTCCTATACATACCTTTGGCAATACAACTGTTACCAGAAAGAAATATACTTAAAGAAGTAAATTCATGCCAAATAAAATGTTTATAGTTTCCCAAAAGAAACAGAATAGGTTTAATGCATCATATCATACCATGGAAACAGGGAGGATTAAACTTTCCTGATATAGAAACATATATAAAAGCATCAATATCTAAAACAATCTCAGATTGGATACACCCAAATTACTCTGCAAAGTAGAAAGAATTACTAACTAATATCAATAAATGAATTTGGTTTACAAAAAAAATTTCACAGGTAAAAACAAATTGCCATGGCACATATTATGTATTAGTATGCAATATAACATAACTAAACCCAGTAAAACTCATATGATTAATTATTACATTGACTCATTTAGGAAAATTATTAATGCAAATATAGATTTAAAAATCTGGTTTGAACTTTTAACACCATTTATAGTCACAAAGAACTTTCCACATAAAATATATAGAGAAATTATTACCTCCTGTGAACAGAAAGGATTTGTTTGTTGGCTCCAATGTATCAAAGAACTAAATGTTTTAGATATGCAAGTAATAAAAACAACATATAAAATTTCACAACAGGACTAGCTAACTTTATAGAGTATTCTGTCATATTCGCAAGATTTAAGTAGAATACTTAACAATTTTTCATTTAAAGGAATACCTAAATTTACAAAATACATATATGAAATCATATATCATGGCTTTGACATGGGAAACAGTATTTCAAAATTTTACAATACTGATAAACTATAAAACAACACCCAAAACCTCATATTGGAAGTATATAAAAAAGGACACAATACAGTTAACTGAAGATATTAAAACAAATATCTTATCACTGATAAAATATACATCCTTTACACAATACTAGAAAGTCTTTAAATGGAAATGATTGCTCAGAGCATTCTTAACCCCAGATAGAATCAGTAAAATTAGTTCTTCCATAAAAGAAATATATTGGACATGTGAGCAAGTACACAATGCAGAATGGAACCACATTTTCTTTGATTGTGTTAAAATTAAGCCATTTTGGAATGGTATTAATAACTTTCTACAAGCTTTATTTAATGAATCATTTTATTTAACTAAAGCTCTTGTATTACTAAATGTAAACAAAGGTCCTCATTTGAATAGGTCAAACATGTATCTAGTATGGACTTTACTTCCAATTTCAAGGAAGTGTATAACAAGAAGATGGAATACAAACACAATACCAACTTTGGAAGACTTCTACAGCCTACTGAAGACCACAGCATTATTGGAAATTAAAATTAAAGAACTAAGAATTTATCCAACACCATTTATCAACAACCCTTGGGGAAAAGTCTTATCATTGATTGATACTATACAATAATTGTTCAGACACTCTGATAATGGATTGGACATACTTATAAAGTAACTGTATACATTAAGATCTGTTATGGTGTCTGGCTAATGAAAATAGTGTACATAGTTATTTAAGATGTTATGTATAAATACTATGGAATTCATTCAAATGTATTTGAAAAATTAAAAACAAATTTTGAGGAAAAAAACATTTAGACATGAGACTGCATTGAAAGAGGAGTGTCTATGGGCAGGTATATTGAAATAACTGATAAATGAACAGAGGAATAAGATAGGTCATAGGATAGTAACTCACACAAATATTGTAAAACTGAAGAACAGCTAGCCCTGAATGGGTGCTGATTATGTTGTTGGCACTAACTAGACAAAAAAGACAAACTTGAAAAAGCAACCGCTGACTCGTAACCACACCAGCGATATCCACTATATCCATGGACTCAGTGATCAAAATCCGAAGAGGCAAAAATGCTGAACGAAATATATCAAAACTCACAAAGTCTGCAAGAGTACTCGAGTAATTTTACTTATCGTTTTGCTTTGGGTGGCTGCGCGCGCAGACTTTGTGGGTTTTGATATATTTCATTCAGCGTTTTTGCCACTTCAGATTTTGATCACTGAGTCCATGGATATAGTGGATATCGCTGGCGTGGTTACGAGTCAGCGGTTGCTTTTTCAAGACTAACTAGACAAACTTTTTCATTTGCTAATATATGATTTCTAGCAGCAGGATTTCTTGCCTCCATTAGTACCTGCTGCACGTTCTCAGTAAACAAGTTCCTAAAAGAAATTAAGATCCTATCATCCAGGCAGTCAACTGAAGTTGACTGATGCTGGGGTGTATCAAACATCCCTGTTCTTGTGTGAGTAGATCCAGTCTCTGAGGAAACCTCTGGTAATTGCCCCTGGCCATTTCCAAAAGAAGAGAGAACCACTGTTGCCTGGGTCAGAAGGGAGTCACCACAATGATCCTGGAGGGATTCCTTCTGAATCTTCAGAAGTACCTTGTATAGTAGTGAAAAGGGTGGAAGTCAGACAGGAGCATTCTTTCCAAGGAAAAGAAAAGACATTTGTTTTCCAGGCCTTCTTTAATGGAGTCATGGAAAAGAATCTTGCCATATAATTGTTCAAAGAAGAGACAAACATATCTACTTGAGGAACTCTCCACAGATGAATCAAATCTTGGAAGACCCCCTGATCTAGTTTCCATTTGTAAGGGCCCTCTCTGGTCCTTCTCAGATTGTCTGCCACACAGTTTTGCTCAGATGGAATGCAGCATGTCTATAGAATGAGACTGTGCTGTGAAGCTATATCTGAAGCTAACATGGCTAATCTGCAAAGGGGGTACTGCCTCAATCCCCGTTGTTTGTCAAAGTACCACATGACTGTTGCATTCCCTGTAACAACTTGAAGAGGTCCCCAGGACCAATGATGGTTTGGAGAGTTGAGTGCCTTGATCAGGTAAGCATTTCATTGATATCTACGAGTTTGCACCTGTTCTTGGGGTTCCACACACCCTGCACTTTTATTCCTCCTGAATCTGTTCCCCAAGCAAAGTCCAAGATGTCTGTGGTGACTGACTACTTTAGTACAGGGAGGGAGAAGGGGAGACCTGGAATCAAGGATATCTGTTGTCTCCCAAAAAGTATTTCTTTTCTGACAAACCCCAGGACTGGAATTTAAAAAGATAAAGGATTCTGACGGTGGGACCAGACCACTGTATTTTTGTCATGTGGTATCTTGCCAGGGGTATTATGAGAATCATTGAAGCCATGAGACCCAGAATCTTGAAGTATTCCCTCATAGTGACCTAAACTTGAGAGGAGAGCCTTAGAAATATATCTAGAAATAGATCTCTTTTCCTATTGAAGAAAAGGTCTTTAAACGGAGGTGCCTAGTTGGCATTCCAGGAACACAATCCTGTGTAAAGGAATCAAGAAAGACTTTTGAATGTTCACTTGGAATCCCAGCTTGTGTAGGAAATCTCTCACCACACAGAAAGATTCCTGACACTTTGAAAATGACTCTGCAAAGATAAGCAAGTTCTCTAATTATGGAAACACATGGATACTCTGTTGCCTGCATTATATAAACATGTGGCTACTCTGCTGCCTGCAATGACCTATAACTGCAGCTAGACACTTTGTGAACACTCTTGGTGCAGTGGATAGTCCAAAGTGTAAGGCAGAGAACTGATTAAATGATCCAGACACACAAAACCTTAAGAAACATCTGACATCTGGATGAACAGGGATGTGATAATAAGTATTTTTATGTCTAGTATTACCAGGAAACTGGAAAGAGGAAGAAGTAACAGGTTGTAAAGTGACATCATTTTAAATTTGGGCACTATCACACACCAGTTTAGGAAAGAAAGATACACAACTGGTCTCCAAGCAATTTCTTTCTTTGGCAATAAGAACATCCTTGAATAAAAACGTGTCCCACCTGAGAAGGTGGAACTGGTTCTATCATTCCTTGGGACAGAATGTGACAAAGAACCAGTAGAAACAAAAGGCTCTGGTCTGGAGGATGTGGAATGACTGCCTGGAAAGGAGAAATTTCCTCCCACTGCCTTCTGTAACCTTGATGAATGAACTTCAGAACCCATTTGTCTGAAACTATCTGTTGCCAAGGGGAAATAGAAATTCAGACATTCTGGAAGAAAAAAGGAGTCAGAGTAGGAGGGGATTGCAAGGCCTCTTGACTGGTCTTTCAGATTGGTTGGACTGTCCTTGGTTTTGGCAGGTTCAAGCCTTCTTTTTGCAACTCCCTTGCCATTTCATCTTAAACTTCAGTTTACCTGTATTTTATTGAGACCATTTATTCTGTGTTTTGCCAAAACTGGATGAAGAGTTAGAGAATCCCTTAGAAATTTTGGAAAAGGAGGGCTGTAAAATCTTAGAGATTCCCAGGATTAGCTTACCCCTTCATCACACTCTGCAGCAGAGGGATCAAAAACTAACTCTCTATACAAAGGGTAATTTAATCTCACTTTAACATTATGTGTGAGGTTCCGAGAATGCAGCCATGCAAATTTCCTTGAAGCAGTACCAATAGTCATATCCCTGGAAGAAGTATCAACAGAGTCAGACACTGTAATCAATGAATTGTGACCTCTGCAATAGATGAAACAAAATGATTTAAAGCAGATTTTTCCTTACACGGAGAAACCACAGATAAACCATTCCTCATACTTTCGCAATTAGGCAGAACAAGCTTTAACACGAGCCTGACAATTCAAAATTCTAAAAATCAAAATGGCAGAAATATACACTTTTCCCCCATACTTATTAATAAGCATTTAGCAACAGTGAGATCAACTAAAGCTATAACTGCTGAGTCAGGTTAGAGAATAGCGTATAAAAAAAAAACAAAATGACTGAGGAACTTTATACATCCTATCTGTCATTTTGGGGGCAGCTGCCTATCAGAAAAATTGCAGGCCGTAACATGCACATCCTCTAAAGCAGACAGAGCAGGAGGAATGGGTGTAGGTTCTGGAAAACCATTTTGTAACAACTCATAGTATTGTTTGAGGGACTAAGAAAACTCAGTGTTCTCCCACTAAAAACACTGGCACATTCTAGCAGAAGTCTCACAGAAAGAAAAACATCCAAAGAGAGAATAAGAAACTAAGTTCTCCTCTGAGTCTGAATCAGAAATCTGAGGAGAAAACCCTGTATCTGTCCTTTTGTCTTCATGTTCAGATTCAGAATCTTGAATCTCTTCAGTAAAAGAGGTATCCCCCTCTATTACCAAAAACTACTTTACAACAAGGATCAACAGCCTGAATTAAACCCTGAGCCAGACCCAGTAAACTACTATTGTCAAATCAAATTTGAAGGGGAGTAGACACATGCTTAATTTTCTGTTTCTTTTTAACATGAAAAATGGGGCCAGCCATGTTACTAATGGCAGCAGCAGCTTCCTCAAGGATAGGTACAGCATTCTGATACAACAAGGGAAGACATCCCTATTTCTACTACCAGGACTGCCAAGAGTGGCCTCCATGACCAGTGAGGGGACCCCAACAGCTGCAGAGGATGTGGCTGTAGGTGCTATACCAGAGGGATCCATGGTAAAAGATGGATGGTTTGAGATACAAAACATGGCCACAGCAGAGTCAGCCACCTGTGGCTGAGGCAAATTGCTAGCCTGCTGTGGTGACAAAGACTGTTTACTTAAAGTTTTTCTTTTTGTGGTTGGAAAAAGGACAGACCATGGGACCAGTAGTTTGTTCCATTTTCAAGCCGAAAATGGTGCCTGTTTCCCAGGGAAGACAAGCAGCAATTGCCAGTAAAAAATGACTTCTCTTTTGTCCACTGAAAAACGCAGTAAAAAAGCACTACAAAACACTTTATCAGCTCTAAAAAGTAAAATAAACAAATTCTCTAAAGAAAAAATGGTTTTCAGTTATTTGACACAACTTTTAAACTGACAGGAAAAAAGTGCTCCCATTTAAAAGTACAATACAGTCTCATGACAGACCATTAAAACACAAAACTCCTGTATTTAAAATAACTTTCCTGAAGAGAAAAAGTGATAAAACAGAAACAATATTTAGAAAACAGAATTTTTCCACAAAGGGAACTTATCTGCTTAGCAACGGAACAGCACCAAGCCGACTGTCGATCCTCAAAAGCCTTAGAGGAGTGTACTTATTAAACTGTTTGTAAAATGTCAGAAGCAACCAGACTCACACCATTCTGCTGTTTCTATTATAGTTTAATCTGTCCAGTTACACTGTCTGAGATTATTTCAATTCTATTATAATACAGCTAGAAAAAGTGCTTTGCTTCTCATTAACTGAATCAATGCACATTTGATTAATACGTCTCTGAAGAAGAAAAAATAATGTCCAGTTTATATACCCTTTTCAAAGGGCAGCAGATGTTATTTTTAATGTCCTTGTGATTTGCATGACTGGTTGCTGTTTTTGTCACTTGTCCTTTTTTAGTTTCTGCATCTGAAGTCTTTATGAAAAGTCCCTGTTGAACAAACTTCATTATTATAACAGGATGCCATTTACAGTTATGTTTAGCCCACAAAACTAGACTTGTTATTTTTTCCATGAACCATTTTTAAACATATTTACAGTTATTTTAGCAGGTGTCTGTCTGAGATAGCTGCTTGCTTCAGCACACAGTTTCTGTGTTACACTTCTGATTTTTAGAAAGAGACATTTATTTCCAAGTTAACCCTTGCTTTACAAGTCAAAACCTTGTATTAATAAAAAGCATACTTTTCTTTTTGCATTGCAGCATACATTTAATTTCATTATTGCTTTGGGGAAATAATATTTATAATATCTATCAATCCCCCCCCTTTTTAATTAATTAAGGAAAATGCAATCTACAGGAAAATGTGATCCTCTGTACTTAATAAAGCTCTGAAGGGTTTGGCATCCAAACTTGTCTTTTATTCATCTCAGCTTTAGCTGCCTGACAGTTTGGGTATGTGGAAGGTGCCCTGAAACTTTGGAAGGTGGCCAGCTGTTATATCCTTGGCAAGATATAACCCATATACCTAAGGCTACTGCAGTTGTGATCAACACGTTGAGCATACATTTGTATTTGAAGAACAATGCTCATTTATACCACAATTACCATAAATGTTCTACAGGTAATATTTAAATTAGTATTTGCATACTTTTGGGTCACTTGGACTTTATTATTTAGTGAGATCCACCATGCTTTGCAACAGATATTCAAAAAAATAGACAGTGTGAGATAAGTATGTTACTTCATTATTAAAAAAATGCCTTAATGTATCTGCAGTCTTGTCACAACAGTGTAAACGCTGAAGTAAATGAATTAGAGAAATACATGTTGATGTGCAGCTTTTTATGTCTAATCTAAAAGAGGTAACATTTATTGTACAGTCGTTAACAAGAACCGTTGTGTAACTACTACTGCTGTGAAGAAACCACCTCTTAATGCTTCCACCAGACTGAGGTGCTGGAAAATGCTAAAGGTTGGGGGGGAATGGAGATCCAGAGAGGTACGTAGTGACCTGAAGAGAGAATTTTTACTCTTTTTTTCTGCTGTTAACTTTGATAAAAGATGTAGATACATGATACATGTTAAATAGCTGCATATATATGGCCAGTTGTAGTTTTGTTAAGAATAATTCCATGTACACTTCATATTAAAATAATAAACTAAACTTCTGCCATTCATCACCCCATTCCAAGTGTGAATGAGACATATACTTTCACCTGAATGCATAGCCTTTGAGTAAACCACCCACAAACACAGCCTGTGTGCTAAAAACCTAAACGAACAAATAGAGGACAGACGTTTTAATAGGCAACATTGAACTCTGGCTTATGTGTGGTATTTGGGCATTGCAACACTTAAACTACATAGTGGCGAACAGCAATTATAATTGCTATATAGCATGGACTCTGTGGATTTAGTCTGTTTCTGGTCATAGTTCAGATAGTCTAGTATACATTTTATATTGTGAAAGTGGATATAGTGAGGATAGTTGGAGATTTCCAAATTCAGAATACAAAGTATACAATGAGTTGTCAGCACTATAGTCAGAAATAGCCTAAAACCAGAGTTCATGCTTCTGTTTCCTCTGCTATGTCCTAGCATGTTGGAGACAATAAATGCTAGTTTCTAAGTTTAATTAAAAGGACACACACACACAGGTACAGTCACAGACTTGTCTACTTAAATCTGCATTATGTGTTTTCAGTCCAACTAGTACTGCAACTGTAGAAAATAATATTGAAATAAAATACAAATTTGCATGTAAACATTTTAGGTTGTAGAAAAGTACAGTTGTTTAGGTAAACTTACTATAACAATGGATGTTCAAATGATCCCTGCTGCAGTAGCTTAAGGTAAATGTGTTATACCCTGCAAAGCTTCAGGGCACCTTCCACATACCCAAACAATTAGCTTGAGCTGAACTAATTAAAAAGACAAGTTTGGGAGCCAAGACCTTCAAAGCTTTTCTCCCAGCTAAGAGAGGGAGGCTGAGCCCTGAGAAGACATTGCTAGGAATAAAAAAAAAATGCCCACACACTGACATAAAAAACACACAAAAAAAACAAGGGGGGTAGAGAGAGGGAGCAGCTACTGCAGCAGTGATCATTCTACCATCTACAGCTATAGTAAATGTATTTACATAGCTGTACTATGTTCTTCATATTGATCATTGTCACAGTAGCCTGAGCTGTATAGCCAGATTACCATAGCTTAGAACAACTGGGAGGTGGAAGAAGGGTCCAGGAACCCCTGGAGAATGGTCCTAGAAAAGCTTGACTTAGACCTGGAGAAAGAATCAGGCTTGTAGTACAAAGGCTTTGTAATACAAAGTATGTACAGAGGACCAAGCTGCTGCTTCTAGAATACATCTAGAATCCTACCCTTTCAAAAAAAAAATAGATGAAGCCAAGGCCCTGATAGAATATGACTTAACCCTGCCTGAAATACTTTTGTTGCAGTGGGAATAACAAAAGGTAATAGCCCAAGATATATATTTAGAAAAAGTCTGCTTTAACACAGGTTGTCCCTTCTCCTTACCTTTGCAGGAGATAAACAACAGATAGGAAGTCCTGAAAGATTTTGTAATGTCAAGATAGTACCTAAACTGTCTGCGGACATCCAAAGTATGAAGTATCATTTCTCCCTCATTTTGGGGTTCAGGGAAGAACACAGGGAGATGGATAGTTTGGCTCTAAGTAAATCTGGATACCACTTTAAGTATGAAAGAAGGTTTAATTCTGAAGGAAACTCTACCCTGTGATAAATAAAATAATGCTGATCTAAAATAAGAGCTTACAACTCAGATACCCTTCCTGCAGAGGTCAAAGCAATCAGTAAAACTGTTTTCCATGTTAAGAACCTCAAGTCAGCCTGATAAGTTGGTTCAACTGGAGCAAGTGTTAATTTTTCTAATGTAAAATTAATGTCCCAAGCAGGAGTCACTGGTTTTCTTGGAGGTTTCTAATGTAGAAACCTTTTCAAAAACATTTCGACATTGGAATGCCTTGAAAGAGCGGAATCCATGGGCAGCCATGCTGAAATGGCAAACAAATGAACCTCGATAGAGGAGTAAGACAGGCAATAGGAAAGTAACTCTCATAAATATTGCAAAACTAGAGGAACACCACTCTCAATGGATTCTAGTTATGTTTTGACACCAACTAGAAAACGCTTTCCATTTACTAATATATGATTTTCCAGTAGCATGCTTTCTTGCCCCCCCTCCCCATTAATACTTCCTGCACATTCTCAGTAAACAGGTGCCTAAAAGGTATTAAGGCCCTATCATTCAGACATTCAGTTAAAGTTGTTTGGGAATTGGGATATATAAAATACCCCTGTTCTTTTTCTAAACAAGAAAAATCTTTATTGAATTATCAGTTATGGCATAGACAATCATATATTTATATAAATGAAAACAAACCATATTGACATATTTCAGTTGTAAACATTATATATCACTCATAATCTGTCCAGTCATTGTCAGTTAAACATTACAAAGCTCATTCAATTCGTGCCTCCCCTTAAACCTCATTTCTCCTACAGAACATTATTCTGCATATATTGCTCCCACAATTCCCCTTTTTTTCTATGAAACTTTTCTCCTACCCTTTTCTAAAGATCCCACTTCCAGTTGTTTTATCAATGTTACTATATTCACTATTTGTAGTACAGTTGGTTTAGACTGTGATTTCCATTTTCTAGTAATTGTTTTTTTTTTTTTTTTTTCGCAGTCACCAGAATTAAACTCAACAAGGCCTTACTATGTCTAGGCAATTCCAATTCTGTATCATGGCTAAAAAAGTAATTTCCTTAGTTACAACAATTTGTTCACCCAGTATTTCTGATAGAGTAGTCTGCAGGGCATTTTTAAAGTCTGCCAAGCGATTACACTCCCAAAAATATGCTCCCCTTTACCTCCTTCATTCCTGTTCTTGGGTGACTAGATCCAGTTTGTGAGGAAACTTGTGATAATTGCCCCTGGCCATTGCCAAAAGAAGGGTGAACCACTGTTTCCTGGGCCAGAAGGCAGTCATCACAATGATCTTGGGGGATTCCTTCTGAATCTACAGAATTACCGTGAATATCAGTGAAAAGGTTGGAAAAGCATACAGAAATATTCCTGTCCAAGGAAAGGGAAAGGCATCAGTCGTTGAGGCCTTCTTGCATGAAGTCCTGGAGCAGAATTTTGCCAACTAATTGTCCATCAAGAAGGCAAAAAAGCATACTCAAGAAACTCCACACAGATGAATCAGATCTTGGAAGACCCCCTGATTTAATTTCCATTCATGATGATCTGCCTTTGTCCTGCCCAGCTTGTCTGCCACACAGTTTTGCTCTGACAGAATGCAGGAAGTAGAGTGAGATTCTGCAGTAATACTATATCCTTTGATAACATGGCTAGACTGCATAGGGCATAAGAACTGCTTCTCCCTTGCTTGTTTATGTATCACATAACTGTTGTATTGTCCGTAACAACTTGAAGTGCTCCTGAGGACCAAAGGTGATTTACATAGTTGAGTGCCTTGGTAAAGGCAAGCATCTCTTTTACAGTCCAACTAATTACCAACCCTCAGATACACTCTCAGTCTCATCACCACCCACCTTCCTAAAAATCACTCCATAAAAACAGGTAGAAATACTGCTAGACTTAACCAACAAACACTCAACAATTTACTACTAAATATTAACTGGACACCCTTAAAAATCCTACCCCCTCAATGATGCCATATTATAATTCAATACCACCTTCCTGAAAATAATTGATAGTCTCACTCCTGTATGAACAAAAAAAGTAAATAAAACAAAAACCCCATGGTTAACCACTAACTGCATTGACCTCATGAAACAAACAGAAACACCATGGAATAAATGAAAACATAACAGAACCCAGCAAAATGTCCAAGCCTTTGAAACACTATGTAACAGAGTAACCAAACTAGTGGACAAATGTAAGAAAACCTACTACTCAAACCTCAAACTACAACACAATCACAACCCTAAGAAATTTTGGCACTCTATAACTGCCCTCCTCTGCCCAAGAACAAACAAGGATCACCCCCCCCTTCACCCATTGTACCCCCTTCACAAGTAACAGAGGAATTTAACAAAAAGTTTATAAAATCCATATCAGACCTACTCACCTCCAAAACTAACTCAGGACACCCCCACCTAAACTTTTACACTAACCACAATACCTCAACACCACGCACAACAAACCAAGCACATAGCCATGCTAATAACCAACAAAATAAGCCCAACACTACTTTCTCCTTTCAGCTCATACCCACTTCTACAGTAAAAAAAACTACTGCTCAAGCTAAAACCCTGCTCCACATCAGCTGACAACCTCCCACTCCAATACCTGAAACATGCGGCTGACCTAGTTGCGTATCCAGTCAGCATTCTGATAAACAGATCACTCTCAGAAGGCACAGTCCCTATGATATGGAAAATGTCACACATAACCCCAATTCATAAAGCAGGACACTCCACAGAAATATCCAATTTCTGCCCAATATCAATACTATCCTCTTTATCCAAAATCATGGAAAGGTGTATTCCCCAACGATTAATGAAATATCTACTTCAAAACAACCTGCTCACTCCAACTCAGCATGGCTTCAGGCCAGATCATAGCACAGCCACTGCACTATTATTTTTCACAAACACAATTAACAAAGCCAGGGACAAAGGATGCCTAGTATCTGCAGTATTCCCAGACCTCTCAAAAGCCTTCGACACAGTTTCACACACTTGACTGCTAGACACACTGTCCAACCTAGGATGCGCCACAACCACACTTAAGTGGTTCCAAAGCTACCTACATGATCGGAAGCAAGCAGTCAAATGGTCTAACCAACTATCCCCCTTCCTAAAAAACCATACAGAACTCCCCCAAGGGTCCATCGTAGGACCTTTACTGTTTAACATATTTACCAATAATCTACACACCTCCTCTTCCTCAGGAACATTAATACAGTATGCAGATGACTTGACCTTAATCTGTACATCTCGAACTGTCACAAAACTACTAATCAAAACCCAACAATCATTCACAGCAACTGAATCCTGACTCACAAAGGCCCGACTCTTCCTAAATCAAACAAAAAAAAACAAAATTATAGTTTTTCACCCCAAAAATGCCACCCTCAGCCCAGACTAGTTTAATACCCTCACAGCTAACAAAACCATCATAGAAAATGTACAAGAAACTAAACTCCTAGGTGCTATTATCGATAGCAAACTCAAATTTGACCTTCATATCCAACAAAACATCAAGAAGACACATAAAAAAGTAAGACTCCTCTACAGAAACAGATAATTCCGTACCACTTTCACCAAGACCATACTGGCTAAAACATTTCTGCTCCCTTCTCTATTCTATGATTCCTGTAATCAATCTGCAAAGTTCCACCAAGACTAAAATGGAACAATGCTTCAACAAAGTAGCACAGTTTGCAACAAACTCCAACTACCACACACATGACTGTATACCACAACAAATAATTAAATAATTTATCAAACCAGCTTACATATACACACCTAACTACAATTCACAAGCTGTTCTATGGACCTACTGCCTGTCCTGCCCTAGTTACCTAGACAAACATTACAAACCAAACAGACCACTCAGATCCAAAGACAAAAACCTTCTAGAAACCTACAAACCTTCCATAAACCAAGGACAATCACTATACTCATACTCTGTCACCAAGGTATAGAATGCTCTCCCACCTAACATCAGACTAACTCCTAGCCTACCTCTCTTTAAAGCCTCTCTAAATGAACACCTAAACAAATCATGGTTATGCACATGCCTTACCCCAGGCTAATCTACGTCTTTCCATCCTTACACCTCTTCTTACTACACTAACCTCCCCTTCCTAAACTAATCTACCAACTATCTCAGTAAAGTTATGGAAACTATGCACCTTTCTGTCGCTAGCATTTTACTCATTTACCAGAGGACTACTATTATGAGTGACCCACTCCAATCTGTATCATCTTAATCAAACACACTCTAAGCAAGTACTGTTTACCTTAAGAAGTTTATTTCAGTTTGTGTATAAATGTAAACTGGAACTATTGTACTGTTATAAGTTTATTACTATATAAACAACTGTAATTGCCTACCTACCTGTTTTAGCACTACAAAAGTAACCCTAAGTACCTGCCTATAATTTATCCATTAGTGGATTCTCATATAAGTAACCTATGGCATAATATGTGTAAACATGTTAAAAATGTGGAGCTTTTCTCCCCAGGCCTCAGCTGAAAATGGGTTATGTAAGCCAGACGGACTATTCCGGGAAACACATATCAAATAAATAAATAAATAAATTCATGTGTTTGTGTCGGTCTTTATTGTCCCAGATACTTTGCACTTTTATCCCCCTTAACACTGATCCCAAAGCAAAGTCCAAGGTGTCTGTGGTAACTGATTATTTTGGAGCCGGGGAAGAGGAGATCTGGATTCATACAGTTCCACCAAATGGTTTCTCTTCTCACACATCCCAGAACTGGACTCTGACGAGATAATGAGTGATGGTGCTGGAATGAAAAAGATTTACCTCTCAAATGTCCAGATTTTCACATAATGTCCAACTTTTTGCTTCATATTTTTGGTATGTCTCACAAAATTGTGGTTTTCTGGTAAATCATTGGCAAATCATTGAGGACTGAAATCACAAAATAATAACAGACTTTTGAATTTCAGACTTCATGACCTTTAGAAAATTTATGCTAATGCAAAACCTATTATTTTATCAACTTTCTAAGTTTGTAAGAGCAATATTTAGAAAATGTCTCTATTTGGGGTCTTTGACCCCCCATTATTTATGGCTTTGTCCAGATTTCTTGCTCTAAGAGGTAGAGAGGTATGAAAGAGATTTCAGATACCATTGTAGCTTTCTCATGTGGAGCCTGGCCAGAGGTATCATGACAATTATAGATGCCATGGAACTCATTACCTTGAAGTATTCCCTACCTTGTCCACTAATGGAACCCCAACGGCCACAAAAAATTGCTAGCTCCTAGTCCATAGGCTGTATGTGGAACACCAGGGGGCTCTGGGGAAAAAAAAACGGAATAAATCTAAATATAGATCTATGTTTTTTTTTCCTGTGGAAGAAAAGCTCTTTATACTGAGGTTCACTTGGAATCCCAGGCCACACAGAAGATCTCTCAACAAGGAGAGAGATTCCTGACACTTTGAAAAGAGTCTGCATAGATAAGTAAGTCATCTAAATATGTAGCCTGCAGTGTGCTATAACTGGAGCTAGACACTTTGTGAACTCTCTTGAGGCAATGGATGGCCCAAAGGGTAAGGCAGAGAATAGATAATGTGATCCAGACACATAAAGCTTTAAGAAACATCTGAAGTCTTAATAGACAGGAATGTGATGATAAGCATCTTTTAAATCTAATGCTACCACAAAATCTCAAATGGGGAAGAAGGGGTAAGAGACAGTGTTGTGAAAGGATCATGAATTTGGGCACTATCACAAACTAGTTTAAGAAAAAAGGTCCATAACTGATCTCCAGGTATTTTCTTTCTTTGGCATTACAAACATTCTTAAATGAAAACGTCTTCCCCACTGCAAAAAGGAACTATTTCTATTACCCCCCCCCCCCAGTAAAGCATGTGTTGTAGGACAGAAGAGAGCAGAGGCGTTTGGTCTGGTGGATGTGGATAACTCCCTGCGAAGGAGAGACCACTTCCCACTGTCATCGGTATCCTTACTGAATCAATCTCAGAACCCATTTGTTTGAAACAGCTTCTTCTCAAAGAGAGAAATGGAGATTCAGACATTCTGGAAGGGATAAGAGACTGCCAGCGTGAAAGGGATGACAGAGCCCCTCACATTGTCATTCTGACTTATTTGATTGTCCTTTTTTCTGGGGGAGGGTCATGCTTTATTTTAGGGAACTTCCTCACCATTGTTTTTAATGTGTGCTTATCAGCTGAAACTGTTTGCTTGTTTCATGTTATATTTGGACAATGGAACAAAAAAAAAAAACTTGGAAAATTTAAAGCAGGGATAAAAATCTGAAAGATTCCCTGTATCAGCTTAACCCTCTCATCACATTTTTGATAACCTTTGCAGCAGTGGGGCCAAAATCTCTGTCCAAAAGTGAATTTAAAATGTAATTTTTATATCCTCTGAGAAGTTCCTCAACACATTTCCAGTGACAGCCTCACTGGACGTAGTATCTGCACTCATAAACACACTTGAAATGACCAGTGACCTGAAAAATAAAAGAAACCAAACCACACAAAGAGATTTTTCCTCACAGGAAGGCACTGCAGATAAACCATACCTCATAATTTTCACAATTAGTTAGAATAATCTTTAACATATGAGCCTAACAATTCAAAATTCTAAAAATTAAAATTGCAAAAGCAAACACTTTTCCCCAAATGTAAAAATTGTTTTACCATCCTTGTGAAAAGGGGAAGGATTAGAGTTAAAATGTTTGGTAGCAGCTAGATAAACGTACACTATAGCTGCTGGGTCATGTTTGGCAAGAGTGTATAAAAACTTAAAAGGTTGAGTAACTTTATACGTTTTATTTGCCTTTCTAGGGGCAGCAGGCTGGGTATCAAGAAAAATGCCGGCTTTGGAAATGAATAAAAATATTTAAAAAAAAAAAAAAAAAAGAAAAATGCCGCAGTGACACACCCCTCCTCCAGAGTTGCCAGAAATGGGGAAATGGGTGAAGGTTCTGGAAACTCCTGTAACAGCTGTTAGTGTTCTCCCACTGAATATACTTCCACATTCTAGAAACAGTTTAACAGAAAGAAAATCATTGATAGGGAGGTACAGGTAGCATGTTGTCCTCTGAGTGTGAATCAGAATTCTGAGGGGGGGGACTGTATCTGTTCCATCATATTCCTATCTGGCTTTAATTTCTTGAATATCTTCAGGAAAAATAGGAATCCCTTTTGCTATTGCCATAAAACGCCTGATAAGAAAGGTCAACAGACTGTACAAGACCCTGAGCCATACTTAATAAAATACTCCTGTCCAGTGAAACTGGTGCAGGAGAAGCTATAAGTTTAGTTTTCTGGGGGGGTTAACAAGAAAATTAAGGCAAACACATTTTTTTAATGGTAGCAATACCTTCCTCAAGGATGGGCACAACATTCTGATTAAGCTGGGGCACCTTCCCTGCCCCTTCTCACAACACCAACAAAAATGGCTGTCCTTTGCCCACTAACAGGACCCCAACAGCTGTCAAGGACATTACTAACTCCCAGTCTGTAGTGGTTGTATTTCCCACACTAGGGGGAGACGGGGAAAAGAAGAGGGCTTTGAGCAGAGTCTCTCACCTGTGTCTGAGACAAATTACCAGCTTGCACTGCTGGCAAAGGCTGCTTAGTTAACTGGTTTAACACCTTTACTGAATTAGCACTTAAGACATAGACAAACACACATTTACATAAAAGAAAACAAACCATTTGAGAAACTTCTACGAGCTAAGAATTATAAATAATCCTTGAGATATAAGAAAATATTTATTGACAATTACTCAGAGAAAAGTTTGTTGACTGAATAGCACTACACACTACAAAATATTGTTTCTGTGTGGCCGAAACTACCCACACCTCCCATGCACTAGTGTATTATAAATCCACCACCCCTCCCATGAACTGGTCTATTATAAACCCACCACACCTCCCATGCCCTGATGTATTATAAACCCACCACCCTCCCATGCACTGGTGTATTATAAACCCACCACACCTCCTATGCACTGGTGTATTATAAACCCACCACCCTCTCATGCACTAGTGTATTATAAACTCACCACACCTCCCATGCACTGGTGTATTATAAACCCATCACCCTCCCATGCATTGGTATATTCTAAACCCACCATATCTCCCATGCACTGGTGTATTATAAACCCACCACCCTCCCATGCACTGGTGTATTATAAACCCACCACCCTCCCATGCACTGGTGTATTATAAACCCACCACCCTTCCATGCACTGGTATATTCTAAATCCACCACATCTCCCATGCACTGGTGTATTATAAACCTACCACCCTCCCATGCACTGGTGTATTATAAACCCACCATCCTCCCATGAACTAGTGTATTATAAACCCACTACTCTCCCATGAACTGGAGTATTATAAACCCACAACCCTCCCATGCACTGGTGTATTATAATCACTTAAAGTAGCTGAATCACAATAAAAAGAGCCAATTTCCTGATAGGATGAATTTCCATAGAAATGCATTTGTTGAGTAATATTTGCTGAATTTTACATTGCCAGCTTTTAACTCGAAAAAAAAGGAATATTGCAATAAAATGAATAAGTAATATTTTCCGTGGATAGCTGTGAAGGTTATATCTTCAAATGATGAAAGTTATCCGTCTACATGCAATTTTTCAGAGGAGTTAAATGGCTACTGATTTTGCAGCACAGGTACAACAAAATTGCATGTAGAGAGATAACTTTAAGCATTCTTACATGTAACCTTCACAGCATACATCTCAATTGTCCAGATTTTCGCCAAACGTCCATATTTTTGCCTCATGTTTTGATCTGTTCCACATAAAATTTGTGGTTTTCTGGCAAGTCACTGATGACTGAAGTCACTAAATAAAGACATACATTTGAGTTTCAGACTTTACATCCTTTATAAAATGCATGCTAACACAAATCCTGTTATTCTACAAACTTTATAAGCTTACAAGAGCAGTATTTAAAATCTGTCCCTGTTTTTGGTCCTTTGTCCCCTCATTACGTTATGCTTTGTCCAGATTTTTTTATGCTAGGAATTTGAGAGATATGCCTCTGAAACATGCTTTAAAAGTTTTAAATAAATTATGTTCTCTGGAGCAATCTCCCTTATGTAAGAGTCTGAACCCTCTATATACCACTCAACTTCTTAGTGCAAGAAATCATGACAAAGCCTAAAATAATGGGGGGACAAAGGCCTAAAAATAAGGACAGATTTTAAATATTGCTCCTATAAACTTAGAAAGTTGCTAGATTAACAGTATTTGTGTTAGCATGCATTTCCTAAAATATATTAACTCTGAAACTCAAATGTGTGTCATTATTTAGCTTTTGTCTTTTGCTTAACCTATTTAGTTGTATAGCAGTGGAACTTTTGGTGAGAAGGGCCTTGGACGTTTTTACGCAATTTACACATATATACATGGACGCACACACACACACACACACACACACACACACACACACTTACATGCACACACGTATGCACACACACACACACACACACACACACACACACACACACACACACACACACACACACACACACACACCTTTCTCTTTCTCTGAGGAAAAAAGTCTGATGTTCCTTTTGTGAATGGCTAGGCACAGCATTCTTAATTAAAAAAAAAAAAAAAACAATCTGAGCCAGGAAGTGGGGGCACAGTTCATGATTTTATTTAAAGTGGGGGGAGTGCTCGCCCCCTCGCCCTATGGTTCTGATGCCCTTGCCACCAGAACACTGACAACTTCAACACCTTTCTTTGTCTCATTTTATACAGGAAGTTTTATAACTAATTATAAAGGACCAGCTAACATCTGCAGCACTGTCTAAAGAACTAATCATGCATCACATTGTAAAAAAAGCAATCTACATTATTCAAGTCATGTTTTGCTTTCTTGCACTTCCTGGTTAACAACACAAATGAACATCTCACATGTGGCATAGTTACTAATCACAAGCAATGTTACTCTACAAAAAGATTAACTTCTGTAGATTCTAGGGAGTAATTGGCCTTAGAAATAGGCTATCAATCAAGCATCTATCACTGCTCTGCATGTCTGAGTTAGTGCTTTAAATCGCAGCCAGCTGGATTATAATGATCAGAACTTTTCTACACTTATGGGTATCAAACATTTAAAAATATGGCATCATACTTTTTTTAAAATATACTACTACTGTTCCATCTAGATGAAACAGAGACAGACTGCCCATTGCTCCCACTGGGTTTCCATGTGCTGATAGGGCTGTCTGGCAAGGATAAGATGAAGCAGAAAATGGTCAGTTCAGCTATGCTAGGGGATGACTAAAGGGATTCCAATGAGTGTGCGCCCTCTGGCAGGGACCAGGAGTCTCACAAATCATCCTGTGCAATAGTCTCTCCCATAACTGCACTAGTTACTACCCCAGCTAGGGATTGGAACCCACCCACTACATTTGTGAAAACTCCCAGCTCCACAAGCATAACCCCCTTTCACATCGCAGCTAGAGATTCTAACCCACCCACTGCATTTGTGAAAACTCCCAGCTCCACAAGCACAACTCCCTTTCACATCCCAGCTAGGGATTCTGCCCCATCCACTGCATTTGTGAAAACTCCCAGCTCCACAAGCACAACTCCCTTTCATATCCTAGCTAGGGATTCTAACCCACTCACTGCATTTGTGAAAACTCCCAGCTCCACAAGCACAGATCCCTTGCTCTTTGTAACTAATTGAAGACATGTTGTATGGACTTCTTCCCAGGGAATCGGGGAGCCCTTCCAGCAAAGTGGTATGTCCATGGTTCCTAGTAAAGAGCAATGGGGGAATCTATGGCTAGGCATGAGTGGAAGCCAGGGGAGTACATGGGGGGTGCTTAAACATAAATAGGCTTCTATTGCTTACAGTAAAGTACATCTTCATTTCTTAAAGTATTCTTATAAAACACACAATGAGTAATTTCTTGAGTTGCTAGAATTATATAAAACATTATTAACTGTACATTTTAAACAATACCTTCACATCTTCACGCATTGTTAAGTTCCATTTCTCATTTAGCATCCCATTAAGAGAGAAACATAATTCAGAATATACATTTGTCACTTTTTAGTCAGCATCCTGTGACAGGATAATGTTGATTATTTTATATAGACGGACAGATGTAGAGGTTTAGTTCTAACCCTTGTTGAAGGCTGAAGTAAACATATTTACTGGCACTAAGTTCTGTACTCATAGTGCTTTTATCATATCTCTTTTAATGTTAATTTTATTTGAAATATATTAACTTGGTAATACCATTGAGCCCATGGCCCATTTTCAGAGGATAAAGTTCACAAATAAAACCACTATAGATGAAAGTGCATAAGTATCAACAGAGTGGTTTGCAACTTCCTTACAACATAAACAAGCAAAATATAATAAGAGCATGGGTCTCTACATACCGCTTGCAAATGGCCGTGGAATATTCCCACAAAATGGAAGCTCTGTCCTGTGGACTGGTGCTGTACTGATTGGCACTTTGCATACCTGATTGTGGATGAGTTCATGAAGAAGCTTTGCAGGTAGAGGTGGAAACGAGTTGTCTGATTTGTGTGAGCAAGGAATTTCACAAAGTGCGCATGTCACATGGGAAGTTACAAAACTCTCAGCTTGCAGGTAGTGGGGGTAGGGACAGGGAGTGAGAAGATTGGAGACCCTGGAAATACCAAAGGCCTAGTAGGGGTATACCAAGCATGGAAGCCAAATAAAGTAGATGAGACATCCAAGTGAAGAAGGCAATGGCCACAGTGCAAGCCACGTAACCAGAAAGTCCTCCCAGACTGCCCTGGCAGAGACTTGTGCCTAGGACATTAAACGAACAAATAGCGATAAGTCAACCTATCCTTTAGAGTCAGCGAATCAAACTGTCATTGACTGGAAGAATAATAGGTACTGTGGGCTGCTGCCATAATTTATCTTGTAATCCTGTTTTATACAAAGCTGTGGATACTTCAGTGGATGACCTATAATAGGTACTGTGGACTGCTGCCATAATTTATCTTGTAATCCTGTTTTAGACAAAGCTGTGGATACTTCAGTGGATGACCTATAATAGGTACTGTGGACTGCTGCCATAATTTATCTTGTAATCCTGTTTTATACAAAGCTGTGGATACTTCAGTGGATGACCTATAATAGGTACTGTGGACTGCTGCCATCATTTATCTTGTAATCCTGTTTTATACAAAGCTGTGGATACGTCAGTGGATGGCTTATAATAGGTACTGTGGACTGCTGCCATCATTTGTCTTGTAATCCTGTTTTATACAAAGCTGTGGATACGTCAGTGGATGACCTATAATAGGTACTGTGGACTGCTGCCATCATTTATCTTGTAATCCTGTTTTAGACAAAGCTGTGGATACTTCAGTGGATGACCTATAATAGGTACTGTGGACTGCTGCCATAATTTATCTTGTAATCCTGTTTTATACAAAGCTGTGGATACTTCAGTGGATGACCTATAATAGGTACTGTGGACTGCTGCCATAATTTATCTTGTAATCCTGTTTTATACAAAGCTGTGGATACTTCAGTGGATGACCTATAATAGGTACTGTGGACTGCTGCCATAATTTATCTTGTAATCCTGTTTTAGACAAAGCTGCGGATACTTCAGTGGATGACTTTACACAAGATGCTGGTGACACATATAGGAGATGTAAGTAAGAAATGCCCTGCTGATTACAGTTTTAGAAGTAAGGGTAAGAATGTTTGTGACAATAGAGTAATCTCAGCTTTGCACTAGTCTTCCTAATTGCAAAGCAGATCTGATAAGAAGATGACATTGCCTTGTTGGTAGAAAATTGGGTATTTGAAAGAGTTTGTCCATTTAAGGGGTTCACTAGGGGTGTATTAAAGCTGTGAAATGTTATTACCACACAGCGTATACACTTAGTCATTAAGATAGTAATGAATGGGGAGGGGTATTAGATCCATTTTTCCAGTGCAGTGCAGCTGCCACTATAATGGTCGAGGGTGGCGGGCCATACTGAAGTAACATCGTAGGAAGTCTGATATTATGTTACTCATCTCATGCATGGAGAGATAAAACAAGAAGATGGGAACAAATACAGAATATCTGAGTACGCCAGTTATTATGTCCCTCATAGGGAAAGAATTGTCATCCGGTTTTAAAATATCTCCCTGTTTGGCAGCTGTCAAACCAACTGAAAGTTGTTGTTGTGTCTTTCGGCTTTTCCCGGTTAGGGGTCGCCACAGCGGAACTCCAGCCCGCTAATGATTAGCAGTAGATTTTTACCTGCTGAGTTGCCAATCCTGGTGCACAACCTTCAACGAAGATACACCCATTCACACATGTCTCCACACAGAAGACGCTTTAGCTGAGAATCGAACAGGACAACATCTTACTGGGAGGCGACAATGCTATCGCAGCACCACCACCACAGTTAAACCAACTGAAAGTATGAGTTGCTAATCTAAACTAGGTTGGTCTATCAAGCAAAAAGGCATGATATATGGTAATAATTATCACAATTAGCAAAAAAACTAGAGCAGACAAAAAAATCTTACTATATGAAACTCCAGATCAGCCACACACACAATCCTAAATATTCTTAACATCCATAAATAGACTTCTACATTCAGGTCATGCTGCTACCTCCTGCACTTACAACAACTAACAACTCCGACACTATTCCTTCACCATTCAATACTCACTTCAGTCAGTTCTCTGTCTAGTTAATCATATACTCTCACCCCCCCAATCTCTTCCAATCATAACACTCTATCAGACTCCTTCTCATTTCAACCTGTTCTTACCTTGACCATAAATAAATAACTTCTCAACCTTAAACCATCTACAACTGCTGCAGATAACTTTACCTGTCAAGCACATCAAATTAGCAGTGGGTACCTCAGCATATCCAGTGTCCAGTCTAATAAACTGTGCTATCAAAGAAAATTATGTACCTGCTATATGGAAAAAAAAATCTCACATCATACACTTTCATAAAGCCATGAACTCCATAGAATTCACCAACTACGGACCCATTGTTATTTTTTTCACCTCTATCAAAAATATTAGAAACATGCCTCCATTCACAACTCATCAAGTAATTGCCTGACAATAATCCCTTCCCTTCTACCCAACATGATTTCCTTTCAAGCCACAGTACAGCTACAGCCCTTCTTAGTTTGATAAATACTATCAACCTCAATTGAAATGCTGGCAACCTGTTCCTGTCCCTCTTCCTTGATCTGTCCAAAGGATTTAAGACTGTCTGTCATGAAAAAAGTACTAACTAAACTCTCTGAAGTGGGATCATATATGCCCTGATTTTGCAGCTTCCTGTCCGACAGAGACGAGTCAGTGAAATGGCAACACGAACTTTCTCCCTTCCTACCAGTCATTGTTGGAGGTCCCCAAGCTTCAATATTAGGTCCAGTATTATTTATTTTTTTCACTAACAATTTCAACACTGCCTCTAAGCACACCACCATTGTACAATATGCAAACAATGCTACTCTCATAAGCTCAGCTCCAACTACAGAGGACCACACAGTAATTTTTTCATCCATTGAAACATGGCTAGAGAATGTGCTCATTTATTTCTAAATGCTTTGCACTGCCAAACTATAATTCTCTAACTTCAATTATATCTTCACCATTACATCAAATAAAAACATCACCGTAAAAATATTACCTCATACCAAGCTTCTTGGAATGACCATAGACAATAATATAAAGTATGTCCTTCATGTTTGATAGGTAATCAAAGCCATTCACCATAAACCAAGCATGCTGTGCAGTACCAAATGCTATCTCTCTGACACAGCCAGGATAACTATAGCAAAAACCTTCCTCCTCTGTGCATCAGAAATACTAAAAAACTTTCATTCAGCCTGAAAATGAAACTAGACACTGCTAAAATAAAATAGTAAAATTTGCTACCAATCAGCCTTACAGGTCACAGCACTGTATAGCTATAATGCAACTACATTGGCTTGGACTACTTCACTACATAATCTTTTCCCAGCTATTCATGGCCCATAATCTAATGTATAAACATGACAACTGTCCATCTCTTAGAATTATCCTTCTATACTACACACCAGCTAGTGACCTTTGCTCTAATAATAAATTTGTTCTAATATCAAATCCAACAACTGTGCAGGTGACTCGCCAAGGCCGGCCTTTGGTCAACTGCTGCCTGAGGCAAAAGAACTCCACAGTGCCTCCCACACCACCCAGTGCCCCCATCCTGGTCTACCTACACCATCCACATTACTGGAAAAGCACCCCGATACAGCAGCGTCCTAGGCAGCCGCCTAGTTGGCCTATGGCTAAGGCCGGCTATGTGACTCACTATGCACCAGTTCTGTTGCTAAGCTATGAAATGCCATCCCACTATAGGACAAAGTGAAATCTGAAAAACTTTCAGATTCAAACAATTCTTATATACATTCTGGTTATGTTCATTCTCAACTCCTGGATAATCTCCAAAATCTTCTTTCATTTTGCTGACATTTTGCCCTCTCTCGATGACCTTTCTTACAGTAAACACCCTCTCATCCGGTTTTATTTTCCACCTCTTTCCTTCCATATGTTTCTCTATATTCTTTCTCACCCTTCCCACCCTGTTACTTTCAAAACTTTTTTACTACTGTTATTCTATCCAATTTTCATAATGTTTAGTTTACTTCAATCATTAGATGTGTAAAAATATGTGAAGTCAATCTTCGACCTGTTGCTTATGACTCCCCTAGATATTTCTATAAAAAATTTTACTGATGTTTGTTTTCTGAAATTGTTGAGTGTGAATTATGTTTAGTGTTTCTCTTTTAATTTTTTTTTTTTTTTTTTTTTAAATATGTAATTTTTCTGTTTGGAGCTTTTCTCCTTGGACCACTGATGAAAAGGGGCCTGATGACCAATCAGACTTTCCTGTTAAAGAAAGCAAAATAACAAAAATAAACAAAAATCGCTTTGTGGAAATACAAGGAGAGAATTTGTGTACACTGGCCTTTGTTCTTGGTAATCAGAAGATGATTTAATAGATAAAATAATAAGTGCTCTCATCCCTGTGGTTAGGTCTAAATGCATGTCCATGTCTATTATTTTATATTAAGGTAATATTATCAAAGATGGGTTTGTGAGGTTGTAGGAAAATAGTCATATTAGTGTTTGTTTCCCCATTACTGGCAGTTATCATGTAACCTTCCTACCTCTGTAGTTATATATTTCTGGCCTGTAAAGTGACTTGTGCTTGTTCTACTTCATCTGCATCAGTGGAGCTGCTTTTCTTTTTGAAAATTATGCTGTCAGGTTTGCTGCTTTTTTCTGAACAGTCCTTCATTCTGCTCTTTTGTACGTCTCTCTTTTCATCAGTTTCATCTGTCAACTCATGTCTGGATAACATGCTTGCAAGCTGTTGTAGGGTAAATGTTGTTCCCGTCCCCTCTGAACATGGTATGTATCTGTTGTTTCCATGACACTCTAACATCTAACAATCCCTCCAGCCATTCCAGTATTTGCCATGGATTTTTCCACCATTTCATAGGCTGGTGGTCATAAAGAATTATTTTACTGTAATAGATTCCTCTGCTGACCTAGAACCATCTGAACGTTGTGATGTTAAATGGTGGACCATTGTTATGCATGATAATTTCTGTATTTGTAGACATGCTAAATATTTGTGTAAGACTGATATTACATAGTTCATTAAGGTTCAAAACACAGGTTTAGCCAAGATGTTTGTCAAGTATGCATTTTTGTTGTTTTTAAACACTTTTATTAAATTATCACTTAACACATACATTAATACAACAGAAAGCAAACAATATCAACAGTTTTCATATTCATGCATGATACATTACATATGTTTTCTTTCTTTTTAACAATTTTTAATCACTCCACCATTACATAAATTGCTCGTTTCCTGCCTTCTCTTAAATTTCATTCTTTCTCCTAACATTATTCTGCATGAATTGTTTCCACAAATTCTGTTTATTTCTATACAATTTGCTCCCGCATTTTTCTAAAGATCCACCCTCCAGTTCTTTTAGCTCCCTTACAATATTCAATACTTCAGTTACATTTGGTTTATCATTAGCAGGTGTTCGGTGTTGTTGGCTGGTCCATATACTTTGGGTAATTCTGTAATTCTCAAAGGAACACATATTTCTGTTGTTGGTCCAATACAGTAAACAGACATGCAGAATTCATCTATATGTTTCATCATCCCTAGAAACCATATCTTTTCTTTAACCATAGCTTTAATTATCTCTAGTCCTCAGTGTGGTTTGTTGGCAATATCTATGTATTTATTCTATAAAATCTAGGATTATGCTCATCACTTTTAGTAAGTACCATTACAGGAAACACACTGATTTCTTCCTTGATCAGCTGTGAATATGGACAACTTGTTCTTTCTGTATTGCTTGTCAGAACGTCACTACAAAAGTTCAAAGACCACTGTCTCAAAGTCAGAGACTTGCATGTTGAGTGTCTTAGAGCTCATGCTGGTTTGCCGTTATGCTTGAACTTGAATATAAGTTTGGGCAAGTAGCTGCTACACCTTAACCAAACACATTATTTGATTCTGAGTGAGGTAAGTGTGGCAACTATGGGAAGGAAGTGGGAGAGGGTGGGAGTGTAGATTAGGGTACTAATCAGGAAGGGGGTTTACATTTAGGAGCTATTGGAGAGTTTTAGGCTTAGGGAGTAGGACAATAGATTTAAAGTTAGGGAGTGGAAATGGAGTTTTCGGTTTATGGTCTGGGATGGGAGTCTACATTTATGAAGAGGGAGGGGAGTTTTTGGGTTAGGGAGCAGGAAGGGAGTTTTTGGGGAAAGAGCAACAGGGGATTTAAGTTAAGGAAGGTAGATTAGTGTTTTGGGGTGAAGGAGCAAGGACTTAAGTTAGAAAATCCTTCTTTATCCTGAGAATACCCCTGCCCTAAAAAATATCATCACCCCCTACTGCAATACAAGACTACTAAGATCCTCAAATAAACTACTAATCCAAACAATAAAAACCCGTAATGCAGCTGGTGACCTCCTCTTTGCTAACACTGCTGGCAGAATCTGGAACCTACTACCAGCAGATATTACAATGCTCACTACTCTAACTTCATTTAAAATCAAACTAAAAGAACATCTGGCGCTAAACTGGGTCTGCCAATGTATCAAGCCGGGATAACCAAAAATTCTTTTTGTTACTGGTTTCCTCAACGTTACTAATAAACTATCAACTCTTTCTATCTTAACCAAGAAATTATCTTTTACATATGAAAATATCCTCTATCCTTGTATAAATCAATTTGTATAAAGTCTGTTTTCTATTACTATTGTTATAAAACTGTTGTTTTGTCTTGGAGCTTTTCTCCCCGGGCCTCCGCTGAAAATGGATATAACTCCAGTCGGATCATCCCAGTCAACAAATGTAAAATAAAATAAAATAAAAATAAAAATAAAGTTAAGAACTGCGTGCAAATCTTAGGGGTACAGTTAGGACTCTGTAATGTCTATACAGTTCAAAAGGATCAGGTGTTGAGACGGCTAAGCACTTAAGTAAAATCAGGATCATGGGATATGGAGCACTTGCTTTCTTGAGCAAATGGTAGTGACCAATGTGCCACAAGCACTTACAGTAAACCCACTTATCAGCGATGCCAACACGTTTTACCTGTTATATTAACTGGTTATTTGCCATTTCATCTTATATTTCATTTACTTTATTTTATTTATTTATTTATTTTTGGTAACCGGAAAAGTCTTACTGAACCAATGGCCCATTTTCAGTGGAAGCCCAGCGAGAAAAGATCCACAACAGATTCAAAAACATTTAAACAATCATTGTTGAGTAATTATATACAAGGAGAGAAAAGCCCCACAATGGATTAAATATTTTACAATGAGATGGTGAGAAAGGCTCAACGAAATCTCACATAAAGACATTTTACAATGGCTGATAAGTAATTATATACAAGGGAAAAAATCCCCACACAACAGATTGAATTACATTTATAGAACATTACTAGGATAAGTAGTGAGTAAAAATACAATATGTACCGCAAGCAGCAAGACACACTGCAGAAGTGGAGAGCCTATGTCAAGTAAACTAACACTTAGTTTTTCAAAATACTGACTATATATTTCTAATCGCATATAAAGGTGAGAAATAACAGAGTGTTGTGCTGCCAAAAATAGAGGAATAGAATGAGTTGAGGAGGAGTAATGAGGGAATATAACGAATGAGATGAGGAGGAGTAATGAGGGAATATAATGAATGAGATGAGGAGGAGTAATGAGGGAATATAACGAATGAGATGAGGAGGAGTAATGAGGGAATATAACGAATGAGATGAGGAGGAGTAATGAGGGAATATAACGAATGAGATGAGGAGGAGTAATGAGGGAATATAACGAATGAGATGAGGAGGAGTAATGAGGGAATATAACAAATGAGATGAGGAGGAGTAATGAGGGAATATAACGAATGAGATGAGGAGGAGTAATGAGGGAATATAACGAATGAGATGAGGAGGAGTAATGAGCAGAAGGGAATATAACGGACACGAGAGAGTTATTATTAGAAATATGAGAATGTTATGGAAGGACACAAGAGGAAAATAAATAGTAGTCAATGTTGGTTGAAGAGGTAGAAGCACATGCATTAGTAGTAGGTATCATTAAAGTGGCAACTTCTTTTGATGTTAGGCCATTACTGACCAGTAAGATATGCAGGTGTTAGTGAATTCAGATTGTGAAAGGCATCGTTATAGTGACTCAGTGGTCATGCATCTGATATGAGGCATGTACATGTACAGTTCCAGGTGTCAGATATACTTTTTAGATCAGTCTTGAAATCGGAAAGGGAAAAAGTATCTTTAAGGGATAAAGGCGAGAGAGGTCCAAGAGTGGGCTACATAGCTGGACTAGACACAGGTTACTGCTGACAGGTGTGGTTTGTAGGTAGTGACGAACATTTTGTTTCCAGATCGTAAGTGTTGAATGTGTGAAATAACTCTAGTAGGGCTTTGCTTTGTTCTGGTTTGTATATTAATTTGTGGACTAGGAATAGTTGTGTGTAACTGAGTTGCTTGGGTAATTCAAGCCAATCAAGCTGTTTTAGGGCTAAACAGTGATGGGATCTGTTTGATGAGTTAGTGACAAATTTTGCTATTTTATTATTGCATTGGTTTAGTTAATTTTAGATGGAAGCTTGAAGGTTAATTAGTACTGGGGAACCATATAGTAAAGTGCAGAGTAAGAAGTGTAGATGCCAGGAATTTCCTGGATGTATCAGTTACGTAGTTTTTTGTTTGATCAGTCAAGGTTTTTGCTGAGTGTTTTTTTGACAACCTGTTGAAGTCAGACATCAGGTTATCATTAACTACCATACTTAGTAGCCTGCTATGGGTAATGACTTCTATAGGGCTGTTATCAGACGCTGTTATTAAAAAAATGTTTGAGGTGTGTAAAAGCTTTTGGGATGCAGCTTTTTTTGGACTGAGTAGAATCTGTGAGTTACTGAGACAGCTTTCAAATGATGAAAATGACTCTTGGGTGATGAGTTGTGGAGTAATTGAATTACTGGTAGTACTGATAAAAGTGGAGTTGTCTGCATATTGTATGAGGATGCTTGATGTTTGACAGTGTAGAGTGTTAGTAAATATGTTGAAAAGTCATGGTCCCAGTATAGAACCTTTGGGAATACCTGTTCTGACAGGTAGGAAGGATGAGCAGGAACTGATCCGTTTAACAGACTAGAGTCCATTGGAAAGGTAGTTGGAGAATCTGCTGGTAAAGGTGTTTGATAGGCCAAGTGCAGAGAGTTGTTTTAGAAGTAAGCATTTGAAATGGTATTGCAGGCCTTGCATAGATCCAGAAACACATCAGAAGCTAAATAGGTCTCTGGCTAAGTTAATAGTGTTGATAAAGTTTAGCAGAACTGTGGTAGTGCTATGTCCTGATTTGAAAAAATGTTGGGTAGGGTAAGGAATTTGGTTGGTTGTAAGTGAGTCATTTAAGCAATAAAACTCGCCTGGGTGTGGGTAATGCTGGATTTACCCACGGTTGATGTGGTATGGTCAAAAGGGCAAAGCCCGAGTGGCCAAAAAAAGACAACCATGGGTAAATCCAGCACTACCCACACCCAGAAGTGGGTTATTGCTATTATACAATGACATCATTTAAGAAAAAAATATTTACTTTTCTTAAATAATGGCATTATATAACGCCTCCGTGCTGCCCTTCCGCAGCTGTCTGGTATTCTGCGGCAGTTCTGATGTACTGCACATGCGTATGCTTACTCAGTACATCAGAGCTGTGTGTGGAAGCAACGGAGAAAGCAAGATCTCTGTTGCTTTTTAAAAAGTGTCTCGCTATGTTAAAGAGGTTTAACATAGCGAGACACCTTTGAAAAAGCAACTGAGATCCTCCTTTCGCCATTGCTTTTTTTAAAGCTGTCTCACTATGTTAAACCCATTTAACACAGCGAGACAGCTTTAAAAAAAGCGAGGAGAAAGGAAGATCTCCGTTGCTTTTTTTAAAGCTGTATCGCAATGTTAAACTCCTTTAACATAGCGAGACAGTTTCTAAAAAGCAGCAGAGATCTTGCGTTCTCCGTTGCTGTAACAAAAAAAAAAGACTTATACTAATGGAAAAAGTCCAGGCGACCGGACCGTTTTCCATTAGTATAAGTCTGATTTACAAGGTGCATGCTGACCAATCAGCATGCATGTTTTGGAATATTAATGGGGGGGGGGTCATTGTATAATAATTGATTTTAAATGCATTTTTCAAGGATTTTTCAAAGAGGGGCGATAATGGTACTTGGTCTAAAGTTGGATTGATATATTACTGGAGTTACTTCCCTTGTGAAGTGGGATAATGTGAAAGTTTTTCCATATGGCCTGGACATGTGATTCATAAATAGACCTATTTATGAGAATGGATACTCAGATACTGGAAGAGAAATTGAACTGGCTGCTATTTTTAGGAAATCACCAGAATTCCATCTGAAGCTAGTGCACTCGGTTTAATTTGTTTAAGGTATTTCTTGACTATTTCTTTTAAATGCCTTTATTGAATTATCACTTGCAACATAGGTATACTTACAATTATATAAAAGTAATCATAATGTATTAACAAGTTCACATGTACAAACATTATAATTCACATATACTGTTCTATATCATATAATTAAAGCAACATTACATAAATTATTCATTTCCTGCCTTCTCTTAAACTTCATTCCTCCTCCAAAAAAATGTCTGCTTGCATTATTCCCACAGTTTCCTTTTTTTTCTATGTAATTTACTCCTACCCTTTTCTAAAGACCTTACTACCTATTCTTTTATATGTGTTACAGGATTCACTACTTAAAGTGTAGTGGGTTTAGATTTTGTTTTCCATTTTCTGCTAATTGCTTTTTTGGCTAAGTCTAGGTAATTCAGATCCTGTATCACAGCTCAAAAAATCATTTCCTTGGTTGCACTCATTTGCTCACCCATTACTGCGGACAGAGTACTGTAGGGAACCTTGAGGTATTTTTTGATTGTTATGGTCAATATCGGTTGAAAGGAGAAAGACTGAGTATTAAAGGAATTAGGAGGTGAGACAGAGTGGGATGTGGTCAGATTATTAGAGGAGGTCGGTGTGTTTTGAATTTGGTTGTGAAGTAGTTTAGCAATGTGAGAGATAAAGTGATCATTGAAAGCATTAGCTGTTTCTTCTGGTGAGCAGTGTGTGTGTGTGTGGGGGGGGGGGGGGATTGTCCATTTGTGCCAGGGTATACTATTTTAGATATTGTGGCCCAGAATTATTTAGAATTTTTGTAGCATCTGTTCTGCAAATTGCAGCAGTAAAGTTTCTGGTCAAATCTGATCTGGCAATTGGCTTTATTTCATATGCATTTATATTGTTGAAGATTGTTTTCTGTTTTAATACTGAGCCATGCCTTCCAGACTTTATCTCTATTCCTCATTAATTTCATGGTAGTAGGCGTGAGCCAAACAGCAGGGTTGTTCTGCACTCTTTTAAGCCACAGGGGGGCATGTTGTTTAGTAGTTCCATGAATATCTTATGGAAATAGACAACATCATCTAGTAGCAAGATTTTTAGGATGTTCCAGCTGTGAGATTGTAGTGAGGCATTAAACAGTTCCAAGTCAAAATTGTTCATGCAGCGAGAGGATTTATCCATATGCTCCCTCAGAGAAGTATGGCATTCTCTTGTGGTCTGTATGGGCAGGTGGTCACTAAGTGTGCTTGCTGTGGTGCCATAGGAGCTTATATTGTCAGGGTGACTTTTTAATAACCAGTCCAAGGTGGTAGTTTTACCATTTTTCAGGTTGATTCTGGTAGAATCAGTGATAAGTTGGGAGAAATTGTACAGGTTTATACTAGAAGTTATCTTGGAGGTGAGACTTGATCAGTCAAGGTTAACATTGCCTTGTATATTATCTCTGTGTGTACACTATTAGATAACCAGGATATGATGTCCTTCAATGTGCTGATATTGCCCCAGGCAGGATATGAAGACATATATATATATATATATATATATATATATATATATATATATATATATATATATATATATATGTATTATTTTATGTGAGTTCACTTTCAAGTTACTTAAAAGTAGTTTGACATTGTGGAAGGGGGGTACAGGAGATGGGACAGGTGACAGATTTATGCTACTGTGGTACATTATTGCTACTCCTACTTTTTGTTTACTCTATCAGTTGTAATGAGTGGGTATCTCTGTTTTATTGAGGAAAGGTTTTAGCCAAGATCCTGTTATTGCTAATATGTCGGTGGAGTGATATTTTATCCACGCATGCAGTTCTGGAATTTTGTTTACAATGCTTCTGATGTTCGTATGGAATAGATTGAGTCTGTTGTTGCTGTTTCTCATTTTCTCAGGAGAGGGCAGAGTTGATTTATTATTTGTGGAGTAACTTGGTGCCTGAGAGGGTCCAGGGCTGGGGGTGAATGTCACCTCCTAGTAGTAAACACAATAGTACACTTAAGTGAATGTGTTGCTTTAATTTTTGTGGTGATGGTATCTTGAAAACTTTCTTGGAGGTATGGGGTATTTTAAGTTGTTGATTTTTATATAAGTGGGGATCTATAGTGAACACGATAGACAAAGGGGTTACATTGTAATCAAGTGTCTTTTGGTAGTGGGTGAATTATTCAGGGTGTTGTGTTTAGTAAGAAGCAGAGTAGGTTAATAAAATGAGTATGAGAGAGGTTTTCTGTGTTTGTCCACTCAGGCTGAATATCTTTCTTCATTAGGTTTTTTAATGGTAAAGTTATTGCAGTAAAGTCATTTCTAGACCTTGTTTACAATTTCACATAGATTCCTACACTCATATGTACATGCTGACTCTGACATTTCTTTCCCTGCGCTTTCTTTGGGTCTAAAGAGGCACCCTCATTTTAGGCTATATAAACCAGATTATGTCTGCTATGGTTTCTTTCAAATCCATACTTCTCTTTATAAAATATCAGTCCCTTTTCTAGTTTGTCTAGAAACTTTCTCAGCGCTTCATAATGTTCTTTTTTCATAATATTTATGTAATCATTGAGGTTCTTTAAGTCATACATTTTGCAACACTTGTTGCATAACATGCTGACTTTTTTATTCTGTATTATTAACTCCAAATAAAAGTTTTTTATACTTTCTCAGACCAATGTGTCTTGAAAAGTTATAATTTTTTTTGCCTTCAGGGTGCAGTTCTAAATGTTATTTATGTGACTGTCAGCCAAGCTTGCTGAGTATTTTTACATAATTTGTTCTATAATAATAACATTCATTATAACTACTAAATCCTGCCCTACTTTTGCATGACTTGCCATCATTATGTCTATACAAATTCAAATTTAATTTGTATTTTCTGCTTTTTGGGATCACAGATGGTAACAATTGTGGTGCGGCTCATGATAATTTTTCTATGTCTATTTTTTTCTGTTTTGCTTGGTTCTTCTGGAACTTTCTTTCCCAAGACAAAATGCATTTTTCTGTTGGCTAAAGTTCTAGATCTATGTGTAACTTTACTTATCAGTATTTTAACTTTCAAATTCCTTCAATCAACTGTTCATTTTAATGCATTGAGTGTCTAATCTTCTTTTAATTTGTCTCCTTTCTGTACTCATTATTTGCATTAGCCTCTGTATCCTTGTAGTAGAACAATGTAGCAAAGAAAATTGATGTTCTTATTATACCATGAACTCTTCGCAATTTGATTTTCCTTTACTTTTTAAATCAGTTAAAGTATTCTTTCATTCATAAATCTTTCTTTGAGTTATATACAATTTTTGATGTTGAATTTTCCAAATGTGCCCATTGGTTTAATCGATTTTTTTTGTAATCAGAATATTCAGAAATTATGCTAAACTATTCAACATTTTTCTTCTATGTTCATGACTCTTACATGTATTTCTGGCTTGTTCACGATACAGGGGATATTCAGAAATATGTAACACGCTTTGTAAAACTGTTTAAAGCAGTGTCGCTTGGTCAGTGCATTATGATGGAGTGATTCAAAGACCTCTGCAGACTGCTGTGATGTGAAACTTCTAGAAAATAATGCCAAATCCATCTGCTCGGTAATGTTGCATGAAAATGCAGCAGCCAAGGAACATGGCGAATGTAAATTAGACATATGCTGCACCCTAGAGCATAAATTAGACATATACTGTACCCTAGAGTGTAAATTAGACATATACTGTACCCTAGAGCATAAATTAGACATATGCTGTACCCTAGAGCCTTACTGAAAAATCATGGTGAGTGATTTGAAGAGAAGCTCCAAGGAATATGGCGAATGTGAATTAGACATATGCTGTACCCTAGAGCCTTACTGAAAAATCATGGTAGAGTGATTTGAAGACAAGTTCCAAGGAACATGGTGAATGTAAATTAGACATATGCTGTACCCTAGAGCCTTACTGAAAAATCATGGTACAGTATTTGAAGATGAGCTCTACTGTGTTATTTAGGAGAAGAGTAGTGGGGACAGAATGTGGCATCTTACATGCAAACCCATGGCTATCTAGGTCAGCCATTGTCTATCTTATAGTGCCAACCCATGGCTCTCTACGTCAGCCATTGTCTATTAGCAGCACCGCAGGTAAGTATTTTGAGGCAGTGTGCATATGTGTGTGTGTCTGCATGCATTATTGTGTGTACGTGTGTGTGTGCATGCGCAAACATGTATATATGTCCATTTGTGCATGTGTATGTGTACATGTATGTGCGTGTGCGAACATATGTCCACCTGTGTGTGTTTTTGTGTATACATGCATTTATGCATCTGTGTGTCTGTCTGTATATCCATCTGTAGGTGCTTGTGCAACAGCAATGTATGGGCTGGTGGAGGGAACAATGCATTAAGTGTTTGATTCAGAGACATGCAATGGAGTCACCAATGAGCTTTGGTTGCATGTAACACTTGCATGCCCGTGAATCACTATTGAGCTCTATAGCACTGCTAGAGCAAAACAACAAAGTGCTATTAGCATTATGGAGCTAACTTTCCTGAATACCCCCAGTTCTGTTTAACATACTTCCTAAATATATTTTTCTCCATCATGTTTATCCTTTTTTTGTCTCATGTATGCCAAACTTTGTACTCTGTTTCTATTAAACCTTTCTTTATATCTATATTCTGCTTCTGTTTTATTTTTATTTCGACATGCTTGTAAAGTAGTTTCTTGTGGGATTGTTTGATATGTAAAGGTACAAGAGATCCTGGACTACTAGGTCCCTGATTGCTCGAAAGGAAAGGCATAGTTCTTCCCTGAGGAACATATGAGATACAAAAAAGGGCAGTTCTTCTAGTCTTTTCTGGTATTTTAGGGATTTTAAACCCTGGTCATCTTTGTTAAGAACCTCTGGGGCCTTTCTAGCAGTTACAGATGTGAAACCTTGGTCTGCCTAACCCCTTTATATCAGACTTAGGTGGTATAGCTTTTCTACATTGCACACTTCACTTTATGACACCTGTTGATACATATTTCAACAATTAGACCTTTAAATAAACATTTTTTCTTAGATTTGAAGATCTGCCTTCTTGTTCTTTGTATCTGGTACCGGATCATTCTGTACAAGTAAGAAAAGAGATATGAAAGAAAGATTTACTTGGAAAATGTCCTTAGCGATTAAAACATTCATGCTAACTGCCATTCTCCTTACGTTTTTGCTTTTGTCTCATGTTTCTTCAGTAGGAACATAATGGATTTAATAAGCCTGCACTTTTTACGATGCAGCAGTAAAAAAACAAAAGTAAATGCAACTGGTGCACAACTCTAGATAGAAGGCACTCAGTTACCCTAATTAAATCAGAGCTGACCTATGCGGGATGCCTTACAATAGCAGTTGTACCCAAATAGCTGTCAACAGCATCTCTATCTGCATCTTGTAGAAAAAGGCAAATTCAGAATCTTTCATTGCCTCACCGTATACAGAAACATCTATCTTTAATAGGGAAACCAGTGAGGATCATCAGATCAGTGTAAAGGAATAATAAATTATCAAATGTGAAAGAGGAATATGCATTATTTATGTCTCCTTTCACATTCATACCACTACCTGATTACCAGTATGAATAAACATGTGGTGGATAATTGATTGAGCAGCCATAAGCAAGCCAGCAATGTTAGTCTACAGAAAAATCAACTTCCATAGGCTATTAATGGATAAAACTCACCAAAGCATCTGACATAGAGATCTCATTCTTAGGATAGCCTGCTAACTTCTTATTAGTCACTCACTTCACCACACTTCTGATAGACTCTTTTAAATTTCAGCCAGCTGAGTTATTATGACCACATCTTTTCTGTTGTTGTAGGCACTTGGATTTTCAGAACATTAAAAGGGCCGCACAAGAGGAGAGAGAGAGATGTATTTATGAGGGGATCAGAATGTGGGACAGTTGTTTGGCTTGGGAAGCTTTGGACTGAAAGATTTAGTGGGGCTCTGAAGAAAAACAATAGTGCGGTTTCAGGAAAATATATGGGAGCTAAATATGACGAATGAGTTGACTAGTCATGCATGAAACGACAGAATGGAACTGAAGACAATAAGGTAACAAGAAGATTTGGAGGAGAGGCAGAAGACAAGAGGACACGGGCTGCAGTTGTCAGCTGAATAAATGCAACAGAGCCTGGAAAATTTTACCAAGAAAGAAAAGGCACAGAGGATGAATTCAAGGTGGAAGGATATATGCATATGAGAGGACAACTGATGAAGAAGAGAAACAGGGGTCTATATCATGAGATCAACATCTTAAAATGTTGACTCTCAGTTGTTCGACATGAAAATGTCGAACTCCAACTTTCCTGAATGGCCAAATTGGTTGGCCTTTCTGTTACACCTACCCTTTCCCTGACTGTAGTGTGTTCTCGGTGTTAGAATATTTAGTTAGGGGGTGTGTGGCGGGCACCATGTTTGTTTTTGTGTGGCATTGGTATTTGGCCAACTGATTTCTTTCCATTGGAAAGAAATCAGTAATTTGGCCGTTCGGGACTCCGATGATGCCTTTTTAGGTGAAAGCGCTTAGTCGGTGGATGTTTTACCATTAAATATCTCCTGGTTGTTCATTGCTGGTCCTGGTATCCTGTTTAGCAGTTGTTGCCTATCGTGTTTACTGACGTTCGGGAAAGTTGGAGTTCGACATTTTCATGTTGAACAACTGAGAGTCGACATTTTAAGATGTTGATCTCATGGTATAGACCCACGAAACAGCCAGAGGTAGTTATGTATGAGCAAACATCACAACCACAGCAAAGGGACGTGCTCGGGGGAGGGCAAATAGGACAGATAGATAGAGGACAAAAGGGACATAACAGGGAAGAGAGATTGTAAGGTAGGTAAAAAAAGATCAGGTGCAATACAGAGAGGGCAGCAATTGGTACTGATAGCCAGGAGGGAAGAGTTTGTGAAACTGGAGATGGAAATGTTGCAGGTATGAAGGGTGGAAGAGTAGTGCCATGGGGCAGGATGTGAAAAAAAATATTTTATTTACTTAATTTATTTGCATTTGTTTACCGGGATGGTCCACTGGGCAAAAACTACCCATTTTCAGTGGAGGCCCAGGGAGAAAAGCTCCACAGATAATATACAATACATTTTGAATAACAAACTCAGTTTGTTACAATAACAAGTAAACAAAGTTATTAATGTTTGAAATAAAGTCAACATTTGTTACATTAAGAAGGCAAAGCAACTATACATACATCTGTCTACAGACAGTACATATGGATGTAGATTATCATTTAGGGATGGGTGATAAAGTGGAAGGTGGAAGGATGGAGGTAGAAAAGTTGGACTAGTGGAAGGAGGGAGAAAGTCAGGTTATAGGTTGTGAGGAACTATCACAAAAACTATCACAACAGCATAGGCAGTGGGTGGAGAGATGATGTTTCAGAGATTTTTTAAAGACAGCAGCATTAGTAATAAATCTTAGTGGTGGTGGGAGAGAGTTCCATAATCCAGCAGTGGAATAGGAGTGGAGCAACTGACCAGTGGAGAGGTTAGGTTTTTTACTTGCAAGAGCGTACTATTTTCAGAGCAGAGGGGTCTGTTGGGGTGGTATGGTGTAAGTAGAGAAGACAAGGCAGAGAAGCTGGATGGATTGAATATTAGGTTGTGGGGAGTTGTTAGCTGTATATATATATATATATATATATATATATATATATATATATATATAAGGTGATGAGGGAGTTCCAGCCAGTCTAGTAGATGAAGAGATGTGCAGTGGTGAGATAAGTGTCGTCTGTTAGTGACAAACTTGGCATTTTTGTGATAGCATGAGTCTAGTTTGGATTTAAGACTGGCCTGCATGTTGCCAAAGAGAGGAGCACCATAAAGAAGAGATGGGAGCAGGTAGGAGGAGGCAATGGATAGTTTTGAAGAGTAAGTAAGGAAAGTTTTATGGCGGTATAGCATGCCTAGTTTCTGGTGTGTTTTCTAATGTTGTTTTGTATGTGCATATTGAAAGTTAGGTGTTCATCTACAGTGACACCTAGAAGTTTAGTCTGTGAGACGACCTCTATGGTAGTGTTATCTTGAGAGAGAATGGAGAAAGACTCTTTGTTTATACTAATGGTCTTCTTAAGGGTGAATAGCATAAGTTTTGTTCTTTGGGGGTTTAAGGCAAGGTGGTTGTTAGCCATCATGTTTCGGTGTAGCTAAGAGCTGACTGGATGAGTTTCAGGAGTTCAGGTGGAGAGTTGGCACTGCAGATGATAGTGAAATTGCCTGTATATTGGATGACTGTGCCTTGATTGAGAATAGAGTGGAAGTCATTGATGAAGATGCTGGAAAGCAGAGGTCCTAAAATGGATCACTGGGGTACTCCAGTGGTGGTATTGAGAAAAGGAGAGAGAGTGCTGCCACCTAGTGGTTGTTCCCTGTCTGTGAGGTAGTTAGAGAACCAGTGCAGGGTGGAGGGAGAGATTCCTAAGTTGGATAGTTTTCTAAGAAGAAGAGAATGGGAGATGGTATGCAAGGCTTTAGGAAGGTCAAGAAATAGTGAGGACACCAGTTTTATGGCATCTCGAGCCTGACTGACAGAGTTGCAGAAGGATACAAGGGCTGTAGTAGTGCTATGTTCGGGTCTAAAACCATGCTGGGTAGCTAACAGCAGGTTATTTTCTAAAAGAAAGTTTTGGAGTTGGGTGTGAATACATTTGTCAAGGATCTTTTTGAGGGTAGAGAATGGGAATGGGTCGAAAGCTGGAGATGTCCGTGTTGTTTCCATGTTTGTGGACTGGGAGGGTGAATGCTTTTTTCCATATGGTGGGAACATATGATTCTTGTTTGGACCTATTAAGAAGTAAGCTGACAGGGTAGGCAATGGAATTTGTGGCTTTTTGAAGACATTCTCGGGGCAGGTTGTCAGGGGCATTACTACATGGTTTTAGATTAAGAAGTAGTTTCTTTACAGTGGCTGCAGGGATAGGTGTTAGTGAAAAGTTATATGAGTTAGGTGAGGAGATATTTGTAGTTGGGGGGTCTGATGGGTTAAAATAAGAGTAACTCTGGAGACAGAGAAGAAAGACTGGGTGATTGCAGACTCCATCACCAATGGGACTAAGAGTCTTGCAAAGGGAGACATAAGAAATACAGTTACAAAGAAATAAGTCTAAGGGCTCAAGTTTGGCAAGTTGTGGGAGGATGGGACTAAAGTGGTCATCAGGGGTATGTAGGTGTGTGCATGTAGGAACTAATGACCTGTCAAAAGGAAACAGTTGTGAAGGTAGTAAATAGAGGCAGGGAGAGAGGTAGCTGACATATATGAGGATAGGGGGTTGACATTAGCATTCTCACAAGTGTCATCTGTACCAGCAACCAGCAACCTGATGAAGGTGAAGGGTAAGGAAAATCCTGATTGGTTGTGACAGCTGACCAGAAAGAAGGCTTGAAAATGTTTGGAGGATAGAGGGAGAACTGGCAGAGAGACCAGCTCTGTGCTATACACAGGCTATATCTTAGCACAGAAGGACAGCAGGACTTAGGAATGTGCTGTAAAAGTAAACCTCAGCAATATATTAAAACTAAAACGGAAGGAGAAGGGTTTATTATGGAAAGAAAAGAGGAGCGTGGATACTGAGATAATAGACAGAAGGGGATCCTCTATGAATAATCACGCCTAAGAGGAGCGTGGATACTGAGATAATGGACAGAAGGGAATCCTCTATGAATAATCACGCCTAAGAGGAGCGTGGATACTGAGATAATAGACAGAAGGGGATCCTCTATGAATAATCACTCCTAAGAGGAGTGTGGATACTGAGATAATAGAAAGAAGGGAATACTCTATGAATAATCACGCCGAAGAGGAGCGTGGATATTGAGATAATAGACAGAAGGGGATCCTCTATGAATAATCATGCCTAAGAGGAGTGTGGATACTGAGATAATGGACAGAAGGGGATCCTCTATGAATAATCACGCCTAAGAGGAGCGTGGATACTGAGATAATAGACAGAAGGGGATCCTCTATGAATAATCACTCCTAAGAGGAGTGTGGATACTGAGATAATAGACAGAAGGGAATCCTCTATGAATAATCACGCCTAAGAGGAGCGTGGATACTGAGATAATAGACAGAAGGAGATCCTCTATGAATAATCACACCTAAGAGGAGCGTGGATACTGAGATAATAGACAGAAGGGGATCCTCTATGAATAATCACGCCTAAGAGGAGTGTGGATACTGAGATAATAGACAGAAGGGGATCCTCTATGAATAATCACACCTAAGAGGAGAGTGGATACTGAGATAATAGACAGAAGGGGATCCTCTATGAATAATCACACCTAAGAGGAGCGTGGATACTGAGATAATAGACAGAAGGGGATCCTCTATGAATAATCACACCTAAGAGGAGCGTGGATACTGAGATAATAGACAGAAGGGGATCCTCTATGAATAATCACGCCTAAGAGGAGCGTGGATACTGAGATAATAGACAGAAGGGGATCCTCTATGAATAATCACGCCTAAGAGGAGCGTGGATACTGAGATAATAGACAGAAGGAGATCCTCTATGAATAATCACACCTAAGAGGAGCGTGGATACTGAGATAATAGACAGAAGGGGATCCTCTATGAATAATCATGCCTAAGAGGAGCGTGGATACTGAGATAATAGACAGAAGGGGATCCTCTATGAATAATCACGCCTAAGAGGAGCGTGGATACTGAGATAATAGACAGAAGGGGATCCTCTATGAATAATCATGCCTAAGAGGAGCGTGGATACTGAGATAATAGACAGAAGGAGATCCTCTATGAATAATCACACCTAAGAGGAGCGTGGATACTGAGATAATAGACAGAAGGGGATCCTCTATGAATAATCATGCCTAAGAGGAGTGTGGATACTGAGATAATAGACAGAAGGGGATCCTCTATGAATAATCACGCCTAAGAGGAGTGTGGATACTGAGATAATAGACAGAAGGGGATCCTCTATGAATAATCACACCTAAGAGGAGCGTGGATACTGAGATAATAGACAGAAGGGGATCCTCTATGAATAATCACGCCTAAGAGGAGCGTGGATACTGAGATAATAGACAGAAGGGGATCCTCTATGAATAATCACGCCTAAGAGGAGCGTGGATACTGAGATAATAGACAGAAGGGGATCCTCTATGAATAATCACGCCTAAGAGGAGCATGGATACTGAGATAATAGACAGAAGGGGATCCTCTATGAATAATCACGCCTAAGAGGAGTGTGGATACTGAGATAATAGACAGAAGGGGATCCTCTATGAATAATCACGCCTAAGAGGAGCGTGGATACTGAGATAATAGACAGAAGGAGATCCTCTATGAATAATCACGCCTAAGAGGAGTGTGGATACTGAGATAATAGACAGAAGGGGATCCTCTATGAATAATCACGCCTAAGAGGAGTGTGGATACTGAGATAATAGACAGAAGGGATCCTCTATGAATAATCACACCTAAGAGGAGTGTGGATACTGAGATAATAGACAGAAGGGATCCTCTATGAATAATCATGCCTAAGAGGAGCGTGGATACTGAGATAATAGACAGAAGGGGATCCTCTATGAATAATCACACCTAAGAGGAGCGTGGATACTGAGATAATAGACAGAAGGAGATCCTCTATGAATAATCACGCCTAAGAGGAGTGTGGATACTGAGATAATAGACAGAAGGGGATCCTCTATGAATAATCACGCCTAAGAGGAGCGTGGATACTGAGATAATAGACAGAAGGGGATCCTCTATGAATAATCACGCCTAAGAGGAGCGTGGATACTGAGATAATAGACAGAAGGGGATCCTCTATGAATAATCACGCCTAAGAGGAGCGTGGATACTGAGATAATAGACAGAAGGATCCTCTATGAATAATCACGCCTAAGAGGAGCGTGGATACTGAGATAATAGACAGAAGGGGATCCTCTATGAATAATCACACCTAAGAGGAGCGTGGATACTGAGATAATAGACAGAAGGGGATCCTCTATGAATAATCATGCCTAAGAGGAGTGTGGATACTGAGATAATAGACAGAAGGGGATCCTCTATGAATAATCATGCCTAAGAGGAGTGTGGATACTGAGATAATAGACAGAAGGGATCCTCTATGAATAATCACGCCTAAGAGGAGCGTGGATACTGAGATAATAGACAGAAGGGGATCCTCTATGAATAATCATGCCTAAGAGGAGTGTGGATACAGAGATAATAGACAGAACGAGATCCTCTATGAATAATCACACCTAAGAGGAGCGTGGATACTGAGATAATAGACAGAAGGGGATCCTCTATGAATAATCACGCCTAAGAGGAGTGTGGATACTGAGATAATAGACAGAAGGGGATCCTCTATGAATAATCACGCCTAAGAGGAGTGTGGATACTGAGATAATAGACAGAAGGGGATCCTCTATGAATAATCACGCCTAAGAGGAGCGTGGATACTGAGATAATAGACAGAAGGAGATCCTCTATGAATAATCACACCTAAGAGGAGCGTGGATACTGAGATAATAGACAGAAGGGGATCCTCTATGAATAATCATGCCTAAGAGGAGCGTGGATACTGAGATAATAGACAGAAGGGATCCTCTATGAATAATCATGCCTAAGAGGAGTGTGGATACTGAGATAATAGACAGAAGGGGATCCTCTATGAATAATCACACCTAAGAGGAGCGTGGATACTGAGATAATAGACAGAAGGGGATCCTCTATGAATAATCACGCCTAAGAGGAGTGTGGATACTGAGATAATAGACAGAAGGGGATCCTCTATGAATAATCATGCCTAAGAGGAGCGTGGATACTGAGATAATAGACAGAAGGGGATCCTCTATGAATAATCATGCCTAAGAGGAGCGTGGATACTGAGATAATAGACAGAAGGGGATCCTCTATGAATAATCACGCCTAAGAGGAGCGTGGATACTGAGATAATAGACAGAAGGGGATCCTCTATGAATAATCACGCCTAAGAGGAGCGTGGATACTGAGATAATAGACAGAAGGAGATCCTCTATGAATAATCACACCTAAGAGGAGCGTGGATACTGAGATAATAGACAGAAGGGATCCTCTATGAATAATCATGCCTAAGAGGAGTGTGGATACTGAGATAATAGACAGAAGGGGATCCTCTATGAATAATCACGCCTAAGAGGAGTGTGGATACTGAGATAATAGACAGAAGGGGATCCTCTATGAATAATCACGCCTAAGAGGAGCGTGGATACTGAGATAATAGACAGAAGGGGATCCTCTATGAATAATCACGCCTAAGAGGAGTGTGGATACTGAGATAATAGACAGAAGGGGATCCTCTATGAATAATCACACCTAAGAGGAGCGTGGATACTGAGATAATAGACAGAAGGAGATCCTCTATGAATAATCACGCCTAAGAGGAGCGTGGATACTGAGATAATAGACAGAAGGGGATCCTCTATGAATAATCACGCCTAAGAGGAGTGTGGATACTGAGATAATAGACAGAAGGGGATCCTCTATGAATAATCACACCTAAGAGGAGCGTGGATACTGAGATAATAGACAGAAGGGGATCCTCTATGAATAATCACGCCTAAGAGGAGCGTGGATACTGAGATAATAGACAGAAGGATCCTCTATGAATAATCACGCCTAAGAGGAGTGTGGATACTGAGATAATAGACAGAAGGGGATCCTCTATGAATAATCATGCCTAAGAGGAGTGTGGATACTGAGATAATAGACAGAACGGGATCCTCTATGAATAATCACGCCTAAGAGGAGCGTGGATACTGAGATAATAGACAGAAGGGGATCCTCTATGAATAATCACGCCTAAGAGGAGTGTGGATACTGAGATAATAGACAGAAGGGGATCCTCTATGAATAATCACGCCTAAGAGGAGCGTGGATACTGAGATAATAGACAGAAGGGGATCCTCTATGAATAATCATGCCTAAGAGGAGCGTGGATACTGAGATAATAGACAGAAGGGGATCCTCTATGAATAATCACGCCTAAGAGGAGTGTGGATACTGAGATAATAGACAGAAGGGGATCCTCTATGAATAATCACGCCTAAGAGGAGCGTGGATACTGAGATAATAGACAGAAGGGGATCCTCTATGAATAATCACACCTAAGAGGAGCGTGGATACTGAGATAATAGACAGAAGGAGATCCTCTATGAATAATCACACCTAAGAGGAGCGTGGATACTGAGATAATAGACAGAAGGGGATCCTCTATGAATAATCATGCCTAAGAGGAGTGTGGATACTGAGATAATAGACAGAAGGGGATCCTCTATGAATAATCATGCCTAAGAGGAGTGTGGATACTGAGATAATAGACAGAAGGGGATCCTCTATGAATAATCACGCCTAAGAGGAGCGTGGATACTGAGATAATAGACAGAAGGGGATCCTCTATGAATAATCACGCCTAAGAGGAGCGTGGATACTGAGATAATAGACAGAAGGGGATCCTCTATGAATAATCACGCCTAAGAGGAGCGTGGATACTGAGATAATAGACAGAAGGGGATCCTCTATGAATAATCACGCCTAAGAGGAGCGTGGATACTGAGATAATAGACAGAAGGGGATCCTCTATGAATAATCACGCCTAAGAGGAGCGTGGATACTGAGATAATAGACAGAAGGGGATCCTCTATGAATAATCACGCCTAAGAGGAGCGTGGATACTGAGATAATAGACAGAAGGGGATCCTCTATGAATAATCACACCTAAGAGGAGCGTGGATACTGAGATAATAGACAGAAGGAGATCCTCTATGAATAATCACGCCTAAGAGGAGCGTGGATACTGAGATAATAGACAGAAGGGGATCCTCTATGAATAATCACGCCTAAGAGGAGTGTGGATACTGAGATAATAGACAGAAGGGGATCCTCTATGAATAATCACGCCTAAGAGGAGCGTGGATACTGAGATAATAGACAGAAGGGATCCTCTATGAATAATCATGCCTAAGAGGAGCGTGGATACTGAGATAATAGACAGAAGGGGATCCTCTATGAATAATCATGCCTAAGAGGAGCGTGGATACTGAGATAATAGACAGAAGGGGATCCTCTATGAATAATCACGCCTAAGAGGAGCGTGGATACTGAGATAATAGACAGAAGGGATCCTCTATGAATAATCACGCCTAAGAGGAGCGTGGATACTGAGATAATAGACAGAAGGGGATCCTCTATGAATAATCACGCCTAAGAGGAGCGTGGATACTGAGATAATAGACAGAAGGGGATCCTCTATGAATAATCACGCCTAAGAGGAGCGTGGATACTGAGATAATAGACAGAAGGGGATCCTCTATGAATAATCACGCCTAAGAGGAGCATGGATACTGAGATAATAGACAGAAGGGGATCCTCTATGAATAATCACGCCTAAGAGGAGCGTGGATACTGAGATAATAGACAGAAGGGGATCCTCTATGAATAATCACACCTAAGAGGAGCGTGGATACTGAGATAATAGACAGAAGGGGATCCTCTATGAATAATCATGCCTCACTTATGTGAAACCAAAACATCTAAAACTTTTAACAGCAACACTCCTAATGTCACAAAACAAAAACATTTTGTCTGCAGGATAAATGTCCTACTGCACTTCGCGATATATGGGTATGCTCTCATAATCAAGAATTATCCAGCTACAAGCAATACTGCTCCCAAAAGGGGAAAGAAAGAAAGACATAAAAAATAGCAGAGAAGCAAACAAGGTGACAAAGTGCATGGATGCGTAGCATTATTATGCAATGCAAGGAATCTGGGTAGAAAGATTCAGGAGTTGCAAGAAGTAATGTAGGAGGGAAGGACTGACATTACTGACATCACAGAAATATGTCTCAATGACCAGGGGGAGTGCTGGATGTGGGTGTGTATAAATTTTTCAGGAATGATAGAGAAGGCAGGGTGGTAGTGTGGTCTAAATAAAGGAGGGCATCAACTACAAAGTTAGAGAGGAAGGAAAGAGGGATGCCCCCATGAAAAGGGTAAGGGAGCGAGTAGGGTCATAACCTATGGTAGGCACCCGAGGATTAAAGTAGAAAAGGGGGTGAACTGTTGGTGTATCAGTACAGTGCAGTCACCGAACCCCTGACAAGTCACATGAGAAATCAGAGAGATTAGAAAAAAGAATAAAGGAAAGGACAGAAGGAAGATGATTATACTCATAGAGGATCTGAATCTGTGAGGAGTTGATTGGGAGAGTCTAAACTTTAGGGTATGAACAGGAATCAGGGATTAAATAAAGATTAAGACCATGGTGGGTTCAATTAACTGGCAAAGGTCTGTACTTGAATTCTGAAAGTGGTTCTTTCCAAAGAGGAGAGGATCTTGGATGTCTTAGGTGAAGGTACCATTAACTAACTGTGACTGTACCTCCACGAGGTGTATAGTAGATAGAGTGGGAAGGATACAAAGATAAAGGTAATGGTGTAGGGTTTTAGGTGAGTGGATTACACTGAAGCTGAGGAAATGTTTTAAGGTATTTGTCAAGATATATGAAGGCTGCCAGCCTAGCTAGATAGAATTTTGTTGATAATTCTGTCATTTGTAAATGTTAATATAAGCCACAGGCTTGTTCTCTTAAATGGAAGAAAGCTGTGTTAAATGTTGAACGTCAAAAATGTAACAACAGTGCACTCTGCTGGAAGAAAGCTGATAAGTCAAGCATTGTATGACTGTTTGATCTCAAACTCAAGACGTGATGCCTGGACCAGCAGATTCTTTCTATTGTTTTGAGTCCAGAGTTAATTGCTAGATTTTACATATATAATGTCTTTCATTGCTGTAGCTTCCTGAATAGGTACAAGATCAAAGATAAATTAATCTCTGAATTTCTATTAGCCTGGGAAACAGAGAAGAATGATGTAATCTAAAATGAGTCAGTAGTGATGTATTATCAATTTAAAAGACTGTCTTAGAGAGAGAGAGCATTTTGGATTTTGTCTAAAGCTGACAACTCACCAGTATTCTGCTTTTGCTCTATATGTAAGTTTATTTAGAACTGTGGTTGCTCTTATGAAAAGATAGAAAATAGTAAGTTTAGTCTAGCTGTTTTCTATAGTTATGTCAGAACTATTCTACTGTATTATTTTAAGCATTTTCCTGTGATCTCTGAACTCTTGACTAGCACTGTGTAGTAAGAAGTATTGTCTTGTGTTTTTATTATTTATTATTACATATTTTTAAACCTTTCAACTGTGGCTGTTTTGTGTAGAGATAATTTAAGCTCTAGAGTACATTGCATGTATATAGTGATACTGTACTAAGCCACTCCAATAGTCTTGCTGCTTAGTTACACTTACTATTTGGATAATAATATTGCACAGTAATAATTGGACACCCTATGGTAAGGGCCTTTTTAGTAGCTGATATTAGGGGTTCTGGTGCCTGGGCAGAAGGGGCATACCTAGTGAACCTGTGCCAGCCTTCCCCTCTGTGCGTTTGTATATAAATCATATCTCAAATTGTGTGTGTGTGTGTGTGTATGTTTGTGTGTCAGCTACTTGGGCAGAGACACAAAGCACTGGTTGGACAGATGGAGTGCTGGTAGGACTTGGCTTAGCACCCTGGCTTAGGTCTCCACTCTATAGCTGTGCCAGTGGGGAGTCTTATTGGGGATCTGGAGAGAAAGAGAGAAACCAGCCCCAGACTGACTGTGATCTCTGTGTGCTCTTAAGGGAAATTGTACTTTACTGCATGTGTATTTTTTATCCTTCCCAATGTGGACGCCCCTTACTGGTGTTATTGGTGAGGACTGAGACTCCTTGATTACTGGGCTAGTGCACGTGCATCACTTATTAATTGTTTGGCAGTGGGGGGATATCCACACCACATATTAATTGGTTGGCAATTGGCTTGTAGTGGTGTGGATAGTGAATTCCTGTAGCTTGTGTACAGTGATCACTGAAGGTGTTTTTGTATTCTAAATCAGCCACGCAGTGAATATTCAGAGCTCAGATCACAATTGGTTTATTTCTTTTGTTAGCTTAGTTAGTCAGGGACAGCAGACAAGCATGTCAGCAGAGGAGTATGGCAAGCTGTGAAGGAGCCAGTTGGCTGAGATGTCCTTGCTAAGGGACTGGTGCATGGAAATCAGACTAAGGCAGACATGATTGCAGCTTTGGTCACAGCTGCATCAGAAAACAGCACTCAGGAGGGTGATCAGACTGGCCGTGGGGATGTACAATACTCAGAGAATGGTCAGCTCAACCTTTCTGCAGAGGACTTAAAAATCCATCTGGAGCTAAAGAGACTTGAGTTGGAGACCAGGCATTTGGAAACAGAAGCAGCAAAGAGACTGAGACATCTACAGGCTGAGAAGAATGAAAAACTGCTATGCCTGAAAGCTGAGGAGAAGGAAAGGCAGAGGCAGCAGGAAAAGGAGATACTGACTCTTCACCAGAGTCATGGAGATAATGGGGAAGGGAGTAACTGGACCCCAGAAACTCAAAAGGTCAGTAAATTTCTTCTGCAGTTTACAGAGGGGGATAATTTGGATAGTTTCATTCATATGTTTGACAGGGTATGTATATAGTATGATGTTGAACAAAGGCTCTGTGTACGGTTCCTAACCCCCTTACTCCATGGTAAAGCTGTAACTATTTTGTCCAAAATGTCTGACCATGATTTCTTAAATTATACAGCTGTTAAGAATTGTCTGTTAGACTTTTTTACGGTAACACCTGAAACTTATAGGAAAAAGTTTTGTGAGCATAGATGCAAGGCAGATGAAAGTGTGTGTGAATATGTTGCTGAACTGAGTACTTATTTTCATAGGAGGGTGAGTGGATTTCAGGTCACCACTTCTGAAGGGCTGGCAGACCTTTTGGTGAGGGAACAAGCCCTTAGCAATTTGCCTGAGGAAATGAGGATCTAGTTAGCTGACAATGTGCTACTTCAGATGAGTTGTGGAAGAAGGGAGAACTATACCTAGCAATCAGGTCATCCATGCATAGGAAAGGGACCCCCAGTACTGCTCATGGGTCTAAAGGAACCAATGGTGGGCAGCCCAGACTGCCCCAACAGAATCTGCCAGTAGTAGGGGAAGCCACTAGTCCAGGTACATGTCCAGGACCTAGGTTAAATGTTTTGAATGTAACCAGTGGGGCCATGTGGCATATAGATGTCCATGGATGCAACGTAGGGAACAAAAGATGAGGGAGCCAGTAAGTGGGAAAGACAAAATGCCAATAGCAAGTTGTCTTGAGACAACAAGGGTACCAAACTACCACAAGAGGTTATATCCTATTGTACTGAATGGCAAAGAGGCCATTGCTAAGAGAGACACATCCTCTGACATAACCATTGTAAAGCCTGCAATGGTTACAGAGGAGCACTACTTGCCTGGGCAGTCTACTCCAGTCAGAGCTTTAGGAGGGACCCCATTCCAAATACCTTTGGCTAGGGTTCACCTTGACTGGGAGAGAGGAAATGGTAACCAGCAAGTAGGTGTGTTTGAGGATATCCCTGCAGATGTCCTGAGAGGGAATGATTTTGATAATGCAGTACAATGTGCTCATGCAGTTGCACACAGTCAGGCTTGGAAACAAGCATGTGGATCTGGTAGTCTGGGGGGGACCCAGGCAGACCGCATACTTGCAGCCAGGACTGGTAAGGTAGTTACTTCAGGGAGGGAGCTACCCTGTAGCAGTGAGACTGAAGGTGAGCCACAGCTGCTTGTGGGTGCTGATGTTCCCTTGGACAGAGTGACTGCAAAAGTAGAGGTGAGTAGTAGTACCTAGGCTGACAGTGAGGCACCACTGTCAGAAGCTGCCAGACATCCTGTGGAAGGGGAGCTGGGAAGGGTTGCACAAAAAGAGTTGAGACAGGCTTAGCTCTCAGACCCTACATTGCAAGGCTTGAGGCCGGTAGCTAGTGAGGCACCTGATTCTCAAGGGAAGGGGGAATCTGTATACTGGGACAAAGGGTCACTGTATAGAGAGTGGACCCCTGAGGGAGGGCTAGAAGGTGAGAGGATACAGCAGTTAATATTGCCCAGAGCCTTCCATCTGGTGCTTCTAGCCATAGCCCATTATATTCCCTTTGCAGACCATATGGGCATAAAACGTACAAAGAGGCATATTATGTAGAACTTTTAATGGCCTGGAATTTCCAGAGATGTAACAGGGTACTGCAGGACCTGTGAGCACTGCCAAACGGTAGGCAAGCCAGGAGACAAGGTGAGAGCTCTTTTGATGCCTTTGCCTGTGATTGAGGAGCCATTTCAGAGGGTAGCTATGGATATTGGGGGCCTCTGAGTACCCCAAGTTCCACAGGGGAAAAAGTATATCCTAGTGGTAGTAGATTATGCTACAAGATACCCTGAGGCAGTGGCTCTGAACTCCATTAAGGCAGAAAAGGTGGCAAAGGCTTTGTTAGAGATTTTCAGCAGGGTAGGTTTCCCAAAAGAAATACTGACTAAGAGAGGTGCCAATTTCATGTCAGAACTGCTGGCTTGTCTGTGGAAGTACTGTGGCGTGAAGCACCTAGAAGACCACCCCCTACCATCCCCAGACTAATGGTCTTGTTGAGAGGTTAAACTCTGCAATCAAGTCCATGCTACAGGCATATGCAGACCAGTTTAAGAGGGAGTGGACAAATATTTGCCCCATCTGTTGTTTGCTTACAGAGAGGTTCCCCAGGAATCCACATGTTTTTCACCCTTTGAGTTGCTGTATGGGCATAGGATGAGGGGACCTCTAGATTTAATTTGTGATGAGTGGGAAGGTGAGTTTGAATCTCACAAGGAGTCTGTTGTTGCATATGTCCTAAACCTCAGGACAAGTCTCAGGGAATTCGTGGGCTTGGCCCAGGAGAACATGGCAGAAATCCAACAACAGAAAAAAGTGTGGTATGACAGGAATGCTCAAGCTAGAGAGTATGCTGTGGGGCAGCAGGTAATGGTTCTCATTCCTGTCAGACACAACAAGCTGCAAGCAGCTTGGGAGGGACCCTACAAGGTGCTAAAAAAGTAAGTGATGTTAACTACATGGTGGAACTGCTAGGCAGGAGGCAGGGGCACAAATTGTACCATGTTAACACGATAAAACCTTACCTTAATAGGGAGGCCCTTGTGCTGAGTATTTTCAGTAGATTGCAGGAGGAGTCTAAGGGAGATCTGGTGACTGATCTCCTCAGTCAGGCTCGGACTGACACCTCAGTGGAAGGGGTAGCAATGTCCCAGCAGCTATCTCCTACCCAGGTTTGAGAAATCCCAGCAGTGTTACAGGAGTTTGGGGACATGTTCACTGGAAAACCGGGGTGCACCCACCTGGTGCAGCACCAGGTGGGTACAGGACCCCAAAGGCCTATTAGGCAGGCCCCTTATAGGATTCCTGAGAGAGTCAAACAGACTCTGAGGGAGGAGATACAGGAGATGTTAGAACTAGGGGTAATTCAAGAGTCCAACAGCCCCTAGGCCTCTCCAGTAGTGCTGGTGCCAAAGAAAAATGGCAGCACCAGGTTCTGTGTGGACTACAGGAAATTAAATAGTCACACAGAGTCAGATGCTTACCCCATGCCTAGGACAGATGAGGCACTAGAGCAGCTGGGTGGGGCTAAGTATATTACAACCATTGATCTTAAAAGGGTTACTGGCAGGTGCCCTTTACTCCCAGTGCTAGAGAGAGGTCAGCCTTTGTGACTCCTTTTGGCTTGTATGAGTTCACAAAGATGCCCTTTGGGATAAAAATACCCCAGTGACTTTCCAGAGGCCAGTAGGTCATATCCTAGCAGGAGCATGAGGGTTTGCCCTTGCTTACCTAGATGATATTGCCATCTACAGCCATTCCTTGTAAGAGCACCTTCAACGTGTCAGGGAGGTGCTGGGCAGACTCCAGAGGGCAGGGTTGACCATTAAGCCCAGCAAATGTCAGGTGGGTATGGCAGGAGGTCTCCTACCTGGGGACATAGAGTGGGGAGTGGTAAGATCAGACCAGAAGCTGACAAAGTGGAAGCCATTCAGGCATGGGCTGCACCTGTTACCAAAATGCAGTTGAGGGCATTCGTAGGGACAACAGGGTACTACAGAAAGTTCCTCCCCAGTTATAGTACCATAGCTGCTCCCCCCACAGACCTGACAAGGGAAAACAGGCCAGATAAGGTAGTGTGGACCCCAGCATGTGAGCAGGCATTCAATAAGCTTAAAGAAGCTTTGGGAGGATCCCCTATGTTAGCCAGTCCAGATTACAGCAAAGAATTAGTTGTGCAGGTGGATGCTTTGAACCATCGAGTGGGGCCTGTACTAAGCCAGATTTCTTCAGAGGGAGAAGAGCACCCAGTGGTTTATCTCAGTCGCAGGCTCCAACCCAGGGAGAAATGTTATGCAGCTGTAGGAAAGGAATGTCTAGCCATAGTGTAGGCACTGCAGAAAGTTCAGCCTTATCTGTATGGAAGAAAATTCACTGTAGTTACAGATCACAATCCCCTAACATGGTTACACCAAGCTAGCCAGCAAAATGCCAAGTTGCTAAGATGGAGCCAAGGGTTACAAGCATATGATATGTCAGTGCAGCACCGCAGTGGGGTTAGCAACACCAACGCAGATGGGCTCTCAAGACAGGGAATGGGGTAAGGTATACTCAGATAGACCTAACCCTCTCAAGCAACGTTTCTCAAGGGTCACATAAAAAATAGCTTGAGTTCTCTTGGGGGCAGGATATGTGAAGATATGTGAAGGCTGCCAGCCTGGCTAGATAGAAATTTGTAGATAATTCTGTCATTTGTAAATATTAATATAACCCACGGGCTTGTTCTCTTAAATGGAAGAAAATTGTGTTAAATGTTGAACGTCAAAAATGTAACAACAGTGCACGCTGCTGGACGAAAGCTGATAAGTCAAGCCTTGTATGACTGATCTCAAACTCAGAGCCATGATGTCTGGACAAGCAGATTATTTCTATTATTTTGAGACCAGAGTTAATTGCTAAATTTTACATATATAATGTCTTTAATTACTGTGGTTTCCTGACCAGGTGCAAGATCAAAGATATATTAAGCTCTGAGTTTCTGTTAGCCTGGGAAACAGAGAAGAATGATGCAATCTAAAATGAGTCAGCAGTGATGTATTATCAATTTAAAAGACTGTCTTAGAGAGAGAGAGCTAGAGCATTTTGGATTTTGTCTAAAGCCGACAGCACCTCACCAGTACTCTGCTTTTGCTCTTTATGTAAGTTTATTTAGAACTGTGACTGCTCTTAGGAAAAGATAGAAAATAGTAAGTTTGGTCTAGCTGTTTTCTATATTTATCTCAGAACTATTCTACAGTATTATTTTAAGCATTTTCCTGTGATGTCTGAACTCTTGACTAGCACTGTGCAGTAAGAAGTATTGTATTGTGTTTTTATTATTTATTATTAAATATTTTTAAACCTTTCAATTGTGGCTGTTTTATGTAGAGATAATTTAAGCTCTAGAGTACATTGCATGTATATAGTGATACTGTACTAAGCCACTCCAATAGTCTTGCTGCTCAGTCACACTTACTATTTGGATAATAACATTACACAGTAATAATTGGACACCCTTTGGTAAGGGCCTTTTTAGTAGCTGATATTAGGGGTTCTGGTGACAGTGGATTACTACCTTATAGCCTGGGCAGAAGGGGCATACCTAGTGAACCTGTGCCAGCCTTCCCCAGGAGTGTTTGTGTGTTTGTATATAAATCATATCTCAAAGTGTGAGTGTGTTAGCTACTTGGGCAGGGACACGAAGCACTGGTTGGACAGAGGGAGTGCTAGGAGGACTTGGCTTGGAACCCTGGCTAAGGACTCCACTCTATAGCTGCACCAGTGGGGAGTGTTATTGGGGATCTGGAGAGAAAGAGAGAAACCAGACCCAGACTGTCTGTGATTTCTGCGTGCTCTTGAGGGAAATTGTACTTTACTGGGTGTGTATTTGTTATCCTTTCCAATGTGGACGGCCCTCACTGGTGTTAGTGGTGAGGGCTGAGGCTCCTTGATTACTGGGCCAGTTCATGGGCGTCACAATATTCATGGGTTTGGGGCAAACTGATTGAGTAAACAAGCTACAGGAATTGGTTACGAATGGAGAACTCAAATCTTTGGATGAGGATTTGAGAAAGATGTAAAAAGAGAAGACCAACGCAAGACTAGTAGATGAGGCAAGGGATAGGGCATAGAAGAGGTGGAAAGGAGGAGTAGTGAGATAGAAAAGATACAATTCAAGAAGGTGTGCAGAAGGATAGCAAAACAGGTGGCAGCAGAAAAAGACCACACTAAAAATGAACCTGCTGAACAGGTCAAGAAGAAGAAAAACGTTTTAAAAAAGTAAAAAAAAAGAAAGAAAGAAGCACAAAGAAATCTAAGCCTAACAACGGTGGTGCAGAAACTGGCTGAAAAAATCCTAAGGGAAAGGCTCATCTGTTTATTTTCCTAGCAGACATCAATCTCCAAGACAATAACCAACAAATGTTCATGGCTAGAAAGAGATGTCAGGTAAATATTTCCATCTTTTATGGCTGAGTTACAGGACAGCTTGATAGCAGTACTGGCAGATGTGGCCTGCCTGGACTTCACCAAAGCCTTTGGCTTGGTCCTGGGCTGGCAGCTATTAAAAAAAAAACAGAAGGGATGAAGATGGAATTAATATTGAAGATTGCATAGTTATAGGGTTGCTGCATGGGATGATGTCAGGATTAAAGAACAGGATTCTAGTGAGGGGGAGATGTCAGGAATAAAGAAAAGGTCTAGTGGAATACTGCAAAGGTCAATCCACTGTCCGGTGCTCTCCAGCTTCCAGTACTGTCCATACGTGTTTCACGGAACATTAATAGGATTCAAGTAAAACAAAATAAACAACAAAGCACGAATAATCCACAAGAGTAGCCAAGCAGGTGACCACTTTATTCACAAAGACCTAGTGCTTTCATCCCTAACATAATTGGAGAATCATCAGAGTGATTTCAACACATGTTCATAGCAACTTATACTAACGTCAATCAGTTTATCCACTTAATCTAATAAACAATTAATCAACAATTAACAGCAGCAATATAACAATAATAATCAATTCAAATCACATAAACTACATTCTACCTAAAATATTATTAAAACAATTGTACATACATTGCTAACATTATAAGCTATTTACAAATATTAAGTCTGTATATGAAGCAACAACAATGTAAAAAACTTAAATATAAAATCAAATAACTGTAAAATTTTTATGTAATTAATCAATCAACTAAAATAAACCCATATCAAATACTCTGTACTCTTAACTTTAAAATGCCTGAAGGGTAACAATGCTGATGTCACAAAGTTAAGTGTGGTATTACAGGGTAGGTGAAGAATCAAGGTGGTGAGCAGAAATGTAGGAGTTGTGGTTTCGTTTAAACTGACTTATGCATCTGTGAGACAGTAACCCTGGCATGAAGTATCAGATAGGAAGAAAATAAAAGATCAGACAGTAAAAGAGCAGCAAAAGATTCTGTAGTGTCAGTCACTCCTGATCTGAGCCACCATCAGTAAAGTAAGAGGGCAGTAGTAGCAGCGAACAGACTGCTGGGGTGTATCTTCAAGATGACAGACTTCAGAAACAAACAAACAAAATAATCTTTTTATCTGCTAAACCCTTTTCAGGCCACACAGAGTACTTTGTGCACTTCTAAGTGCTAAGAGAGACAGCATTTTACTGGAAAAAGTCCACAGAAGAACCCCCAGTATGTTGCATGGCATGGAGGAGAAAGAATACGACCACAAATTGGAGGAGTCAGAATTACTCTCAAAAGAGAAGAGAATGGGAAGAGGGTAATATATGGGGGTGCAAACGTCACGTCAGAGGTCATTCTGAAGAGTAAGGTCAGCATGAGCAAGGCTAGAGGTTGTACACTGTACTGAACAACTACTTCATGGATTTGTCTTAGCACTTCTTCACAACTTTGTCACCTACGCCTAATGTTGTAGATCATGAAAATGACTTGCACAGTCAAGGAAGTATGAAAAACAGAATTGCTTGAGACTGCTGTTTGCTCTTTTCGGGACTTGTTTTTTCCCCATGATTTGCAACCCATGTGGGGAGGGTAAAAGGTAGACTGCATCCCTGCAAAAAAAAAATCACTTGCTTGAAGTTGTCCCATGTGTTTCCAAGTTATGGTCACCTTTCAAGGTTGTGCAACTGAGCATCTGTGATTCAAGCATTTGATTTCCAAGATTTCATACTGGAAGCCTTCTTCACAGAGTGGGGCTTGAACCCATGGAATGGACTACCAGTATGAGTGGTAGACAGGGAATCCACAAAGGAATTCAAGACATCATGGAGAGGTAGAAAAAGAGTAAGAAGCATGTACAGATATAGGGAAGCCGAAAGTTTAAAGCACTTAATGGCAGACTAGATAAGCTTATTGGCTCTTTATGCCACTAAACAAATAGAGTATTATGTAATGTACCTAACAATAATTTGCAGAAAGCTGACTGGACATGGAAAGCAAACTTCTTGAATATAGGATGTTTGATGAGCTATAAAGATAAAAATATCTATATTGCTAAAAAGATATGTACTTAGAAAGTAATACTGCCATGTGATACAAAAGAAAGTGTAGAAAGGAAGCAATATAATAAGAATTGTGATTTCATCTAATATCAAGTGTAGTAAACCATGCCTGAAAAGCAGACCTTGTAGTGTAATGTAGCTGTTCAAATGGAAAGACCATGCAGTGTTTTTATTTTAATCATCTTGTTAGGAGGACCCCAGTGAATATATTACCATACAGAGTTACATTAACTGGATCAGTCTTGATTTTGTTGAAAGTCACTTTCCAGGATAGATAAAAAATTGTTTTATTGAATGCTGAAAAGTGTATAGGTGCATGCTCATGTGGTTTATGAGTGCAACTAAACTGAGTTGTTCCATTCACTCACAGGGATTATCTGCGATCTTTATAGAGGTCAGCGGGTAATGGAATTTCTGCTTTAATCCACGGTTGTGCAATGTTGCATTGCGGAGTAATGTGTTTTATCAGTGTAAGTGAATTGATGTGTTCCAGTCATTACAATGATTATTTTTGTGTGGTGTGTACTGCAGCGAAGATTGTCAGTCAGTGGGACAAGGGTATTTCTGCTTTAATTCACGGTTGTGCAATGTTGGATTGCAGAGTGATGTGTTTTATCAGTGTAAGTGAATTGATGTGTTCCAGTCATTACAATGATTATTTTTGTGTGATGTGTACTGCAGCATAGATTGTCAGTCAGTGGGATAAGGGAAGTTCTCCTTTTCCCATTGTTGTGCAGTCCTGGAGTTTGCATATAAAAGTAGAAGAGGTTGTTGGGGGTGGGGGAGTGGGTTTGCCCCTAGAAAAACACTGTTTTAGGTGCTTTTACTTTGTTTTAAGAGCTCTGTTGGGTTCACTGAAACATTTTGCTTTTGAGGTTTTGTGTTTTGATATATAAATTCTGAATCTAATCTACATGGAAGAATTGCTATAGATCATATATACATTCATGCATGAAATGGGGTGTTCTATATAGTTGGGATGTCACCTACCCTGTGCATTCAGCACCAGGTCTAACATACAGATATGCTGTAACTTTCACTGTTACACATACATTTTAGTTCTACAGAGAGTCATCCGTGAGTTACTGCACTTCAGAAATGGTCACTATAAAAAAGACTCAAAATGGATTTCATTTAAGTCTAGGAACCTTAGTTTTGATAAGAGAACATTATTCTCTGTCTCTCTGACTCTCCTACATACTAATTATTTGTATATTATGTAAAGCTACGTTGTTGCTGTTATCTACCATTTTCAAGGTTAAAATTCTTCTTACAAACAAGCATAACTAACTGTGGCTTATCTCAGCACACTTTGGATAGCTGACTATTTTCAAAGAAATATTCTAGAATTTATTCAACTTCAAACAATAAATCTGGGTTTTAAAAGACAGCAAATCCAGCTATGGTTTAGCAAAAAACATTAAAGTGAACGGTCCCTTTTCAGTACATATACTAGTTTCATTAAAACAGCAGCAACATTTTCCTATGCTCTTCTGTATACAGACTTTTTATCCAGTAGCAGTTAGTTGCTCCACAAAATAAAAGTTGTAGCTTTATAATCTCAAGGCAAAGAGAGAGAGAACTTAAAGATAATTCAGCACTGAGTAAAAATGAAATGCAGATGTGTGTTAAAAAACAGTTTATGCAGTAAGTAACAACTTTCATGTACTTTAAAGGAAAAGTCCAGCCTCACCTGCAATTTAATAGAACTCTGAGGCTTCCTTTTTCACACATTATGGCTTCAAATTTTTTTATGAATGACAAACCAGCCTGTAATTTATGAAACTTTCATTGCTTGTCTTGGAATCAAAGGAATGAATGTCGGTGCTATTATTTTCTGTAAGTGCAGCATTATTACAGATGGCAGTTTTTTAGTCTTGTGAACAGTTCAAAGAATAGCAAATAAGTCTTTTTGGTCAAATGTTTTTTATTAGAATTTTACAACAAATGTTATACCTACTACTAAGTTTTCATGTTCAACAATTATGCTTTTAATGAGATGTTAATATGCTACAACATAGCAAATCAAAGGGTAAATGCAGGAAGACATTTGTGCCTCAATAACAAAAAAAATCTCATAACTAAAATTCAAGAACAGAAGATGGTACCTATTTTGAAGCAGTTAAGTGCTGTATTTTAAGGGCAAAGATAACATGACAGAAGTTAGAAAGGTAAAATAGTGTTTAGACAATATAGCACATTTCTGCATTATTCATGATAAATAACCCATATCTTCCCACTACAAACATTGAGGAATAGCAGAAATAGTTTGCAAGTCCCTTACAAGTTCTTTGAAGTAACAGCTGTCAGTTACTGCTCCTGATTTACAGTGACATATCTAAATACTTCAGGAAGAGTATGGGACAAGGTCTGCTAGCAGTTGAAGGACTACAAAAGTGATAACCTTAGGGAGACCTACTCCTTGTCTTTAGAGCAATCAGGGAGCCAGTAGTTTAGGATCTCTTGTACCTTCACAAATCAAGACTCATGGGTAATATGCTGGCTTGTCTTATGGTGTTTGCTCTTGGGGCTCTACTGACTGTAGGTCAAATGCTTAAAGAGGCACATATCAAGGGGCCCATTATACTCAATTCTGGGTCTGAAGAGGGAGGAGCAGAGATGGATGGTAACTTCCTTAGATCTAGAAAAAGTAACTCTGGTGATTAGTCTGGTTAGGTAGAATGATATCCTTACAATAATGGATACATAGTGGTCAAAGACTAGGTCATTGTCAACAAAAATCCAGATCCCTAATGACTGAGTCTACTTTCTTGGCATTTAGCTTTAAGTCATGGTCCAGGCATGACTTCTTGGTGTCTGTTAATCCCTCCTGAAGAATATGGAAGCTGCATGGGGGAGATAATGCCAGCTCCAAGTTTACAGTCATCTGCAAACTTGGTCAGCCACAGGTCCTTGATGTCGGCCTAGACATCAGAAAAGTAAACACCAAAGAGAAGTGGTTCTAAAGACAATACCCGGGGGACACAGACGGTAACTACTCTTTTTAAAGAGAGCATGCCTCCCACACTAATAGACTGTGTTCTGTCTGCTTGCCAGTTTGCTATCCAGTGGCTAACATAGGGGAATGCATTTAGTTTGATTAGTTTATCTATAATTCCAGAGTGTGGAATCATATAAAAGACCTTGGCAAGGTCCATTTAAGCAGTGTGAACTGATTTACCTGAGTCCAATGCTCAGAGAAGCTCACTAGGTCACCAGGTGCAAGAGGCAGGATGTGCCTTTAACTCACCCAAACTGACTTGAGTTCATGGCTTGTAGATAACCTATGTTGTTGTTAATAAGTTCCACAATGGTGAGGTCCGTTACTTCACAGACAAAAGCCATTTCCATCATACTACTTCCATTCTATTCACTTGGGAATTAAAAACCTCACTTCCTTTTGTCTCAAATAAAGGAAACTTGAAATGGAGTCTGAGAAGCAAAAGACAAAGCAAGAAAGCAGGACTGTGTTAATATAGCATCCCCATGACCGTGTTAATATAGCATCCCCATGACCGTGTTAATATAGCATTGTTAATATAGCATCCCCATGACCGTGTTAATATAGCATCCCCATGACCGTGTTAATATAGCATCCCCATGACCGTGTTAATATAGCATCCCCATGACCGTGTTAATATAGCATCCCCATGACCGTGTTAATATAGCATCCCCATGACCGTGTTAATATAGCATCCCCATGACCGTGCTAATATAGCATCCCCATGACCGTGTTAATATAGCATCCCCATGACCGTGTTAATATAGCATCCGTTAATATAGCATCCCCGTGACCGTGTTAATATAGCATCCCCATGACCGTGTTAATATAGCATCCCCATGACCGTGTTAATATAGCATCCCCATGACCGTGTTAACATAGCATGTTAATATAGCATATAGCATCCCCAGGACCGTGTTAATATAGCATCCCCATGACCGTGTTAATATAGCATCCCCATGACCGTGTTAATATAGCATCCCCATGACCGTGTTAATATAGCATCCCCATGACCGTGTTAATATAGCATCCCATGACCGTGTTAATATAGCATCCCCATGACCGTGTTAGTATAGGATCCACATGAACGTGTTAATATAGCAATCACAGGACCGTGTTAATATAGCATCCCCATGACCGTGTTAATATAGCATCCCCATGACCGTGTTAATATAGCATCCCCATGACTGTGTTAATATAGCATCCCCATGACCGTGTTAATATAGCATCCCCATGACCGTGTTAATATAGCGTTAATATAGCATCCCGTGACCGTGTTAATATAGCATTGTTAATATAGCATCCCGTGACCGTGTTAATATAGCATCCCGTGACCGTGTTAATATAGCATCCCATGACCGTGTTAATATAGCATCCCCATGACCGTGTTAATATAGCATCCCCATGACCGTGTTAATATAGCATCCCCATGACCGTGTTAATATAGCATCCCCGTGACCGTGTTAATATAGCATCCCGTTAATATAGCATCCCCATGACCGTGTTAATATAGCATCCCCATGACCGTGTTAATATAGCATCCCCATGACCGTGTTAATATAGCATCCCCATGACCGTGTTAATATAGCATCCCATGACCGTGTTAATATAGCATCCCCATGACCGTGTTAATATAGCATCCCCATGACCGTGTTAATATAGCATCCCCATGACCGTGTTAATATAGCATCCCCATGACCGTGTTAATATAGCATCCCCATGACCGTGTTAATATAGCATCCCCATGACCGTGTTAATATAGCATCCCCATGACCGTGTTAATATAGCATCCCCATGACCGTGTTAATATAGCATCCCCATGACCGTGTTAATATAGCATCCCCATGACCGTGTTAATATAGCATCCCCATGACCGTGTTAATATAGCATCCCCATGACCGTGTTAATATAGCATCCCCATGACCGTGTTAATATAGCATCCCCATGACCGTGTTAATATAGCATCCCCATGACCGTGTTAATATAGCATCCCCATGACCGTGTTAATATAGCATCCCATCCCCGACCGCGAGTAAGTTAATATAGCATTTAATATAGCATGTTAATATAGCATCCCCGTGACCGTGTTAATATAGCATCCCCGTGACCGTGTTAATATAGCATCCCCGTGACCGTGTTAATATAGCATCCCCGTGACCGTGTTAATATAGCATCCCCATGACCGTGTTAATATAGCATCCCCGTGTTAATATAGCATCCCCATGACCGTGTTAATATAGCATCCCCATGACCGTGTTAATATAGCATCCCCATGACCGTGTTAATATAGCATCCCCATGACCGTGTTAATATAGCATCCCCATGACCGTGTTAATATAGCATCCCCATGACCGTGTTAATATAGCATCCCCATGACCGTGTTAATATAGCATCCCCATGACCGTGTTAATATAGCATCCCCATGACCGTGTTAATATAGCATCCCCATGACCGTGTTAATATAGCATCCCCATGACCGTGTTAATATAGCATCCCCATGACCGTGTTAATATAGCATCCCCATGACCGTGTTAATATAGCATCCCCATGACCGTGTTAATATAGCATCCCCATGACCGTGTTAATATAGCATCCCCATGACCGTGTTAATATAGCATCCCCATGACCGTGTTAATATAGCATCTCCATGACCGTGTTAATATAGCATCCCCATGACCGTGTTAATATAGCATCCCCATGACCGTGTTAATATAGCATCCCCATGACCGTGTTAATATAGCATCCCCATGACCGTGTTAATATAGCATCCCCATGACCGTGTTAATATAGCATCCCCATGACCGTGTTAATATAGCATCCCCATGACCGTGTTAATATAGCATCCCCATGACCGTGTTAATATAGCATCCCCATGACCGTGTTAATATAGCATCCCCATGACCGTGTTAATATAGCATCCCCAGGACCGTGTTAATATAGCATCCCCATGACCGTGTTAATATAGCATCCCCATGACCGTGTTAATATAGCATCCCCATGACCGTGTTAATATAGCATCCCCATGACCGTGTTAATATAGCATCCCCATGACCGTGTTAATATAGCATCCCCATGACCGTGTTAATATAGCATCCCCATGACCGTGTTAATATAGCATCCCCATGACCGTGTTAATATAGCATCCCCATGACCGTGTTAATATAGCATCCCCATGACCGTGTTAATATAGCATCCCCATGACCGTGTTAATATAGCATCCCCATGACCGTGTTAATATAGCATCCCCATGACCGTGTTAATATAGCATCCCCATGACCGTGTTAATATAGCATTCCCATGACCGTGTTAATATAGCATCCCCATGATGGCCATTTAGTGGTGAAACATTGTAAAACATAACATGAAGCAGATATATTCTGATGCATTACAGTAGCTCGAACACAAAGATACAATTAAAACATATTTTTAAGTTTCAAGGTAGAGTTTTAATTTAAATCAGGTTTTACTACAATAACTGGGTAGATGAGTTCTAGTCACTGACTTTTCACAGACGCTTAGAACACACATTTTTTTTTCCTGCAGAGATTTTGTCACACAGTCAAACCAGAACCAGAAGTCTTATCTGCAAGCTTTAAAATAAATTTTCACCTGTTGTGTTTTTCTTAGAGCTATTCTAGAATGGATCTCTCCTTTGACTCTCAGTCACAACCCTTTTTATGTTTTCCAAAAATCATAACAGCTTTCCGGAGAACACAAATCCTTTCTTTATCCCAGACATCTGCTTTTCAGTCCAACAGGATACATTATCATTCTAACTTTAGTTCAGAAACACTAACTCCCTCACTCAAATAGCTCATTATAAATACCTGAATTAGGGTCTCTTTAGAGATGTTCTGTAGGGATGTTACAGGGGACTGACCCTTACTAAGTCAAGACAAAACATGTTCCCACCCCCACTGCAGATCCAGAGGGCTGAGAGACCTTTTACATCAACGCAGGTGTCTGTCAAATCTTCTGCCCTGTTGGAGTCCAAAACAACCTGAATGAGGGACAAAATCAGGGTGCCACTCTTCTCAATTTGCATATTAGGTAGGGGGATGCAAAACTTTATCCGACGTTATCCAAAATCGAACTGGATTCCTATAGGGTCTTGATTCATTCTCCAGTCCTGCCCCTATCGCCTGTCCAAAAAAGTTAGTTTCTACAAGGCGGTCAAAGAAAACACCTGTGTCCTACAGTACTATTCCCTTACTCTCTGCAGTGCTATTCCCTTACTCTCTGCAGTGCTATTCCCTTACTCTCTGCAGTGCTATTCCCTTACTCTCTGCAGTACTATTCCCTTACTCTCTGCAGTGCTATTCCCTTACTCTCTGCAGTACTATTCCCTTACTCTCTGCAGTACTATTCCCTTACTCTCGGATTTGATGGAGTGACAGAATCCTGATCATCTCTACCATGGAATTAAGTTATACATCAGTAGCTGCCAGCCTAGCCAAATATAATTTAATACATAATTCTATCATTTGTATCAATAAATGTAAAATACAGGTGTGTGTTTTTAAATGAAAGAAAAACACTGTAAAATGTGAACTTCAAGATTGTTACAACATTGCACCCTTGCTGTAAAGAAAAACTAAGTCAAGCCTTTCAAATGTGTCTTTTGAAATTGAAATGATTTTATGACATTCTTTGATCTTTAAAGTTGATTCTGGTCAGGCTAGCTGAAGACATTCTGTTTATTGTATTTATAAGGATTTTTATTATTTATTTTTTGATATATGGTTTGTTTTTTATAGGAGTTTGGCACTTTAAAATGAGGCTGTGTTTTTCCAAAGGAAATTATGTTTTTCCTAAAGGAAATAATGTTTTTCTAAAGGAAATGATGTCATGATAAGTATTGTATTTAAGTGTACTTGTGTGTCTTAAAATTATCTGAAGAAGTTTGCTCATTTTAGTAAATGAAAGCGCTTATTGGAACTGTTTTGAGTATCCGGTGTGGTTCTTTTTTTCCTTCTTTTTTTCCTTCATTTTGTTGCAGTTTGTTCATTTTTTCTGAGTTTATTTACTCTGTCTATTGTGTTAACTAAGGACTAATTGCTAGAGTGTATATGTGAAATGCCTTTTAGTGTTGTATTCTCCTGTGCAGGTGTTAGCTTGCTAAATAATGTAAATGGAGTTTCTGTTAGCCTGGGAACTCAGAGCAGGTGTCAAGATGATGCAATATGAATACTGGGAAAACCTAAGGGTCAAAAATGATGTAATCTGGGGAGGACCCAGAGATATGTTTGCTAGTGATGTTTTATAAACTGTGTCTCAGAGAGAGATCGGAAAAGCATTTTGACTTTGGTCATCTAACCCAGCACTGCTTATGCTCTTTATGTATGTAAGTAGGATTGTAGCACTGTGTTTTCTCTTAAGATTAGCTAAAGATTAGAAAGTTAGATTAAGTATTTTTCTATGTAATCAGATCTTTCCTACAATAATTATTTTAAGTTTCTGTGTGATCTCTGAACTCTTAGATATCTCTGTGGTGTAGTAGTTTTGTCTTGTGTTTTAATTATTTATTATTAAATATTTTTAAAACCTTCTACATGTGGCTGCTTTGTGCAGAGATAAGTAAGCTCTAGAGTACATTGCATATTTATAGAGTTTACTGTCTAAGCCCTTCCAATAAGCCTTAGACTGAATAGTCACATTACCATTGGATATTAACATTGCACAGTAATAATTGGACACCCTTTTAAGGGCCTTTTAGTAGCTGATATTATTAATTGGGTGGTGGCAGTAATTACTACTGTATAGTCTGGGTAAAGGGGCACAGTTGGAGAATCTGTGTCAGCCTTTCCCAGGAGTGTCTGTGAAGTAGTATAAATACTTATCTCAAAGTGTATGTGTGTGTTGTGTCAGCTACTTGGGCAGGGACACGAAGCACTGGTTGGACAGAGAGGGTACTGGAGGTTTTAGCTTGCCCAGTTAGGCTAAGACCTGGACCCTATAGCTGTGCCAGTGGGGAGTCTTATTGGGGACCTGGTGAGCAAGGGAGCAACCAGCCCCAGACTGACTGTGATCTCTGTGTGCACTTAAAGGAAATTGTACTTTACTGTGTATATTAGTTATCCTTTTCTCTTCTAGGAGACGACCTCCCTGGTGTTAGTGGTGAGGACTGAGGCTCCTTGATTGCTGGACCAGGGCACGGTCTTCACAGGGAGCACTAAACACTATTTTAATTTTCTGGAAATGATAACATTCTGTCTCATAAACAGCAGGAAGAATCACACTATATTTCCTCCAGGATACTAATCAAAGCTGAATGTAATGACATCCAGAAAAGCTTTAGCCTTCCTCTGGAATAAAGAAATAAACAATAGCTCAATGTGAAAAGATTCATACTAGTTATGTATTGTCAGCCACTGACAGCCATATTTAGTCAAAAAATGGTATCCATGATAGCTGCTCACTGCAATCCTTATTTCTGGGAGGAAGGGCACTCGTATAATCTTAAATACGTGGGAACTAGGGAACATGGTAACTTACCGCTCAACCTCCTAGTACAATAAATCTGGGCAAAGACTAAAGTAATGGGGGCAAAGGCCCAAAAATAGGGACAGATTTTAAATATTGCTTTTATAAACTTAAAAAGTTGCTAGAATATCAGGTTTTGTCTCAGCCTGCATTTTCTGTATATAAAGTCTGAAACTAAAATGTGTGTCATTATTTAATGACTTCAACCCTCAGTGATTTGACAGAAAACCACAAATTTTATGAGGAACATTCCAAAAATATGAGACAAAAATCTGAACATTCTGCAAACTTCTGGATGGTTGACAGGTATGCGTGGTACTGTTGATGGGCTGCATCTAAACATCTGAGTGCAAGCAATGTAGACAAAGCCAAAACAGTAGATGAAGAAAAGGCCAAAATAAAGGACAGAGTTCAATTATTGTTCTTATAAACGTAACGTTGGTAGAATAACAAACTTTGCATCAGCATGCATTTTCTGAAGTATATAAATTCTGAAACTCAAATGTCTGTTATTATTTAGTAACTTCAGTCCTTAATGATTTGCCAGAATATCACAAAATTTATAAGGAACAGACAAAAAATATGAGGAAAAAACTCTGGATGTTCTGCAAATATCTGGACATTTGAAAGTTATGCTGAGCTGTTTTGACTACCTTAGGATAAGACCGAGGGCCAAATGCCCATGGATCCAGTGCATGTGTAAAACTTGTGGACAGATACTAGGAAACATCCAGTACTGAATCGAGTGTAACAGTTAGCTGTTAAAGGATGTTTTGGAGGTGAATCAAGGGCAACAGGTAGTTGTTAAAGGATAGCTTGGAAGTGATAACTTATTATCCGTACTGAACTCAGTGCAACAATTAGCTGTTCATAGGTTCATAGGTTGGTACTAGGCTATCGGCCCTAGGGCCTATACAAACCTAGCCATAACAATTCCCTTGCTATTTCTTTCCACAATATTTACTTCCCTGGACCCCTGTCTAGCAAGGTGACTGACGTGATCCCCGGGGTGAATTTACTATCTCCCATCCAATCGTCAAGGTTCCTTTTGAAGAGGGCCAAAGAGGAGCTCTGCTTGACATGTATGGGCAGTCTATTCCAGAGTCTGGGGAGTCTATGGGTCAGGAACCTATCCCTCCAGTATGTTTTGTTTATTGTGATGACAAGGTTTAGATCCCTGGAGCGTGTGGCTCTGAGGGATTGGGATTTCTTAAAGTGTAACATGTCCAACAGCTCTGGGTTTGACATGGCCTTGTATGTTAAGCACAGATCGCCTCTGAGTAGACGATATGCAACAGAGTATAGCTGGAGTTTTTTTAGATGGTCAGCATAAGGTATCTGCTTTAGGCCTGTGATTCTTTTAGTGAGGTATTTCTGCAGCCTTTCCAGTTGTTGCAGATGTCTTGAGAGGTACATACCAAATGGAGCATTGTATTCTATAATGGGTCTAATGAGGGATGAGTACAGTGGGACAATGACCTCCTTTTTTCTGGATGAAAAGCCCTTAGTGATGAGGTGTGCCACATAGAAAGATTTCTTGACTATTGTGGCAATGTGGTTATCAAAGGTGTGACCACTGTCCACCTGTGTCCCTAAGTCTCTTATCACACTTTCAGTGTTTAGTGTACTGCCACCTATGTGGTAATTCACGGGTACATGTTTTTCCCAAAGAGGATAACTATACATTTCTTGGCATTGAACTTGAGCCCATGGCCCTGGCACCAAGCATCTGTTTCTGTAAGGCCCTTTTGTAGAATATCCACATCATTTGGAGATTCAATAATGGCTCCATGTTTGCAGTCATCTGCGAACTTTGTTAGCCAGAGTCCCTTAATGTTGGCCTGTACTTCAGAGAAGGAGATGCCAAACAAGAGTGGTCCCAGGACCGAATGCTGAGGTACTCCACTTTTCTGGAGGTGGATTTAGAGTTGGCTACTTTTACAGTGTGGATTCTGTCAGTAAGCCAGTTGGCAAACCATCGTGTAATGCAGGGATTAATGCCCAGCTTAGTAAGTTTATCTGTGATTCCAGAGTGGAGGGTGGTGTCGAAGGCTTTGGTGAGGTCCAGATAGGCTGTGTGGACTGCCTTACCCTCATCCACAGCTCTGAAGACTAATTCAAAGAAGTCAATCAGGTTCAGGAAACAAGATCGGCCTTTCACGAGGCCAAACTGGGTGGGGTCCAGTGTTTGAAGGTTGCCAATGTCTTTGTTTACAAGTTCCATGATAAATCAGGCTTTTCAGGCTGATGGGGCGGTAGTTCCCAGGATCCAAGATGGATCCCTCCTTGTGGAGTGAAATAACTGTAGCTGTGTGCCACTGAATGGGCACAAAGCCTGAGGTGAGGCTATGATTAAACATAACACTTAGGTGAGGTGGCAGTTAATTTTGTAGTTCATGCAGTACATAGCCTGGGATGACATCTGGTCCCATGGATACTGTATTCTTAGCTTTGGAGAGTGCGGTTTGTAACTGTGTGGCTGTTATTACCGGAATTTGGCAATCTTTCAGTATTGAGATGGGCCCTTTAGGTGGTGAGAGGGGGTGAAGTTGGCACTGAATCGATCTGCCAGGATATTGGCAATATCCTTGAGATCAGTATATTTAATGCCATTCTGTTGTAGCTCAGAGCAGATCTGAGCATTGCCATTTAGATTCTTGACATAGCTATAGAATGCCTTGTGGTTGTCTTTGGAATCTTTAGCAATTTTATTTTCGTAACTAGCTTTGGAGGATTTTATGAGAGATCTCAGCTTTTTAATGAGGCTGGTAAGGGAGTTTTTTGCATCCTGGGATTTTTCTCTTTTCTGCAACAGTTTCTTCCTTTTGTTGTAAAGTTTGTTTATGGCAGGGGACCACCAGATTGGCTTCCTTTTTTGGAGGAGAGCATCTTGGTTCTATTTGGGATGGCACGATTCATGAATGAGTGGATGTGCTCATACAGTGCCTTAGTGTAGGATTCAGCAGTCGAACTTTCAGATCCCATCTGCATGGTCGTCATGACGTTTGTCACTTCTGACTTGAGTAGCATGAAGTTGGCTTTGGAGAAGTTTTTTATGGAGGTTTCCTTACTGGGGGGTGTGGGAGGGATGTGGATGTCAAGGGTGATTATCTTATGGTGAGACCTGACCAACAAGGGGGTGACCATAGATGTGGAGCATCGATTTCCCATGTTGGTAATGACCAGGTCTAGGATACTGGAGCCCCTGGTAGGACTATGGATTAGCTGATCCAAGGCATTGGAATTTATGAATTCCAAGAACCATTGGGCAAAGGTGTTGGTACATGAGTAGTTTTCCCAGTTAATGGCAGGGTAATTGAAATCACCCAGTATTTGGGTGTTTGGTTGTATCTTAATATTTTCCAGTATGTTTAGAAAGGTGTAGTGAGAATCTTGGGGCATAGTGAGGGATTGGGTTCCTATCAGTTAGTTGAAACTTCAGCAGTTCAAACACCATATGTTCGAACTGTGAAGTTTGAAGGCTGATTATTGCAAAGCTGCAGAATACTGAATTCTTTCCCAGGGAAAGAATTCAGTAGACCATTTCTGTGGCTTCGCGATTTTCAGCACTGTGGTGGAAAATTACAGGTCAGGTTCAGGTAAGTGTGCGATTGTGTGGACGTTAGGGTCAGGGCATGGGTTAGGTGAGTTAAGGTTAGGGCGTGGGTGAGGTGGGTGTGCGATAGTGACAGACTTTAGGGTGGGATAGGTGAGTTAGAGTTAGGGCACAGGTCAGGTGAGTGTACGATAGTGACAGACCTTAGGGTTAGGGTCTGGGTTAAGGTAAGTGGCTAGATAGTAGTGTATGTACAGTTTAGTGTAGGGTTAGATGTAGGATTTTAAGTGTATGTGTGTGGCTTGCTGTTTTTTTTGGTGTGCTTGTGTTGTGTGTGTGTTTCTTGGAACAGCGATTTTTTTCCCTGGGGAAAAAAATCACTGTTCTAATGCCTTTGATGGTTTTGCACTTCGAAGTTAGAAGTTTGAACATATGGTGTTCGAACGTCTGCCATTTTGACGAAGTGGTATAGACCCGGGGGATCTGTAGCGAGCTACAATTTGGATTGCAGACTTACCTAGTGACAGTTACACCTATGTTCGAACATATGTGTTGGGCAACTAGCCTGATGGTTACAGGATGGTTTGGAGATAATAGCATATTACTTGTACTGAATTAAGTGTAACAGTTAGCTTTTAAAGGAAGGTTTGGAGGTGATAACTTATTATTAGTTGAAATATCAGGTGTCATTTAAATGTAAAAAATATAGTATTCTCTTTGCATAAGTCTAAAAATGCAGTTATATTAAAGCAGGCATACATAATGTGCATACAGTTTCTGTGAATGTATTTTCAATCAGTGAAAATAACCTTCAGTCAAGAATACTGATAAGAACAGAATGTGCTGTACATCAAATACAAACACATTGTTTGTATGGTACAAGGCTTGGGAACCAAGGCTAAAGAGGTGTGTAGAAAATTACAGGGTTTTGGTATTATTAGGAGATACTTCAGACACAGTTAAGTTAGTTTATTTGCAATGACATGCAGGAAATTCATTGCCGTACAGACACTCAAGTACAAGGGGGTGCTAAAAAGTTCTAAGTCCAGTGTAGAAGGGAATGATGTGGAGCCATGAAACTACAAGTTATTCAACATATTCTCCCCAAAGTTCCACACACTTGGCACATCATGATTGAAGTTTCGGTAACCCTGCCAAAAACAGTCTGAAGTCTGGTCCCTGAAATCCTGCTCTGCTGCTGCAGTCACCTCCGAATCACTCAAAAATCGCCACTCTTTCAAACTCGTTTTAAGGTCTGGAAACAAGAAATAGGCAGATGGAGCAAGATCTGGTGAGTAGGGTGGATGGTCTATGCATTCAAACCCCAATTTTGTCAAAACATCCATCGTTTTGCCTTCCTTGTGAACAGGTGCATTGTCTTGCAAAAAGAGAACTTTCCGCATCTTTCCTCTCCTGTTTTTTTTCAAAGCCTCCTTCAATCAGCACAGCAAGTTACAGCAGTATTCTGCATTAGCTGTTTGGCCCCTTGGAAGATAGTCAGTCATTAAAACACCTTCCTGATCCCAAAACACTGTGGCCATGACCGTTTCTGCTGACTTTTGGGTCTTGAACTTCTTTCGCCTTGGTAAATCTGAGTGCCGCCATTGCATGGACTGTTGTTTTGTCTCAGGATCGTAGTGGTGTAACCATGTTTCATCAACAGTAACTAGTCATTCCAAAACATTGGCACCAGCTCTATGAAAATGCTGCAAAATCAACTTGGAAGTGTCCACTTGATGTCTTTTCTCATCAACATTCCAACATTTGGACAATCACTTGGCTGACAGCTTCTGCATACCCAAATGTTCATGGATTATAAACCCAACACATTCCCTGGATATCTGTAGTGCCTCAGCTATTGTTTTAGCTGATATTCACTGATCTGGCAAAATCAGGTCATGGACATGGTCAAAAACGTTAGGAGTTAACACCATTTGAGGCCTCCCAGACCTTGCTGCATCTTCGGTCTCAATCTCTATTCTGAAAGTTTGCACACCACTTCTTCACAGTTGAGTAAGAAAGGCACTTGTCACTCAATGTTTGCATCATACATTCATGGATTTCCTTTGGAGTTTTCTTCTACAGGAACAGGAACGTTTTGACAGCTCGGAATTCCACACTTGAAAATTCCTCACTTTTCGTTGACATGGTTCAATCAATGATCTGAAATAATGTCAAAACATAGCATTATGATTCTTAAAATTGGCACTTAACAAGATGAAATAACCCTTTTTTCAGCTACAGAGGCAAAATAATGCTCAGAATTTAGAAAGTTGTTTGGGCTTAGAACTTTTTGGCACCTCCTTGTATGAGCATAAAAGTCAGGTCAAATATCTAGCATTCCAGAATATTAATTATACTATTCAGGAGGAAAGGAATATACAGACTACTTCAGTTTATCAGTACTATTCTTGGAGAAGATATTCAGATAGCATTGACATCTCCCTCTACTGTACATGTGTTCAGCACAAGTTTGGGTAATTAACAGGGAAAGACATCCATTCCAGTCTCATTCCAGTTTTTTCCAGTTATTTTCAGTTCATATCCTTCAGTATCAGTATTCAGTATCCTACAGTAATATCAATTCTACTGAGCACTAGTACATCAGAAAAACTACAATAAAGTCTCAAACAACTTCTACAGAGCAGCAGTATCTTACAGAGCAGCGGTATCCTACAGAGCAGCGGTATCCAACAGAGCAACAATGTTCATTCAGAATACTGCTTCAGAAAATCTACAGAAAAGTCTCAACAAAATTCAGACTCTCCAAAATACCAATGTCAATGACATTATAACAGCAATGTATCAGAAAACGTCACCATTTCCAAAGCAGACAACAAACTATCACGTATCCAGAGTGACATCACACATCCAATAAAAAGTCTTACCAGAGAAAGTTTAAAAAAGCTGCGAGACACCATGCCATCTTCTTAAAGCAACTTCAACTTTCCTTATCTAAGCATTCATTTTTGTTACAATATATTTTCTAGCTAAGTCAGACAGTAAATATCAGAAAGGTTTAAATAAATCAGTAAATATAAACAGCATAAATATGTCAAGCAATACGTCTACAGTAAAGGCACCAGTAACTATGCGGTTTAAAGTTAAAAATTGGGTAAAGCAGTCTAAAAAACTGTGTTCCAGAAATATTCATTTAAATTTCAACATTATTAATTCAGGAATGTTAAATCTTTCTGGACACAAAAGGGTTAAATCACAGAAGCAGACTGTAACACTTTCTCAGGATTTGCAGAATGAGTCAGCTTCTATCAGTCTGGTTTCAGACTTAGATAACACAAATTCTTGTTTGCAGTCTTCAGAAATCAATATAAATGCTACAGCACATGTAATTCAACATACAGAGTTAAGTCGCAGTATTGCACATAGAAACACAAATGCAGTCAGTGTACATAACATGCAGGTTTCCAGGCAAGACACAAAGCAAACATTTGCAGTGTCTCAAGTTCACATTATTTCAAATACAGACTTTCAGAATGTAATAAATTCTAGTTTATTGTTTTCAGAATCCAGTGCAAATATTGCACCAAGGAGTTAAGAGGGATCAGAGTGCAGATTTTGATCAGTTTGCTAAAGTAAACACCAGCATAAATGATATACAGATTTCAGAGCAAAATTAAAAAGAAATGCATACCTTTCCTCAAATAAATGTTTACTAGTGTTTCAGGTCAAAATAAAGAAGAAATGTATACCATAGCTCAAGTAAGTGTTATTTCTAGTTCTATAAAAAGGATTTTTAGCTTATCTATAGTGTGACAGTCCAGAACTGAACCATATTATTTATCTGCCATTGTTTAAGGTTGAGAAAAATTACAATATTTCATTGTTTTCAGAAAAGAAATTACAGAATAATGTATGGATTAATACAGACACAAAGTCAAAGGTTACAGCAGTGAGCAGTTCCATACTAGGTATGGACATGTCATCAGTGTTACATGTGGCTTTAGACTTCAGTAACAAGATTTTATGGAAAAATAAAAATGGTACAAAATATACAGTAGTGCACACAAATGACACTTGTAAGAATGTGTGTGCAGTAGATGTGCAAACATACAGAATTTGAAGAACTGGTTATGGCAGGAACACACAGATTTATGGGTTAAAAATAAAACAAATTTCAGTTCAGTCACCACAGGTGAAGTGCAGGCAGTCAAGTTACCACATTTGCAGAAAAAGTATCTTATTCTTAGAAAAGGTAAGACAGACTAGGAGTGGCCAGCAAGAAAAAAAAATTCTGGGAGCACATGTTGTGTAGGTATACCAGAAATGACAGTCAAGTTAATTTGCAGAATAAAGGGTTTACAGTTAAGATATGACAAATTATTATTTTTTTTTGTTATTGTTTTGCTTAGCAGACATTATTAAGACATTTGAATTATGGTATTAAACTGTTGCAATGCATAAATAATATCTTGATACAGACAGAGATGGAAAAGCATTTACAGATATTACAAGATATTTTGCTAGTTTACAGAATGTAAAAGTTAAAGTTGGTGCTAAAACTGACAGTAAAGTCAAAAGTGAACATACCATGCAAGAAAGAGTAAAGCATAAATATTATGTGTCATTAAAGCCCTAGGTTCAAATCTCATGTTGAAGAAACTTCACATACCTGTATAAAGGGCAGGCAAGTAAGGTTCCAGAATCAGATCAGTTCAACTATAGTAATAAATGTGTATATATAAACAGTTCAAGATTTTATATATTTCATGCAGAAATTGAAATTTATCAAGCACACCAGAAGCATGGACTTACATAAATGGCTAAGTGCTGAGTTAAAGACAGTACTGTATGGAATAAAACAATGTTGTAAAAATCAGTTTAATATTATTAGCAACAGTTTTATGCAGTAACAGTTCTTACTATTTATCCAAGAATGTTGTAGATAATAAGGATAAATCCTTGCAGCATTCACTAGAACTGAAAATGTTAAATTATGTCAGCTAAGGAAAGCGCAACATGTAAAGCAGCAGGAGGAAATGTGCACACTTAAGAAATTCTTTTGTAAACTACAACCTGGGGTGGTTACACAGTGAACATAGAAAATTGAACAGTTAAGATAAATTTTATGGAGGTACAGAAATGCAAAAAATGTTGAAATATTATTACATCAGATTACTACTTTAATTTCATTTGAGGTTATGACAGGTCACTGAAGTTTCCATTTGATTTAATAATGAAGTTACAGCTTTTCCATTTCACTGTAGTACATTATAAGTTCAGTTGCAGACTTGCAAGAATATATTTATTAGTAACATTGGTCTAGTTATCTATAGTACATTATCAGTTAACACAGACTTACAAGAGTTTATTAGCAGCATATGTTTATTTCATGCAGATAAATGTAAATAGTCAGGGCAACAAGCAATGCTATTGGTTTATAATTGTTTAAGCTGCAAATGTTATTTTAAGGACCTGATACTGCTTTTTTGTGCTTTGCAGATATTCCTAAAAAAGACACTCTGTCAGTTTGGATATATGCATAATTTACAGCTTGATTTTCTTGAATGCATGTTTAGTTACAGTCAAGAAAAATATCATATCAGCCACTGCTCATTGCACAGGAAATTGGAAAGGAGAAGTTAGGAAGGCCTAAGTGTACAAGAATACAAGAAGGGACACTAGGACTCTGGAGCGGCCCTTCCACTACCTTAGCCATGACTGGGACAATGCAGAGTAAGGTCTAAACTTGGCAAGAGTTGTGGTGCACAAGTCAAGTATCAACAGACAGACAGGCTTCAATGTTTGTTTAAATGTGTTTCAGTTATCTAAATGAAAGTATTCTTTAAAGCTAAAATACCAAATGTGCATTTTTGAAAATTAGAATTAAAGCAAGTATGCAAATGTTTTTATGTTTTCAGATAATTGTATAACAGGACTAGTTTTCACTTTATGCTTTTATTTGTGTTCAAAATATACTGAGAGAAAAAAAGGTATTCCTGTAGTAGTAGTTTAGTTTTCAGAATAGAACATTTGCCAGATTTCAATTTATGCTTTTATGGTTTAGTTTCCAGACTATAGGTGATGGGCAGGTTGACAGACGAGATCAGAGAGGAGTCCCCGTGGACTATGATGTTTGCATATGACATTGTGATCTGTAGTGAGAGTAGGGAACAGGTGGAGGAGACCCTGGAGAGGTGGAGATATGCTCTAGAGAGAAGAGGAATGAAGGTCAGCAGGACTAAGACAGAATATATGTGTGTGAATGACAAGGAGGATAGAGGAATGGTGAGGACGCAGGAAGTAGAGGTGACAAAGGTGGATGAGTTTAAATACTTGGGATCAACAGTTCAGAGTAATGGTGAGTGTGGAAGAGAGGTGAAGAAGAGAGTACAGGCATGATGAAGTGGGTGGAGAAGAGTGTCAGGAGTGATTTGTGACAGACGAGTACCAGTAAGAGTGAAAGGGAAGGTCTACAAGAGGGTAGTGCGACCAGCTATGTAATATGGGTAGGAGACAGTGGCATTGACAAAAAGGCAGGAGTCAGAGCTGGATATGGCAGAGTTAAATATGTTAAGATTTGCACTGGGTGTGATGAGGGTGGACAGTATTAAGAAGAAGTATATTAGAGGGTCAGCCCAGGTTGGAAGGTTTGGTGACAAAGCCAGAGAGGCAAGATTACATTGGTTTGGACATGTGCTGAGGAGGTATGTAGAGTATATTGGGAAAAAGATGCTAAGGATGAAGCTGCCATGTAACAGGAAAAGAGAAAGGGCTAAGATAAGGTTTATGGATGTGGTAAGAGAGGACATGCAGGTGGTTGGTGTGACAGAGAAAGATGCAGAGGACAGAAAGAAATGGAAACAGATGATCTGCTGTGGCGACCCCTAATGGGACCAGCCGAAATAAGAAGAAGAAGAAGAATAATATTTACCAGATTTTAGTTTATCTGTGCTCAGGTAACACTGTCAGAGAAGGTATTCCTTTAGTATTAGTTTAGTTTGTTTCCAGAGTATAACATTTATACACATCTATTTTTAGATATTCAGTAAAAATATGTATCACTCTAATGCAAATTTCAGTCAGATTTCAGAATATAACATTCATACTCAGTTATATATGTCTAACAGCATTACAGCATGCAATTGCATCTCACTTCACATTATTCAATCATTAGTTTTAAGGGTAAAGTGACAATTATCTGTAACAGGTTTATTAAGATAAGTTATCTAAATGATAAGCAGTAATAGTTATTTAATATAGTTAATGCATAACACGTCAGGCTTAATTAGTTCATTTACAGAATACAGTGCATCTTACATAATTGTTGTACATTAGAAGGAAAGTTAAAAACCCACTGACAGGGTATGCAAATGTATAAATCTGAAATATAGAAAGCATAGGCTTTGTTAAAGGTACTTCTACTATTACAGCACATAAATATTTATAGGATATTTAATACACAATTTTGAAAATCAGACATCTATTACAGCATATACAAATTAAAATGGTAAATAGAATTATTAGTAACAAATCTAGCTGAAAGTTAAAAACACAAGTTAATAGAGTAATTATGCTTCAATATACATATATTATAGGTGTAAAAAAGAGAGTTTACTAGTTATAACACTTTAAAGAATTTCCCAGTTATAATGAACTCACTAAGTTAAGAGACTTCAATCTAAACAGACCTTAACTGTTCAATTGATACCTAGTGGTCAAAATTAAAACTGTAAGTTTATTTACCAGATAAAGAAAACGTATTTTATATTAGTTCTAGTGATCATTATAGTGTCCTTCACAGACCATATTAATATATTTATAAAGTAATTGCAGAAGTAAATCCCATTTCAGAAGTTTTAAAGACAATTGTTATAGAATAAATCTTACATAAAAACAGTTAGTAAAATAGACCTTGTATAGACCTGAAAATGTAAGGTTAGGCCTGTGTCTTCATTTTACATTTCATATTTTAAAGTAAGTATAGAAATAAGATATATGTATGTCTTCAGGTATCTTGTAAGATCAGGTATCATTTAAATGTACAAAAATACAGTATTCTGTTTGCATAAGTCTAGAAATGCAGATATATTAATGCAAGCCTTCTCAGTGTGCATACAGTTTTAGTGAATACACTAATCAGTAAAAAATAAACTTCAGTCAAGAATACAGATAAAACAGAATGTGCAATGCATTGAGAACAGATCTTACAACGCTTGGTAACCAAGGCTAAAGAGGTGTGTAGAAACTTACAGGGTTTTGGTATTATTAGGAGGTAATTCAGAAACAGTTAAGTCAGTTTGTTTGGACTGATATGCAGAAAGTCCTTGCAGTACAGACACTCAAGTATGAGTGCAGAAGTCAAGTCAATTACATAATATTAATTATAGTTTGCAGGTGGAAATGAATATGAAGGACTATTTCAGTGTATCAGCACTGTTATTGGAGACAGTAATGCACACACACACACACACACACACACACACACACAGTGTGTGTGTGTGTGTGTGTGTGTGTGTGTGTGTGTGTGTGTGTGTGTGTGCATTATTTATTGATGTGTGTGTATATATATATATATATATATATATATATATATATATATATATATATAAAGTGCCAGGCATTTTTTGTATGGTTTGATTATCTGTCAGTAGAGTGGTACAATTAGGTCACTATAAGCTCATATAATAAAGCATGCTTCTCATCCATAACAACTGGTAATCATAATAATACTGTTGGCCTCTACCTCCACTGTACAGAATAAACCATTCTTAACCTTAATACAGTGTGTGCAGACATTATTCTGAAGATTTAGTACATAAAGGAGAGACTGGCACCTGTTCACCACAAGTCTGGGTAATTAACAGATAAAGACATTCATTCCAGTCTCATTCCAGTTTCTTCCAGTTATTTTCAGTTCATACCAGTATCCTACAGTAATATCAGTTCTTGGTTCCACTTTATAATCTCAAAATACTGAAATATCAAACTTCAGCATCTCAAAACTATAAAGCCAAATGTTCTAAATACCGAAACCCCAAAAGCACCTAATTCAAAATCGCTTAAGTAAACACACTATACACCACACAATACATACACCATCCTTCCAACACTACAACAAACAAACAAAACACATAGAAACACAAAAACACAAATAAACAAACCTACCCTACAAATAAGCAGGGGGGCCCCCCCTGCACCCCCACACCCTCGCTACTTATATATACTAACTTCGAGGTCGCACCAAACAGAAAAAGACAGCAAACTCACCACCACACACTCTATAGCCCCCTCACACACACACATCACATATATACAAACACCACCACTTTCAACACTTAAACACTCATACTTTCACCTACCTACCCTAACCCACACCTAAAACTTCCAAATACACTCACATACACTCCAATACCTAGCCAAAACCCTTAAAAATATTCACTTACCTTAATCGCCAGCCAAATCCACACACAAAACCGTACATCAGGCACACAGTACATCCCCTGTCACCATAACACCATAACCGCGACTTCGATATTTTCAGATTCGCAGTTATGAAGTTTCGGTATTTAGCAGATTCGACTTTATGGTCTTGAAATGCTCAAATTCAATTTTTCAGTATTTTGAGATTATGAAGTGAAACCCAGTTCTTACACTAGTACTGAATCAAGTGTAATAGTTAGCTGTTAAAGGCTGGTTTGGTGGTGATACTTTATTACCAGTACTGAATCGAGTGCAATAGTTAGCTGGCATAGGATGGTTTGGCAGTGATAACTTATTACCAGTACAGAACTGACTGTAACAGTTGTTAAAGGATCATTTGGAGGTAACAACTTATTATGCCCTACTTTTTGAAAAGATCATTGGTCACTGAGAGAGTTAACTATCAGAGAAGTTTTAAAGCATCTTTCAAGAAAATGTTTAGGAAGACATGTGGGATGAGGGAAGTATGGATGGGACAGTAGGAGAAGCAATGAGTCACATCAGGTTGCAGAAAGTAGAGATTTGCTTAAGTCTATTTCACTGAGGACCAATACAGCTTATATTTATATATGGTGTATGTGCACATATATATATATATATATATATATATATATATATATATATATATATATACATACATATACACACATACACACACACACACACACACATATATATATATATATGTGTGTGTGTGTGTGTGTGTGTGTGTGTGTGTGTATATATATATATATATATATATATATATATATATATATATATATATATATATACACAGACACACACACACAGACACACACACACACACCGTGTGTGTGTGTGTGTGTGTGTGTGTGTGTGTGTGTGTGTGTGTGTGTGTGCATTATTTATTTATGTATATATATATATATATATATATATATATATATATCTATATATATCTACATATATATATATATATATATATATATATATATATAAAGTACCAGGCAGTTTTGTCTGTATGGTTTGATTATCTGTCAGTAGAGTGGTACAATTAGGTCACTATAAGCTTATATAAT
>NC_056737.1:1098343059-1098448059 GCF_019279795.1 Protopterus annectens
ATCAGAGGCACTCTACAAGCTTCTGGAAGGTGACTTAGCAGATGCACAAAGAAACTATATCAGGCTGCAAGGCAAAGGCAGAAAGATAAAGAAGATAGTCAGACACCCTTCATAAGGGATGCCAGCAGCAACCTGCTCACCAGTCCACAGGACAAAGGCAGATGGAAGGATTATTTACAGCTGCTTCTGAATGAAGAAAACCCCTCAGAAGCTGTACTGCCCCAGACACAGCCTACAATGAAGGGGGAGGAGGAGTCATAGACATAAGAACAGCACTAAGAAAAATGAAGTAGGGAAAGCAGCAGTCTCAGATGAGGTTACAGCAGATGTGATGAATATATTGGGTGAGACTGGGGAGAAATGTCTCCTGAGGGTACTCATAGCAGTGTGGAAAGAAAGGTGTATCACAGATGACTGGATTGTAAGCATACTAGTGCCAATGTGTTCAAGAACAAATGGGACATTCACAACTGTTGGTAGTGTAGTGTATCAAACTCCTATCGCACTGCATGGAAGCTCTGGAGAGGGTCATTGATAAATGAATACGCAGAGTAGTAGAAAGTAAGATGGGAGATGAGCAGCTTGGATTCAGATCAGGATGAAGCACAACTGATCTGATATTTACATTGAGACACATACTTGAGAAAAAGCTAAAGATAAAAAAAAAAAAAAAAAAGAGTCCAAGTGGGTATTCCTAGACTTGGAGAAAGCATATGATAAGGTCCCAAGAAAGTTGCTTTGAGTAGTCCTTTGGCAGTTCAAAGTCCCAGAAACATTGGTAGAATTAGTGCAGGCTATGTACAAGGACTCAATGACTGAAGTACAAACAGTGTTCGATCTTACAGAGGAGTTCCAGTGGGAGTGGGTGTGCATCAGGCTTCAGCTCTGAGCTCACTGCTGTTCAAAATGCTGTTGGACTACATCAGCAAACACACTGGAGGGGACAGATACACAAAGTTGCTGTATGCAGATGATGTGGCAAAAACTTTAGCAAAGAATAGGGGAATGGAATGCAAAACTGAAGGAACATGGGATGCAACCGAGTACAGATAAGACAACAGTAATGGCAGCAAATGGGGAAATCATAAAAAGCTGAGAATTGAGATAGAAGGCAAAGTATTGGAACAAGCTGTCAGCTTCAGGTATCTGAGAGGAGTGATTGAGGAGAAGGAAAGATTAAATCCAACTAATCTAAAGTCAGCTATGAAGGCAAAATTGCGTCAGACACTAAAAATAACCAAAAAGCTTTCTATAGTTATATCAAGAATCTCCACGGCAATACCCAGATTGGCTCTGAACTACTGCACAATGGTACCTCCTGTACTGCGCCAACAGATATTGCCAACATATTGGCTGACAGATTCAGTGCCAACTTTAACCGTCTCTTCTCCCCAAAGGACCATTCACAATACCAGAGGAATGCCAGGCACTCAGCATTACTGCATCACAGGTTAAAGCTGCATTGTCCACAGCCAAGAATACAGCTTCCATGGGACCCGACAATATCCCTGCCTGTGTTCTACATGAACTACAAAGTGAACTGGCACCACATCTGTGTGCCTTGTTCACTCACAGCCTCACCTCAGACTTTGTCCCTACCGAATGGCGCACTGCTACAGTCATCCCTCTCCATAAAGGGGGAGCAACTACAGACCCTGGGAATTATCATCCCATTAGCCTGATGAGTCTAATATGTAAGGCTATGGAGCACATAATTAACAAAGATGTAGGGAATCTCCAAACTCTAGATCCCACGCAATTTGGTTTGTGAAAAGTAGACCATGACTGTTCAACCTGTTTGATTTCTTTGAGGCAGTCACCAGAGCTGTGGATGAGGGTAAGGCAGTTCATACAGCCTACCTCGATCTGGCCAAGGCCTTTGATACCATTCCTCACTCTGGAATTATTGATAAACTCATCAAACTAGGCATCATCCCCTATACCATTAGGTGGTTTGCAAATTGGCTCACAGATAGAACCCACAGCATGAAAGTAGCAGACTCCAAGTCAGACTGCCAACCAGTAACGAGTGAAGTCCCACAGGTATTGGTCCTGGGTCCTCTCCTGTTTGGCATCTACTTCTCAGAAGCCAGGCCATCATGGAGGGACTCTAGCTGACCAAGTTCACAGACAATTGCAAGCTGGAAGTCATTATTAACTCTCCAAGTGATGTAGACATCCTACAGAAAGGCCTCACTGAGACAGATGACTGGTGTCGAAACTATGGCCTTAAACTTAATGCCAAAAAATGCATGGTCATTCCCTTTGGGAAAAACTCAGTTCCCAATAATTACCACATCAGTGGGAGCCAACTGAACACTGAAGGTGTTATAAGAGATCTGGGGACACAAGCTGACAGGAAGCTCTCCTTCAACCACCACATTGCCGCTGTAGTCATAAAATCCTTCTATGTGGCACATCTCATTACTAAGGGTTTTGCATCCAGGAAGAAAGAGATCATCGTCTCTGTCTACTCTTCCCTCATTAGACCAATCATCGGGTACAATGCCCCATTTGGCATGTACCTCACTAGACACCTGCAACAAACTGGAGAGGCCACAAAAGTACCTCACAAAAAGGATCCTAGGCCTTAAACACATGTCTTACATGGACAGACTCAAAAAACTCCAGCTATTCTCTGTCTCATATCATCTGCAAAGAGGCGATCTCTGCTTGACGTACAAAGTCATGTCTGACCCAGTTCTGTTAGAAATGCTACATCTAAAGAAATCCCAATCCCTCCACACCACACACTCCAGAGACCTCAACCTCATTACCACAATCAACAGAATGTGCTGGAGGGACAGGTTCATAACCCAGAGACTGCCCATGCTCTGGAATAAACTACCCATACACATCAAGCAGTGCACCTCACTGCCCCTCCTCACTTGAGGAGTGGATGGGAAATAGAAAATTCAGCCTGGGAATCACTCCAGTGGCACTACTTGATAGAAGCACTAGTAACTAACGTCAGGTGGCACAATGCCAGGGCACATCTATGGGCTAGGCTTGTAAGGGCTCCAGAGCCATTAGCCTAGTACACACCTATGAGCCTATAAGTATTTAACCCTCATAGAGTTAACAAAAATGTTCACTAGATTCCTTTACCCCACACAAATTTAACAGTCTTTCTTCACTTCTTTTGTATTCCATTAATCCTTTAAATAATAATTAATTTATTTATGCAAACTCACCATAAAAGTCTGCCATTCTTCTATAGTCTGAAATCTCTTTCATCCTTGCATTATTGCCTGTTATGTTTATTTAAACTTTAAGTTAGACTAAGCAGCTACTACACAATTCAAAATTGGGTTACTGTGGGACATCCAAGATGGCTGTACACTAAGTAACAGTTTGACTCTAGCTCTTCCAGTGTGAAAACAAAAACTCAATAGAGAAGGCCAGCAGACTTTTGTGTTTATGGGCAAATTTCACTAACTGGCTAGTAAGTGTACTGTACTACCTGGATGCCAGGAAAAAAGAAATACAGAGCACCTGGAAAGAAATCAGCTACAAAAAGTGAGGAAGAAACACTGTCTGTGGAAAGTTCTGCAGCTGTTCAGCAAAAAGCAATGCAATCTCCAGACATGACTTTCAGTAACTTACAGGAAGATATAAGACAACCACACACAGACCTGGTTAAATAAATAAAACACTGACGGAGTATATCAACACAAACAACAAACGGCTGGAAAAAATGAAGTAGCTTTAAACAGATATTCTGATAAGGTGATAAAGCTGCAAAAATCAGAGGCAGAAATGAAGAAAAAGATGGTTGAATATGAGACTGCACAGGAAGAGATGTTTAAAAAATGATAGAATTAGAGGACAGAGTACGTAGGGAAAACCTGAGATTTTCTGCTATACCAGAGAAGCTGTGAGGAGCAGACTTTATTAATTTTATGAAAGCAAAAATAAGCAACTAGACTGGTATTCCAGTGTGTGTCTGCTCTAAACCTGTTTACAAGAAAGCAACCTAGACCTTTTTATTATTTTACTATTATTTTACATTTGTTGACCGGGCTAGTCCAGCTGGACATACATCCGTTTTCAGTAGAGGCCCGGGGAGAAAAGCTCCAAAATACAAGCAGTAAGTAACCATTAACAATCAAAAAAGAGACAATAGCAAGCAAGAATACAGAATGGTACAATGGTAAGCATGAGTAAGATTAAAAGAGGACTTTCCAATATTGGACTTTCATAGTAAAGATGCAATCCTACCAGCAGAAGGAGTTGATTCTGACAAAACTGTGGCAGAAGGACAAAATACTAAAAGTTGAAGACAGTAGAGTGTTTGTGGAGAATGATTACTCACTGTACACCAGGCAGAAGAGGAATAAATTAATTCCACTATTCAGTAAATGTCTAGATGCAGGTGTGAATTTCAAGCTGTACCCAGCTGTCTTCAAAGTATTTTTCCCTGGAGGAACAAAATCATTTTTGATGAAGTATATGCTAAGGAGGAAATACAAGAGTTTGTCCAACAAAAAGTGAGTTGTGAAACAGAAAGAAATTCTGTTTCTTGTTCTTCTGGTGATAAAGACCACAGAGAGACTGTACCTGTAAAACCTTTTTCACTGTTTCAATGGAAAATGTTGGGGTGAAGGAAGAAACCATAAGAGTTGACTAGAAGAATCAAGAGTACATTGGAAATGATGCAGAGACAGGATTTGGGAGATGGAGATGAATAGTAATAAAACCAGTAACTTAATGTGGGATTACAATGTGATAATTATACTTGTGAAATTTGACATCATACTACAAATGTCGTACTACTATAATAGAACAAAACATCTGGAAATATTGGACTTTTTTAGAATTTGTTGGACTTGTGGGGGACTCTAAAGTATATGACCTACTTCATGTCATTAATGTTTGGAAAAATGCTTTGCGGAGGGGAAGAGGGGGGAAAGGTTAACTGTAAGTAAAGAATTTTTTTCTTAATAGTACTATTTTTATGGTGTATGATTTTCTTTGCATGCTATAAAGTAAAGTTTTCTCAGTTATTTTTAAGTGTAGTCGGGATTGTAAACAGGTGCTGCTGTTCTTTTTTTCCTTTATTTTTTCCTTCTCTCCTCCTTCTTGTTCTGTTTTAAGAAATGTAAGTACTGCAATGTAAAAAAATGCCTGGTTAAAAGAGCATAACAAAAGAAAAATGAATGCGCTTTTTCTTACACTTGCATGGGAGAATGACTAGATTAAGGACCTTAGATTGATTTACTAACAAGTTTTAAGAGAAAGCTAGTAAATGAAAAAGAATATTGAGTATTATGAGACTTTTTTCTAGCAAATGAATGTATGCTTAGTAGCAATTTTGTATCTGGCCCTCATGTCTCAATGGAAACAATCTAATAAAAAGAAATTGACTGTCTAGTTCTCATGTTTCCATTGAGACTATCTGATAAAAAGAAATTGATTACAGTCTGGTGGAGAGTGATTGGTTGGGGAAAAAAATAAAAGAGAAACTGGCTAGGAGATCATGTTTTCTGAAAGTATTCAGTTTTTTTCCCAGCTGGGAAAGCTATCAAGATAAGACAAAACCAGTTAGCACTTAGTAGAAGCACAGGGTGCACCATGCGTCTTAGCATGGATAACCTTTCTTTTAGGTTAACTCAAGTCTGTAAGTATGGCTGTCAGTTGGCTGTCAGTTTGGGACATTTGTTCCTATTAGGAGGATAATACTTTAGTATTTGAAGATGTATATAGTGTTGTGTGTTAGCATTAAATTAATAGATTTTAGTTTTTTTATGGCTTTCAATAAAACAAAAAGTTTTGTAAGATGTTACGTAGGCTCAAATAGATATGACAGGAAAAAACTATAAAAAGTTCAACCTGCCAAACAGTGTATGCATGTAACACAAAAACTGGAACTAGACATTTAACAAAAAAGGTGTTTGATATACATAAAAGGTGGGAATAATACATTTTTAATGCAATGATACTTTCTGTAATGTCTTTAAATGTCAATGGTATCACAGATAAATACAAAAAAGAAAGAATAGTGAACTATATCAAAAATGCAGAGTGCAAATAGCTATGTTACAGGAGACACACTTGGAAAAAACTGAACATGTGGATTTGATAAAGAAAGGTTTTCAGCATGGTTATATCTGGGACAAAGAAAACAGGAGTACTTATATTAATTGCAAGAGGAGCTCCAATTGTGACAGAAAGGATAAAAAAGATAATAATGGCAGATTTGTAGTGCTAAGGGGTTACTGGCAAGGGAGGAGGATTACACTGGCATGTATATATATTCCATCTAAAACTGCTATAATGAAGCTTAAGAAAATCCTGGGAGAAATAATCACTTTTCAGCAAGGAATATTATGTATAGGTATTATTTATAGGTGGGGACTGAAATTTGATTTGCAGCAGTGAAGATATGTCTGGGGGCAGAAGAGAAAATATAACAAAGGAGGGTAGATTTTTTAAAAAGTTTATGAAGATATCTGGCATGGAAGATGTATACTTGGTAATAGGAGTTTGGAGTGAATTTACATATTATTCCCCAATATATAAAAACTGGGCTAGGCAAGACAGATTTTACATTTCACAGGAACATGTGCATTTAATTGAAGCTCTTGATATGCACCCAATAACTGTTTCAGATCATGTGCTAATAAAAACTAAAATAAAAACACAGTGTAATGAAATAAAAATGAGACACTCACACTTTTCCACCTATCTGTTGTGTAGAGAAGAATTTAAAGAATGGGTAGTGGAGCTTATTCAGGAGCTATCTGAAAGGATAGAAATTACTTCTGAAAATATAGCTGGGGAGTGGGATAAAATTAAGGTGGAATTTAAAAATAGGGTGGACATAAAAGAAAGGGAGCTATGGTTAAGAAGTAACAAGAATTATTTAGAGGGACTGACAAATGTTAAAATATTTCAGAATAGGGGAAATCTCACAAAACAAGAAAAGGATCTACTGCAGAATGCTAAGCAGAAAATGAGGGATAACCTGAAGAATATGCATGAGTTTAGAAAAATTGCTGTTAAGTAATATTTTTTTATAATAACACTAGAGCACAACAACTTTTAACACAAAGACTCATGCAACAGAGAGTAGAAAGAGTTGTCACCAAGCTTAGGAAGTCTATAACAAGGAAGGTAACATAAGATCCTGTAAACGTTTTAGAAATATTTCAGAAATTCTGTAAAAGTCTGTATAAAGCAGAAATCAAGAAAATATATGAAAATATGGAAATCAAGAAAATATACAAATGGAAATGTTTATGGAAGAACTAAATGCCAAGGTTAGAGGCATATGAGGATCAATTATTAACAGTAAGTATAAGAGGAAATGAGATAAAAATTATGATGTATAAACAATTTACATGAAAGTCTCCAGGAATAGATGGTATTCCTGTGGAAGTTTGGAAGCTAGGAGGGAAAAAGAGTGATAACGATCTGGAAGGTTTTAATAGTATTTTAAGAGGAGGAGAAGCACCAACATCCTAGGAGAAAGCGATGGTAGCTGTAATACCTAAAGAAGGCAAAGATCCATCAGATCCAGCTTCATACAGGCCTATTTCAACACTAAACCATGATTATAAAGTGATCATGTCTATAATGGTTAAAATAATGGCAAAGGTAATGTCAAAATTGATAGATCTGGATCAGTTTGGTTTTGTGGAGGAGAGGCAAATATCTGACAGCATTAACAGAGCACTGATGATGTAGAATGTAAGAACATACCCCTGTTGTTGGTGGGTCTTGATGCAGAGAAAGCATTTGACAGAGTAAGCTGGGACTTTATGAGCGGAGCAATGGAAGCATTTGTGTTTCCTGAAAAAAATTATAAGATTGATTAGGAAGATATGCAAGGGATTGGAGGCATAAATTAAAGTGGGTGGGGTCCTCTCCTGATAATTTCTCCTTGAGCAGAGGAACCAGGCAGGGGTGTCCTCTTTCCCCTTTGGTATTTGCATTATACTTAGAACCACTGGCAAAGAAAATAACGGACTCAGAAATTCAAGGATATAGTTGGTATGGCAGTAAAAAAAAAGCAGGCTCTATTTGCTGATGATATTATTTTATACCTGGCAAAACCAGAAAGAGACATTACAGTGTTGTGGAACATTTTGAGACAGTCTCATATATTTTTTTGGTATACCAAATTAATCAAGCTAAGACAAAGGCAATAGCAGTAAATTATGTACCCACATATGAATTGGTTCAGCCATATCCATATTTATGGGGACATGATAAAATGAAGTATTTAAGAGTCTGGATTAAAAATTATTCTAGTTTGGCAGCTAAGGATATGTGGAAAGAGACTAAACAAAAGATAATACATAAACCGAGAAAATGGAAGCTTTGTTTTGGATATGGATAGTAAGATACAAGCAGTTAAAATGTTTTAGTCCCATTAGTCTTATAGACCAGTCAGGCATATTTTTATCAACCAGAGGAGAAGTTATGGATATCAATTAATAAAGAGCTGAAGGATTTTATCTAGGAGGGGTATTTCAGAGTTACACAGTTAAATGGAAAGGGATGATGCATTCTACGGATGATACAGACACTCTCCAGATGGGTCTCACTGAGACGGATACCTGGTGTCAAAATCATGGCCTCAAGCTAAATGCCAAAAAGTGCATAGTCATCCCCTTTAGAAAAAACAAAGTACCCATGAACTATCACATAGGTGGTAGCCCCCTAAATACAGAAAATGTAATAAGGGATCTGGGGACCCAAGTAGATAGTAATCTGTCCTTTGATAATCATATTGCCAAGGTAGTTAGAAAATCCTTCTATGTGGCCCACCTAATCACAAAAGGGTTCGCATCTAGAACAAAAGAGGTTATTATGCCTCTCTACTCATCACTCATTAGACCCATCATAGAATACAATGCCCCATTTGGGATGTACCTTACAAGACACCTGCAACAGTTGGAAAGGCCACAAAAGTACCTCACCAAGAGGATTACTGGCCTCAAACAGATGCCCTATGCAGCCCGACTCAAGAAACTCCAGCTGTACTCAGTTGCATACCGCTTACTCAGAGATGATCTCTGCCTGACATACAAGGCCATGTCCAACCCAGAATTGATGGACATGCTCCACCTAAAAAAAAACAAATCCCAGGGAGCCACACATTCTAGAGATATAAACCTCACCACAACGATAAATAGGACATGCTGGTGGGATAGATTCGTATCCCAGAGACTCCGCATGCTTTGAAACAGGATTCCAATATATATCAGGCAGAGCCCCTCACTAACACTCTTCAAGAGAAACCTTGACAAGTGGATGGGAAACAGAAAATTTACCCCAGGGATTACTGCAGTAGCTCTGCTGGACAGTGGCACAGGGAACTAATGGCTCTTCTGGACAGAGGCACAGGGAACTAATCTAAGGGGGTGGTGAAAGCCAACACATTCTGGCTAGACTTATAAATGCCCTTGGGCAGATAGCCTAGTACTTACCTATGAATCTATGATGAAACAGGGGAAGTTCAAGAGCTAAGAAGAGACTGGGATTTTGGATGCAGGCCTTTAAGGAGAATAACAATAATCATACAGAATATTATATCCATAAAGTAGCAGAAAGTATTCTAAGAACTAAGCCAACATGAGAATGGAGAAAGGAGAGTAGTGAATATAGTAACAGAGATAAAACAACTGGAACTGAGATCTTTAGAAAAGGGTAGGAGCAAACTACATAGGAAAATGGGAATTGTGGGAACAATACATACAGGGGAGGAATAAGGTTTAAAAGAAGGCAGGAGTTAAATGAGCTATGTAATGTTTGACTATAAATTATTGGGTAGATTATAAAAGATGTATAATATTTGTGAATGGGAGTCTGTCAGTATAGTTTGTGATGTAAAATCGTTGCACGTAGGATGGTGTCAGTGTGGATTGTTTTCATTTATATAGATGTATGATTGCCTATGTCGTAAGTGATGGTTTAATAAAGATGTGAACTTGTTAACACTGTTTGATTCCTTTTATATAAATGTTAATTTACCTATGTCACAAGTGATAATTCAATAAAAGTGCTTAAAACATTGTGGAACTGTTGTGTTACTGTGATATCACTTTTTGCATGATCTCTTACACTATCTGTTTTACACTTCCATAGAAAGTTTATTCTGATGTATTCCGCCTTCTCCATATTACCTTTAACTACTATTCCTTTTTCTTGCCCTAATATTGATCCAAAAATAGTCATATTTTTTACTAAAGAGACAACCTTTCAAAATATTTCCAAGACATTTTATCACCTGTAATTCCCACTGCAAATGCTGAGAAGATAAATACACCAGATCACTATTGAAATGTTGGCACTCAAAATGCTGAGTAGCAAAAAGCCAGGAAAAAGACAGAAAACCCAAAAAAGAATGAATCTTGAAAACTGCTCTTTTCCTTAAAACTTCTTTTAAGCCCCCCTGCACCCCCCATGAGGGGGGAACCCCCTCACACCCCCAAACATATATATACCAACTCTGAAATCACAATACCTTGGAGAAACAGGGAATATTCTGAGAGATGGCATGTCAGACTTGGTGTATACAGGTCCGATCTTTTTGTCATTCAGTCTACGCATTTCGGGACTCGTACTAGTCGGTCATGACATTTCAATTGGTTACCTGAATGGCTGGGCTCTCCACTAGATTCATCAAGCCTAAGGCTTCATTTTACACTGTATTATACAGTACCACCTTTTCACAGGATTTAACTAAATACCCGCGTTATAGAGTTCCTTTTCTTTGGCAGTAGGAAGCATATAAACCCACCTAGATAAGCTCCTTGCCTATTAACATGGAGTTTTTCAAAGTTTTTTTTTTTTGAAAGTGACATTTTGAGTGTTTTCCATAATCTGCTTATAAGTGAGATTTCTGCCATAATTTCTTCCCATTGCTTACCAACAACTTATAGCTTACCGTATTTAATACATAATACCTTTACTTCAGTAAAGAAAATTAAATACCTTCTACGTTTACTGCTTCCCCAGCCCTTTACATCTTATTGTATGAACTCCTGATCTATATTCTCACCGTACTTGTCCTTTCTGAAACATTTTGTCAATACTGCATTAATAATCACTGCAAATAGTACATTTCTCATGGGACACCTCTATTTTACCCCAATCAATTAACTTTACTGCACTACCTAGCCATCCATTTACCATTTGTGTACTATTGTCATAACCTTAATGCAAAGATACAATAACCTTTTCACTGAAACCAGATTTTTCCAGTATGTGCATATTTGTGGCCACAAAAATGAACAACAACAGCCCACATGGCTCAGATCAGCATAGTTGTATGGCCTAAAAGGCTTATCAAACTATGCTGACTCTATTCTCAAACTCAGTTCTGACTCATTTAGATAAACATATGCCAACAGATAGCATTAATTTTAGTCCACCCCATTAAAGGTTTCAACTCCAGCTTAAAGAATTTCAAATGGGTAAAAGAATGACCACAGTGGAAGTGAGTGGGAGGTGACCAATGTTGTGCTGCAGGACGTAATATTTACCCTGCTGGTACTCAATTATTTATTTTTGATATATTATATTAGATTATAATAGAATTAGGGTGCAGGTGACTCTAAGTTAAAGGTATTAGTGGAAGGAGGATTTAGGGAAGGAATTTGTTAAGACAGGCAGACAGGCAGATATCAATCTATCTGTCCACAGCCCCTTTTTCCCATTTGTGTACATGGGGTTGGGATGTCACTTCAACAATGATAATCACCTAGAGTCAAGGTTTACATCACCAGGTGGCTAGCCCTGCTGCTTGTAGTTCTTCCACACCACATACTCACACACACACTCACACCTATGACCAATTTAGAGTGTCCAATCCACTACTGCATGTCTTTGGAATGTTGGAAGAAACTGGAGCACATGAAGAAAGCCATGTGAACACAGGGAGGACATGCAGACTCTGCACAAATGGTACCCCAGCTGAGAATTGCACCAGGGAACCTCTTGCTGTGAGGCAACAATGCTATCTGCTGTGCCACTGTGACAACTAAGGTTTAATGTAGATAAATTCATGGTGATACATTTTGGTCATAACAATCAGGAAAAGGAAGTACAAGCCAGGGAGGTGGAATTAAGTCACAGTGATCAGACGGAACAGTGTACAAGCCTTCTGTACCTTTTTCATACTGTAAAAGATATGGATAGTTACCAAAGTATTTATTGACAGTGAAATAACTGAAGGGCACATCAATATCATTGACACTTAATTCACTGAATTCACAGTACACATAAATACCCGCCCAAAGCCTCATTTATTATGTATAATTAACTACATACCTATGAATTTGTAAAGTAACTGTAGTACTCAACATAGATATTCAGTTGTGCTTTTAGCAAATTGAGAGTTTGTAATTTATCAGTGGTGAACACATTAGTATATAAATCGGCTGAATATCATGATGATTTTAACATACATATACTATGATGACTGAATAGCATGATGATTTTAACATGCATATACTATGATGATGTGCCTGCCATTATCTGATAATCACATGTGCCACGGGAATGTGTGCAACATAACATGAGTTAGGATGCATCATTATTAGGGACTGCTTTGCACTCTTAGGTAATATGCTATACCACATACTGTGTCTTACCAGCAGTATATTTACATATATACATAATGCTCGAATGATGCCTAATGCATATATATGATTTTGTACACTATAAATACTACACTCCAAAAGCAGTTCCGCACGTATGGCAGGTGCAACGGCCAAACCAAAAGCATCCAAATCCAAAACAAAAATGGCCAGCACACTTCAAAGTCCCTTTAAGTTGCAATATTTTATTAAATTAAATTAATAATACTTTCATCTCACATCCATAGGATGAGACTATATAGACCAGTTTTGGAAGAACAAGCCTTCATCAGAGCATATCATCACATCTCAGGTTTTTGATATTCTTATATTTGGTAACTGTAGTTCAGATTGGGTTATATATCTTGTATTATGTACAGGTTCTGCATTTTATGTAGGACAGACATCACATCCACTTAGGACATGAATCTCTGACTATATGAGTGATATTAAAAACAAGCATGAGTTTAATGCATTATTTAAGCACTCTAAAAAACATTTTTCAGCAAAGTATAGATTTATTATTATTGATAAAATTCAAGATAATAGAAGTAAAAAAGTTGGTTGGCATCATTTATTGTATACAAAAGAAAAATCTTGGATAATTCGATTTGGGGCTTTGTTCCCACCTGGTCTTAATGAGCATTTATAATGTACCAATAGCAGCACGTTAGGCAAGGTGTCATCGCTATTTAAATGTTTTTTGTTATCATGATGTTAGGCACTGATGAATGCTTGTTCTGCTGAAACTGGTCTGTATAGTGTCATCCTGTGGATGTGAGATGGAAGTAGGGACTTTGATGTGTGCTGGCCGTTTTTGTTTTGGATTTGTATACTATAAATACACCAGGGGAGGGGTTTGGCATAATGGTTAAGGTGTTCACCTTACAGACACAAGGTGCAGGGTTTAATTCTCACATGAGGTAATTGGCTAGGCTTAAAATGGCCCACAGGGGCAGTTAGCCTAGTACTAATCTATGAACCTATAATCTTGCCTTTTTTGTATACTGCAGAGGAGTGATTTATTCAAGCCACAACTACTGACTATCTTATAGATGATTTAAGATTCTAAATAACATTCTACACTCAGGACTATAATATTTCATGTCTAAGACAGTTACGTATATGTGAATTTGTGCAAATGTTGAACCGCTGACTACTTACTTCTTCAAACCAACATGAGAAAATTAAACTTTAGTGAAAGAACAATATTCCAGATTTACATTTATCTCTGAAATAAAACAAAAAGCCAAATCAAAGGAAGAGCAAACTGTGAAACTGCCCTGGACACAAGCTACTATAGAGCTGCAGTTGGCACTGTATAATAGGTGCTGATTGGCTGGCTATGGGACTGCAGTTGGCATTGTATAAGAGGTGCTGACTGGCTATGGGGCTGCAGTTGGCACTCTATAAGAGGTTCTGCTTGGCTATGGGACTGCAGTTGGCACTGTATAAGAGGTGCTGACTGGCTATGGGACTGCAGTTGGCACTCTATAAGAGGTTCTGCTTGGCTATGGGGCTGCAGTTGGCACTGTATAAGAGGTGCTAATAGGCTATGGGGCTGCAGTTGACACTGTATAAGAGGTGCTGATTAGCTATGGAGCTGCAGTTGGCACTCTGTAAAAGGGTTCTGATTGGCTATGGGGCTGCAGTTGGTACTGTATAAGAGGTGCTGATAGGCTATGGGACTGCAGTTGGCACTGTATAAGAGGTGCTGATTGGCTATGGAGCTGCAGTTGGCACTGTATAAGAGGTGCTGATTAGCTAAGGAGCTGCAGTTGGCACTCTATAAGAGGTTCTGATTGGCTATGGGGCTGCAGTTGGCACTGTATAAGAGGTGCTGATTAGCTATGGAGCTGCAGTTGGCACTCTATAAGAGGTTCTGATTGTCTGTGGGGTTACAGTTGCCGCTGTATAAGAGGTGCTGAGTGTTCCCTGTAGGTACTTTTAATAATTATTTAAAACAGTCAGGCAGTATTTATGTATTATGAACTGTAGCAAGGAGCTAGTATAGCTTTTTCATACAGTTTATCAAAATTTATGACACAGGATAGCAAAGTTTCGAAGTAAACCACAGGTGAGAAACACAAAGACTGATTTTTGAGTATGTGTAATACAAGCAATTTTTACTGTATTTTAAGTCTGTTGATTAAAAGCAGAAATTTTTTGAACTTCGTGTTCCTGACCTGTGGTTTACTTTGAAATTTTATGTTGTTCCAGAGAGGTGTGTTTTTGGTGACAGGTTAGCAAAGGACTTTAAAGTAGATGCTGAATAACTCTTTGTTTAGCAGTGAGGGTGTCAATTAATTAGTCTGGAAAGGAACTATAGAGCACTTTGCTTCAGTTTAGCAAAGGTGTTTTATGCAGCAAATCTGGAAAAGTGCTATTATGTATATACAAAATATCTGCTTGCTAAGGCTGAAACCCCTTTTTTGGGTTCTCAATCCAAAGAGGATATTTTTAGCCATTAACAGGATTTTATTTTGGTCCTCAACTATGAGAAAACTTGTTTGTTGTACTCAAGTTACTACTGGGGGAGGCTTCAAATGGGAGCATTTCTCATGATGACTAACAACCTTGTTACAGCTCTGACAGAACATATGCAATGTGTATTGGCTCCATTTTGTTTCCCGACATTTATACTTTCTACTGCAGTGTGACACAGGGGCCAGGCCTAAGCTCAGTGTTCTCCTGTTAGTTAATGACCTAAAGCAATACCTCGTCACTTTAATTAACTAATTATTTAATGAACTAAAACAATACTTTGCCACTTTAAAATTGACTTTGTGTATGAATGGCATCCTAATATTAAACTCAAATAAGTATTTTCCTAAGCCGCCAAAAAAAAAAAAAAAACAGCAAGTGGACTTTACTGACATGTTATGAGAACTCCAATAACAAGCTCATGATAAAGTCAAAAAAAGCTGCAGTTACAAAGCTGGTCACTCCCCATGGGCAGCTCTCGTAAATAACATCATCTCCCACACTACCCAACACCCAGGTCTCATCTCGGACACCACATTGTAATTTATAATTCATATGGAAACAGTAGTAGAAAAAACTTCTCCCAATTATAACTTTATTACAGAGTCACATATCTGTTCTCCTCCAAAGAATGAAGGCAGTAGCAAAAAATGTACTATTATTTAAGCTGGAATTTAGTTTTCCTGGCAACACCCTTCACTCTTAATAGCAGCTGACAGGATCTCCAAACTACAGTCAACAAGCTTTGTAGATTTATTATTGTGACAGAACCTTCATACCCAGCACTGTTTGCTGCTACAAAAGTCCCACAGGCTAGCTGTGACAGCCAGACCTATACTTGTTTTGGCCACCTTTATGTTTAGGCTAAATCAGGTTAAGACAGTGTTCACCATCAGCTTCAGAGCTTTCCTACATAAAGCCAGGCTATTATATAATAAGCAGAAACACATTTGTCTTAATTAAACCTATATTTGATTTGGAAAATAGGGAGAGGGCAGTCTCAAAAATTGATCAGCATGCTAGAAACAACTTCCAGCTGGAATATGACTGGGGTGTCTAAGTTGTTAAAATGTTTGTGGTAGCAATAAATTTTTAGCAATTGTTCTGGTGTTTGTACATTAACAGGACTGCAATATTACATCCAGTGGCAGTAGGTGGTGCTCTACTCTGTATGAGTTGGGAAGCACTTGGAAAATCTGCTATTGTTTTCATTTTATTGGTCAAAAGGCTTAGTAGCCAGCTTTCTGTGTTTTCAGTCGTGGTATAAATTTGGTGCACACAGCAGTGGTTAGCAGTGCCCTGTACAGAAGCAAGCACTTAGAACCAATTTTCCCTGGATAACCACCTCTGGAACTGCACCCAGTAACCTGGTGGGTGCAGAGCAAATGCATGGTGCATTAGAGTGCACAGAGCACCTAGTTTGCATGTTGAGCACCACTGCCTCCTAAATTCCATATCATAGAGGTCTAGCATAGTCTCAAGCCCCAAAAGCACTGCTAGTTATCCTACTATTAATCCCTTGCACACTACACCCTTGTAACTGACCTAATGGTGGTTAGGACATCATGAGATACAGTATACGATAGATGCATATACATAATGTCACTGGAAGCAAAACTCTTGGGTACATTTGCGCAGAATAACAGTCAGGTTGTTAAGCTACACCCACCACACACAGGATGCACCCCACACATAGACCTGCTTATGCTGAGGCACTTAAATGTAATCTCGCCAAACCCCAAAGACCTCCCAGAAAATTCTCTTGCAAAAACTATTCTCAGCAAACCAAGAAGTTCTCAACAGAAACAACACATCACCTAGCAGTGCACATACAGCAGAAACAATAACTAACACTCCACACACATACAACAGAAACATCTAACACTGCACATACATACAACAAAAACATCCAACTCTGCACACACATGCAACAGAAATAACATCTAATAATGTACACACATACAATAGAAGCAACATCTAACACTGTACACACATACAACAGAAATAACACCTAACACTACACATACATACAGCAGAAACATCTAACACTTCACATACAGCCACATCCAGTGGAGCCTCAACTACAAACCCCATAAGGCAAGTCAGTACATTACCCAGGACTCAAGTCATAGAGGACTCCATTGTACAACATACTGATGCCCCAGTCTCCAGGCCAAGCAAGGAGAAGAATATAGTCAGTTGTCTTTCGGGTGTCCGGATCCATCAAGTTACGCATGCACTCAGGTCACTGCACCGTAGTTACCAGTATCAGTCAGTCACAGAGCATGTAGGTGCAAATGACCTGAGATGTAGCGCCCTGGACTATATGAAGAGAGACATTAAGAAGCTCTCAGACTGTGTGTCAGAGGTTGGTACGTGCCTCTCGTTGAGCAACTTTCTACCTTTACCAAAAATGATGCCACCATATGAACAAACGGCGACTGACGTTAACTATTGCCTTCGTTTCTGGTCTCATTCTAAAGGGATACAATATTTGCCAGCATAGAAGGACATGGTTAATAAAACACATTGCTTTGCCAAGGATGGTCTGCACCTCTCCCCTTTAGACTTCTGAATATTGGCTAAAACACTGTTCTCCCCACAGAGACATTTTTAGGCAATGCTAAATTGACAACCCTACCAAAACAGCAAACTCATCCCAAAGGAATCTAAGTGTGTTACTGCTCAATGCCAGGAGTCTAAACAAGAAATTCCACTCCCTTCAAGTTTTCCTCACCTTGGAGAATGCAGACATCTGTGCAGTTACCAAGACATAATTTAAAGCCACAAAGAGGACCCCAGCAGTGCAAGACTTCAGTGCCTCTCACACATTTAGACCAGCAACTGCACAGGCAGGGGGTAATGGTGGAGGTGTTGTAATAATGGTGGAGGTGTTGCAATAATGGTGGAGGTGTTGTAATAATGGTGGAGGTGTTGTAATACTGGTGGAGGTGTTGCAATAATGGTGGAGGTGTTGTAATAATGGTGGAGGTGTTGTGGAGGTGTTGCAATAATGGTGGAGGTGTTGTAATAATGGTGAAGGTGTTGTAACCTACATCAATGACAAGAAATCCTCTAGGTTGGTTAAACAGGATGACGTGCTGGGGTTTCTGCATGTCCAGATTACCATAGATAAAGTCCCATACTTTACCATACCTATAGGTTACCCTCTATGTCCCAGGATGCATGTAGCTCATATTTAGACCTGCTGAAGGCATTCACCACTCAATCAACATTTTACTCATGGGGGCTTTCATTACCCATCTATAGAATGAAAATCCTACATGTCCCAAAATTTGCAAGCACAGAGATTTCTGGACTTTGTAAACACATACACCTTAGACTAGAGAGTGCATACACCCACTAGAGGAACAAAATATTGGAGATGGTACTCACAAATATAGGGGAATGCTGAACCTCCTCCCCCTTACCCTCTAGTAAGGTCAGACCACAAAATTGTTACCTTTAAAATAAAAATCAGTTCTGTAAACTATCTTTTGCTAAGTGATAACCTGTCAAAATTCCAAACCCAGATAAAACAGAGGTCTGTGCAGAATTGTTCAAAGAAACTTTGTACAAGCATATCAATGGTTGCACAGAGTCTGCTGTGCTTACCAGATGTAAGCCCTAAACAAACTAAAAACAAACCACCCTGGCGGAATCCAAAATTAACAGGTTGTAGAACAAAAGAAAAAAATATCACAGTTAAAGTTAGGAAGTGTAGTACCCAAAAAGATAAAAGCACTCTCATCAAACTAAGCATACAACTAAGGGAGCTAATTAAGTATAATAAAGCCACTTATGAGGTAAACATAGCTTAGCAGGCCAAGGACAGCCATAAGACCTTCTTTAACATGTCCAAAACCTCAAAGTCAGCAAACAAATGTGTGTCAAACTGTTTTTAAATGGAGCCACGTCCACATAGCCAGAAGGCATAGAAAATCTACTGATGACAAATTCAGCTCAAACATCTTATTGGGAGGTCTATGACTGGTGCCAGAGCCACAGCTTAAAACTCAGTGCTGAGAAATTAATTGCAAGCTTACCACTCTAGAAAACCACCTCACTGATAAAACACCCCCTAAGAGTAGACCCATTCGCCATAGATTTGGGGATTCATATAGACAAAAATCTGGATTTCGACCAAAATTCATCTAAGGTAGTAAGAAAATCATTCTATGTTGCATACCTTATAAGTAAGAGCATGCATTTACACCAGGGAAGTCACTGTGACACCGTACTAATCCCTCATCAGACCCATCACTGAGTACAGTGCCCCTTTGGTATGTACCTGATCAGGCACATGCAACAACTGTAACATTCACAGAGGTTCCTCACAAAAAACAGTAAAGGCAGTAAACACAATATTCTTTGCATATTGCCTCAAACCACTATTTCTATACTCTAAGAGGTGATCAATGCCTGGCATACAAGGCATCCTTGGATCCTGCTCTGATATGTATATCCACAAAATTAATAGCATCAGAACTACCAGATATAAGGATTTAAACTTAGCTTGTAAATTAGATAGGACATATGAAGCAGAGCCCTTTCCTTACCCAATTCAAGTGCAACCTGGACCAGTGGATGGAAAAATCAGAAATTCATCCTTGGTCTGGTATCCTAGCCCATCATGGACAGAGCCAGCCATTAAATCATACCCAAACTAACATATATACCTTAAAATAACTGCTTGGGAAAAACAACCCATGGGACACATTTGGGATGCATAGATAATTGGGGTGTAAAGTCCTAGTGGTCATTAGCCTACTGTCGACCTATGAACCTACGAACCCATATGAAATCAATAATCCTTTGGAAGGCTTCAAAAAAAAAAAAAATACTCACAGAAAATTAAAGCAGCTGTTTCATGTGTAATGGATAACGCTCTACTAGCTCCATGAAAGCTCTCTCCAGCCAAGATTGTGCTAGCCAGTCAAGAGGAGAAGGTTAACACGTGCACTACACCTCAAGCAACACATAGCCCTTCAAAACCCACACCATCAACACCCACACATAGCAACACTAAACCCACAAATGCAGAGGCCCTTAACATTAACCTACCCAAGCAACAAGGACCTCCGAAGCTGAAACGCAAACAAACACCAGTCACAACCAAAGTGACACATAGCTCACAACACCAGTGTGCCACCCAACAACAGCACCTAAGGCAACACAACCTACCTAACACTTTAGTCATAGGTGACTCTATAGTCAGGCATACTGATGTCCCACTCACCAGGCTGAAGAAGTAGAAAATTACAGTCAGCTTCCTGTCGGGTGCCAGGATCTGCCACAAAATGCATGCACTCAAGTCACTCCACAACAAGTACAAATACGACCTTGTCATTGTCCATGTTGGAGTGCATGACTTGAGACGTACCTCCCTGGACTACATGAAAAGAGACATGGAAGAGCTCTTGGATCATGTGGCCAAGGCAGGTATGACCCTAGCCTTGAGTAGCATCCTGCCTTCAGCCAGAATGATACCACAGTATAAGGACAAAATGATTGACTTCAACAATTGGCTAAGCTTCTGGTTTAATTCAAAGGGGATCCAGTATCTGTCTTGCTGGGACGACATGATCGATAAACCACGATGCTTTGCCAGAGATGGTCTGCACCTGTCATCCCTGGGATTCAGGTTACTGGCTAAAGCTCTTGCCACCCTTATAGTGCCTTTTTTAGGCAAGGTTCAAAGGACAAAACCACCACCGTAACAGATACAAGCATGCAAAATCTGAAGGTAATGCTACTTAATGCTAGAAGTCTAAACCTCAAAATGCACTCTCTCGCAGCACTCCTAAAAATGGAGAACATCGATATTTGTCCAGTAACTGAGACCTGGTTCAAGGCTCCAGAGAGCACCCCTGCAATACCAGGCTACAACTCTTACCACACATTTCAGCCACCAAACCAAGACCGAAGCACTAAAGGTGGAGGAGTGTCCATAGTCACCAAGGATATTCACACCTCCAGGCTAGTTGCCCAACACAATGCATCTGAAATTCTCCAGGTGCAACTAACACTAGGTAAGACTGCAATCCAAATTGTAGCTTGCTATAGATCCCCCACCATGCCCCAAGATTCTCACTACACCTTTCTAAACATACTGGACATTATTAAGATACAACCAAACACCCTAATACTGGGTGATTTCAACTACTCTGCCATTAACTGGGAAAACTACTTGGGTACCAACTCTTTTTCCCAACGGTTCTTGGAATTCATAAATTCCAACGCCCTGGATCAACTAATCCATTGTCCCACCAAGGGCTCCAATATCCTAGACCTGGTCATTACCAACATGGGAGATAGATGTCACCCCCTCATTGGTCAGGTCTGACCATAAGCAAATCACCCTTGACATCCACATCCCTCTCCCACCCCCCAGTAAGGAAACCTCCGTAAAAAACTTCTCCAAAGCCAACTTCATGTTACTCAAGTCAGAAATGACAAACTTCATGACACCCATGCAGATGGGAGCTGAAAGTTCAACTGCTGAATCCCACACTAAGGCACTCTACGAGCACATCCACTCGTGCATGAATCGTGCCATCCCAAATAGAACCAAGACACTCTCCTCCAAAACAAGGAAGCCAATCTGGTGGTCCCCTGCCATAAACAAACTATACAACAGAAGAAAGAAACTGTGCAGAAAAGAGGAAATTCCCAGGATGCAAAAAACTCCCTTACCAGCCTCAGTAAGAAGCTCAGATCCCTCATAAAATCCTCCAAAGCTAGTTATGAAAATAAAATTGCCAACAATTCCAAAGACAACAACAAGGCATTCTATAGTTATGTCAAGAATCTAAATGGCAATATTCAGATATGCTCTGAGCTACAACAGAATGGCATTAAATATACTGATCCCAAGGATATTGCCAATATCTTGGCAGATCGATTTAGTGCAAACTTCACCCCCCTCTCACCCCCTAAATGGCCCATCTTATTACCAAAAGATTGCCAAATTCTGGTAATCACCGCCACACAGGTAGAAACCACACTCTCCAAAGCTAAGAATACAGCATCCATGGGGCCAGATGACATCCCAGACTGTGTACTACATGAACTACAAAATAAACTGGCACCTCACCTAAGTGTCATGTTAATCATAGCCTCACCTCAGGCTTCTTGCCCATTGACTAGCACACAGGTATAGTTATCCCACTCCATAAGGGGGGATCCACCTTGGATCCCGGGAACTACCATCTCATCAGTCTGAAGGGCCTGATCTGCAAGGGCATGGAACGCATTATCATGGAACTTATAAACAAGGACATTGGCAACCTTCAAACACTGGACCCCACCCAGTTTGGGTTGTGAAGGGCCGATCTTGTCTCCTGAACCTGACTGACTTCTTCAAATCAGTCTCCAGAGCTGTGGATGAGGGTAAGGCAGTCCATACAGCCCATCTGGACCTCGCCAAGGCCTTTGACACCATCTCCCACTCTGGAATCATAGATAAACTTACTAAGCTGGGCATAAATCCCTACATCACTCGATGGGTTGCCAACTGACTTACTGACAAATCCCAGACTGTAAAATTAGCCAACTCCAAATCCAGCTCCAGACAAGTAACAAGTGGAGTACCTCAGGGTTCAGTCCTGGGACCGCTCTTGTTTGGCATCTTCTTCTCTGAAGTACAGGCCAAAACTAAGGGACTCTGGCTAACAAAGTTTGCAGATGACTGCAAACTGGGAGCCATTATTAAATCCTCAAATTATATGGATATTCTACAAAAGGGCCTTACAGAAACAGATGCTTGGTGCCAGAGCCATGGGCTCAAGCTTAATGCCAAGAAATGTATAGTTATCCCCTTTGGGAAAACCACGTACACATGAATTACCACATAGGTGGCAGTACACTAAACACGGAAAGTGTGATGAGAGACTTAGGGACACAGGTGGACAGTGGTCTCACCATCGATAACCACATCAACACAACAGTCAGGAAATCCTTCTATGTGCCACACCTCATCACTAAGGGTTTTTCATCCAGAAAAAAGGAGGTCATTGTCCCACTGTACTCATCCCTCATTAGACCCATTATAGAGTACAATGCCCCATTTGGTATGTACCTCACAAGACATCTGCAGCAGTTGGAAAGGCTGTAGAAATACCTCACTAAAAGAATCACAAGCCTAAAGCAAATTCCCTATACTGACCGTCTAAAAAAACTCCAGCTATACTCTGTGGCATATCGTCTACTCAGAGGCAATCTCTGCTTAACATACAAGGCCATGTCAAACCCTGAGCTGTTGGACATGCTCCACTTAAAGAAATCCCAATCCCTCAGAGCCACACGCTCCAGGGATCTAAATCTTGTCATCACAATGAACAAAACATGCTGGAGGGATAGGTTCTTGACCCAGAGACTCCCCATACTCTGGAATAGACTGCCCATACATATCAAGCAGAGCACCTCCTTGGCGGTCTTCAAAAGGAACCTTGACGATTGGATGGGAGATAGGAAATTCACCCTGAGGATCCGTTTAGACAGGGGTCCAGGGAAGAAAATATTGTGGGAAGAAATATCCAGGGAATTGTTATGGTTAGGCTTGTATAGGCCCTAGGGCCGATAGCCTAATACCAACCTATGAACCTATATATATATATATATCTATATATATATATATATATATATCTATATATATATCTATATATATATGGATCACCTTAAAACCTAAACACTAATGACCAAACGAAAAGACCGAAAACATAAAACGCCCACAACGAAAACACGAAAACCATTACACCAACACAGTACACTACATAACATATGCACTATCCCTAACCCAAACCCTAACCCTAAGGTCCCTACCTGCACCCTAACCCTAACTCACTTAACCCACCCCTAACCCACAGTCCCTCACCATCGCACACACACCCTACCTGCACCCTAACCCTAACTCACTTAACCCACCTCTAACCCACAGTCCCTCACTATCCCCCTAACACTAAATCCCTCACACTGAGTCCCTAACCCACAGTCCCTCACCATCGCACACACACCCTACCTGCACCCTAACCCTAACTCACTTAACCCACCCCTAACCCACAGTCCCTCACCATCGCACACACACCCTACCTGCACCCTAACCCTAACTCACTTAACCCACCCCTAACCCACAGTCCCTCACTATCGCACACTTACCTGTCCGCTCCCTCACACTAAATCCCTCACTTACCAAGTCCGTCCTTTTCGGTCATTATATATATATATATATATATATATAAAATTAATCACTGTTGATTTACACTTTTATTGTCAAAATCCTCTTCTAAATAACTTAAAACTATTCCATTTCTGTCTAGTATGTAAATATATTATGTTGTTCTGTAGTTCTGTTATTGAGTTGTTCTATTTGTGCTCCATATTGTGCCCAGGTAATGGCCAAAAACAGTCTGGTGACCAGCATACCCAAGTGTAGTGGTAACATTTAGGATCACTGTACAATTCAGTATAGCTACTAATAAAACAAACAAACAAACAAACAAAGATATCAGAAAAACAAACAAAAAATAAACAAACTGCATATTCACTTATTCATTAAGTTCACTTTTCACTGGTTTTCTTTGCACTCCTCAACTTCTCACAATACCAGCTCTAGTTCAAAACCCAGCTTCCCTAACTAGCATAAAACAAGATTTATGTTTTGTTCAGTTATCCTACTCTTTAAGAATAGCATAAAAAGAGATTTATGTTTTGTTCAGTTATCCTACTCACTAAGAATAGCATAAAACGAGATTTATGTTTTGTTCAGTTATCCTACTCATTAAGAATAGCATAAAATGAGATTTATGTTTTGTTCAGTTATCCTACACACTAAGAATAGCATAAAACAAGATTTATGCTTTGTTCAGTTATCCTACTGACTAAGAATAGCATAAAACAAGATTTATGCTTTGTTCAGTTATCCTACTGACTAAGAATAGCATAAAACAAGATTTATGCTTTGTTCAGTTATCCTACTGACTAAGAATAGCATAAAACAAGATTTATGCTTTGTTCAGTTATCCTTCTCATTACGAATGAGTAGCACATCAGTAAAACATAGTAAGGTTGGTACTTTCCAGCTTTTCCACTACTCACATTGCTGTTGGTGGGGGTGGTCTTCTTCCCATTCCTCACTTTCTCAGATTTCTGGCATCTGGTTCAAATCCAAGCTTCTCCTGATTCTTCTGGGAAATTCTTAGGCTCCCCCTGCTTTTCTATCACTTTCTTTTGGAAAAGTGGAAATGGTTTTACTGGCATAATCACTTTTCGTTCTCCCTTACTCATAGAAGATTGAGAAGGCGTGCTGACTGAAATTCAGTTGACTTAAAAGGTTTTTTTAATCGACTCTAAAGCTTGATCTTCCGTAATATGCATTTTTAACCACTAGTCTGAATCTGAAATCAGCACCTCAACAACCCCTGATGACAGGGGAAAAACGTACTCCTTTTTTATCAAATGTAGAGCAGGTAACCATTTTCCACAAACACCCTGGCTTTACCAATTTTCAACACCTTTACTTTTTGTCGCATTTTTGTCAGGTACAGCTCTTTCTGTTTATATGACTGCCTATTAAAAAATATGGTCTTGTCTATTTTCTTAAAGCTAATTTAGGAGCATAGAAATGATGTGCCCTTTTGATCAACAATTCTTTATAGGAACTACCCGTCCAATTACTTAAACTTTCATAAAGTTAATACAGTTTGCGTCTTCCAGCCTCTCTGGAATTGCAGAAACATCTGTTTCTTTTCATGCTCAAACTTCTAAAATCACTGTTTTTTTTTTTTCAAATGTTTCTTCATTTGATGGCTCGCTCTCTATCGGTATATTCTTCGTTTTTTTTTCTGAAATCAGATTAATCACTTTATCAGACTGAACATTTACCGCTTCTTCCATTTTCCAGCTGTTTTTCATTTGTTCTTATATAAGTTTCCTAAGTCACACTTATTTTAAGCAATTCAAAATGCTTTTGATTTATTTTCTACTTGTAGCGTGCTGAAAGCCATCTCCTGCATTCAGGCTGCTTCCTGCTGGACAGCCATGAGGTTCTTCCCGTCCACAACATTTTCTACTTTTGTTGTTGGTTTCCCCTTACAGATTTGTTTTCTTTGCAGATATAAAAAACCACCACACCCCTTCTGAAGAAATTTCTATGTAAAGAAATGAAAGCTCTTAACTCTTTTTGGATTTATTAAAGGAATTTGACTTAATTCTACGTTGGCATAATGACTGCTTTCCTTCCCAGCTGAGTTTGTTGCTTCGTGTGTTCTCAGTGTGTATTTAGTGTGTTCTTTACAGTTATCTATGCAGTGCATCTACTGCCACATTTCTCCAAGACTAATATCTTTTACCAGCTTTTTTGACATTTTCTCATTTTTTTGCCCTGGATGGGCTCTAATCAATGCCCTGCCCAGTCAGGCTCTATTTTGAAAGCCCAAGGTTGACAATAAGAGGGGATTGTGTTCAGGAAGGCATTGCAGAGAACAAGGGCTTGAGAAGACAATGTTAAGTTAGAGATGAATTTGTCAGTAAGAAGATTGTTAATGGCTCTGTGGTCACAGTGGGTTGTACCACTTAATAAACAGCAGTTTTGACAATTGCATCTAATTTTCATAATGTAGCTAAAAAGGCTTTGTGATTATCTTTGATAACACAGGCAATTTTAAGTTCATAACTGATGTAACATTTCTTTATAGGGCACTTAAGGGTTTTCTAATCCAATTTAACTCCTTTTTCATGATAAAACAGAGTAGATTTCTTACAAAGGGCATGCAAATTCTTTCTTTTTGTGTAGTTTATTGAAATGCGAACTCCACCATATAAGTTTGCTTTTATTCTTAAAATTGCACTTGTGTCAGATAGTGATAGAGGCTCTATACTCATATCTTGAACAGAGGAGGACTTGGAAAAAATACACAATGGTAACATGTAGGGTGTGGACTAGTGAATGGTGCATAACTGACTTTAGATTAGTTTCTAAGTACAGCTCAGTTCTTAACATGCATGGCTTGAGTTCTAATGGGGAAGATAGCTTGGTTGATGGACTTAATGAAGGAGAGAGAAATATAAGGGAGAGGGGGAAGTTTAGACAGGGGTATGGCAGCAATAGATCAAAAAATGGCTTGCACATCTAATGAGAGATGGGACAATCTGATCAAGGAAATTGGCATTAGCAAAGCCAAGGAATCTGTGTGCATATTATTTATTAGTGGTACACTTTTACCAGTTTAGAGAATACAAATTAAAGCCACCAGTAAGGAGGATGGCTGACTTAACAGTTAATTTTTCAGGCTGATTTAAGTAAACATCATGCTTAGTATTTGAAACAGAGGCAGTCCAGTATGTGATCATTGTGTGGCAGTGTTGCCTAGAAGTACTTGGATTTCTACAAGTGGCAGTTAGCACCATGTACGGTTCGGTATGACACAATGTAGTACTGATTAAATACCAAAACAACAGTCTGAACATACGATATGAACTTTATCGATGTATAGATTGAGTGCTGTCATTAGCCTGGAACCAAGTTTTAGTAACTACACAAGTATGAATATTGTCAAGAAACATGAAGGCCTTAAACAGAAAATTTACCCCGGGGATCACTGCAGTGGCTCTGCTGGACAGAGGCACAGGGAACTAATGGCTCTGCTGAACCGAGGCACAGGGAAGTAATCTAAGGGGGCGGCGAAAGCCAACACATTCGGGCTAGGCTTATAGATGCCCTCGGGCAGATAGCCTAGTACTTACCTATGAACCTATGAACCTATGTTCTGGTATTTTATTGTTTGAGGTCCAATCATTAAGCAATGCTACGTTGATATTGCTTGAACTGGAATTTGTTTCATTAGAACGTTCATAAATTGGATCTTGTCATTAAAAAAACAGCATGTGGGTCTTAAAATACTTAGCCCGTTTGCAGAAGTAATCGGAGGAAAATGAAAACTATTTTAAGCAAAGCAGTAAGGGTGGCGAAGCATTTCATCCAATGATGACACATGTGGGATTCTCCTGAAATGACATCAAATTACTAGCTACTTGTTGTCAATTATCTTATCATTGAAGATCGTCATGATTCTCAGTGAAAGTAGAAGTTCTTAGTAGTACAGCCTTGGCAGCCTCACAGACAAAGGAGGAGAACTCAGTCAGGTCTCTCTGCATCTCCCATAGCATACAGCACCTAAGGTTACTCACAACCACTTGATACACAAAGAACCCACAGCGGTGTTTGGGTCAATGAAGATTTTTAAGAGTCCTAGTGACATGACTAATTGTGCTAACCATCAAATTACCCTTATTCGGCCAAATGAGCATTGCATCTTACGGAATAGCCAATAACAATATGGTAGGTTGGCATAATGGCTAAGTTATTTACCTTACAGACACAAGGTGCAAGCACTGATTCTCACATGGGGTAATTGACTAGACTTAAAGTGGCCCACAAAGGCAGTTAGAATAGTACTAATCTGTGGGCCTATGAGTAGAATTAGCTGCAGGCTTAGTGGTCCTTAGGGGTGTGGTCTTGGAGCCTTGATGAATTTCCTTAACTGTGAAGCATTAGCAGGTATATTTGTATGAAAAGTTGGTGGAACAAGCCTAGATTTCTGAGGTTTGCTAGTGAGGTTTCTGGAGGGTTTGGAATACACTTTAACAACCTCAGAATAAGTGGCTAAAGCCTGTGAGGTTGTTTGCCAACCTCATGAAGTATACAGAGATCTACCTGCATGTCAACTAAGTAATGACACACCTTACAGCTAATATCTGTGTTTTGAAGAAGTAAGGGATTGTTGGTAAATATGAGGCAGCTGTTGCACTGACTCAGTATTCAAAGTGATATCAGGCTGGACAAGATTGGTGAAAGAGCAGGCTGCGGTTTCATGGTGGTCAGTGTTACATTGTGGGATCTGGTGCATTTAAAACAGAAGAGGGCAAAACATGTAATCCCATATGGACTATATAAGGAGGCAATTCTGGGTATCCTGCAGGTGCTGAGAAGAGCACTCTTGGCTACTATCAAAGACTAAAACAATACTAATGTTGTCAATTTTAACTGTACCTCAACAAAGGAATGGCATTCCCATCATAGTATTAGAAACTCAAATCATTTGCAGTAATATGTTACTTTTTTTTTAGTAACTAGTAAATTAAATGTGCATTACTTTTGAGTTACTTTTGCTTAAACCAGTGGTTCTCAATCTGAGTGATATCGCCCCTTAAAGAGCGATGGAATACATCTGGGGGTCCTGGATAGTATGGATAGTAATCAGATGTTAGGAGGTAATAGAGACTTTGAAGGGGCAATTTGGATAAAAAATTGCAACATAATGTTGGCACAACTCATTCATAATTGATCATTTGAATTAGTCTGAAGCAAAATTTATGTAATTTTTTAGCAGTACAAGGAGGTGAAAGCTAATGATGACCATACTCCGGCCCTGCCCTGGTACTGTGGGACCCTCACCCACTAAAACACCCCCTAACAGAAGGACATTTCTAGCCTGCTAGAGGTCATATCCTTACCTTGCCATATAATAAACAGCACTGGTTCTCCATACTGCCATCAATCAGAATCAAACTCATCTCTCATCGGGTTAACACCTGACACCCCAACTAACTGCACCAAGCAAAACTCTTCGGGTGGCTCTGTGATCAACCAACTTTTGTCTTGACAATTTTTTATGTTCTGTTTAAAATTCTTTTCGGGCTTTGATTTTTAGTTGCTGAAAACAGACAAAATGTGATAGGTTTTTATAGGTCTTGTGCTGCTAGCTGTGTATAATTTGATTTAATTATTATTTGTGACTCTCTAGCTATAAAGACTACTCTTTTCTCCTTTCAGCTGCTCTCGTTAGGGGTCACCACGGCAAATCATCAGTCTGCAGAACAAGTGGCAGTAGAGTTTTACAGTGTCAAGTTGGTAGCCCAGCACTCAACCTTCCTCAGAAGGCACAAGCACACACCTAGGGCCAATTTAGAATGCCCAATCCAACTGCAGCATGTCTTGGGGATGTGGGAGGAGTCCTCAAAGAAGGCACCCCAGCCAATAATTGAACCAGAGAACATCTTGCTGTGAGGTGACAATGCTAACCGCTGCACCTCTGTGCTGCCCAGCTATAAAGACTAGTCTGCTGGAGTTTTTCAACTGTTAAATGCTAGTCATCATCATTGTAACATTGTGTATACATTGTAACACTGTATACAACTTTAATAATACACTTATATGCATGTGCTTACTTGTGTGAGTAAATCTCAATATTATAACTGACAAACTATACTTATGTAAAAGTAGCTCATTACTTTAATTAGTAACTAGTAATAGTAATATATTACTTTTTAGAAAATCAATAAGTAATGGTAATATATGATTTTCACTGAAAAGTAACTAGTAATAGTAACTTATTACTTACTGCAGGCATCATACAGATAGTTCTAGAACCTGACTGCTTTTCCATTTTTGCATGTGTTACTCTGATCTGTGTTGTTCTCAGAGCTGCACTAACTCTAGCTTCACACAGTAGGTTTAAGTGTCCAACAAAATAAATCAGCTGAGCTGCAGTTTTTTAAAGCTGTCAACTGGAAAACCTTCAAGTGCTTCAGACCTCCCCTACACTCTTCCTGAGGGGGCGTAACTATCACCGTCATCCATGAGCTGTTAACTAACCACTCCTTCTTCAGCTTCAAAGTACATTTAAAAGACGTCTAAATTACTTTGATGTACATTTTCTGTCTTAAATGTTGCCAAAATGTGCTGTGATTGCTTAAAAGTATTTTAGAACTCCTGTCATGGCAACTCTATTCTTACAATAGTCCACAAAAATTGGTATTAACTGTCTGTTCTTGAATTTATGTTGTGAGATTTTTCACTCTTTTTGCTAGACACAGGGCAGTTAGCCTAGTACTAACCTATGAACCTACACTATAGCACTATAACACTTTATCAAAACAATATAATCCCTGAGCATGGGTACATTTTTTTTGTAAGGAAATGGTCTTTCAATTCCAACAACAGATTGTTAGCGATTTGTTACTTTGTATTCTATATTTTATCACTTTTGTTGTTTTTGTGTGTGTGTGTGTGTGTGTGTGTGTGTGTGTGTGTGTGTGTGTGTGTGTGTGTGTGTGTGTGTGTGTGTGTGTGTGTGTGTCCTATGCACACCACCAGCTAGCTACTGTGTTCTCATTCTGCCCCAGCAAGAAAAAGAAGCTGGCGTTACCAATGGCAATGTTTGCACGTATGCATATGGATTCATCCCAACAACATGCACACACTACACAATGCAAACACAGAATTCAGAATGTTTTAGAAAATCACAAGATTTGAAACTTTGGCATTCTTAAGAGTGTACAGTTAAATACTGGTTTGTAATAGATTTTATTTACATTTATGTTTTATTACATAGTTATATGCAAATATAAAAATAGAACATGTTCTGTGAAATGTAACAATGTGATGTCTTAGGTGGTTTTCTGCATGCTGACAGCAGAGAAGATCGTGCTTCACTCGGGAAAGCTGTGATCTACTTATTTCACATTCTTTGGAGGGAAGAAAGATAGTAATGAATCAGTCAGAAGGATTTTAAAGACAGATCTAATCATTACATCTTAAAGTATTGCATTATAATGTCAACATTTGGCTACTACAAAACATACATTAATTAATTTGCACTATTCATTGCCTGTATACATCATGTAAGGCTTCCTTCCACAGAATTATGATTCCCCGATTTATGAAGCAGCATCACAAACAACTGTGACAGACTGCAGTGATACTCTTTCATGCACTTAGGTTCTAGTCAGAGCTTAGGAATGAACTAAATGAAGCCGTTTCTCACACTGCTTAACGTACCTGTGCTTGTTGCATAATGCATGGTGTCCCATAGCTGGAAGTATGTTTTTCACTTATCCTGCTTCTCTGTGCACTTAATGATCTCGAGTATGAAGACAGTTCCTGTAGAGCTTTAAAGAAAACATATAATTGGAAGTGCACATAAGTTTTTCACTGTCTTTATTCAAAGAATACCTTAGCATTGCATATTAAATGCATTTTTGATAAATGGCAATATTTTGTTCTGCCTATCACCAGGATGACTTGCAGCATGTTCAGTTTAAACTTTTTGAAAACATTTATTTTTATTTTATTTTACACATTTAAGTGGGTAAGCCCAGTGGACATTTAGAGTTCACCTTTGGCGTGAGCAGCAAATACATGGTTCTCTAGCTTGTGGACTTGGATAGACAGGGGTTAAAGTCTGGCAATGTAGAAGTAACTTGTCCCCTTTGAAAGGCATCCCAGGAGCACTGTCTGGTAATGCGATGCTCTCAGAATCAATTGCTAGACAAATGGTGGTGGAAAGAACCAACCTGAGGGCTTCGAAGAAGAGTTCTTCATAAAAAATGTTTATTATCCTTGCCTCTTTTCAAACATTAGCATGTGTTGATCCTCTGAGTCATTGTCCTCGAACACTGAGAAATATGGCAAGTTCTCCCCTACTGAGGTGTGCAGCCAAAGGTCAACCATTGAGGAAGACATACAGCATTCATGGAAAAAAGTGCTTGTTTCTGAGATATATCTGTAGGAGCCTAGAACTAATATCATAGGTTCATAGGTTCATAGATGTGTACTACGCTAATGGCCCTGGAACCTTTACAAGCCTAGCCCATAGAAGTACCACGATTCCCTTGAGAGATTATAGCCTCCCTCTTTATCTGGCATTTATTTCAACAGTAAAAAGCCTGAGTCTTTTAACCTCTTTCCTTAGGATAAGGTAAAACCTAGCATTTATCTGGTATTAGCGGTTATCCTGCTTTGCATTTCTATCTGCGTTGCACACGTGGAGAGTTTTTGGTCCTTCTCTTTTTCATACTTAACAATGCACTGAGCATAAAACTTCTGTTATTAAAGCCTCATTACCTTATTACATTTTGTCTACCTAATTGTAGATTTTAATGTCTAGCTTGTGTTAATTGTACCTAGTACATCTTTCAGCGCAATTTCAGCCCCTACTTTTTCCATGAACACTAGCTACAGCCTTTTGCTCCCAATATCTGTGTGCGCTCATTTTGTACAGTTACTAGCACTTTTATGTACTCTAGGGAGCTGTACTTATTTTAGTTAACAGTACCTTGTACGTATTTCAGCGCAAACAGCCACCACTCTTCTCAAGAACATTAACTTCTGCCTTTGCTCCCAACACCTGGGTGCACTGATTTTAGTGCAGTCCCTAGCGCTTTTCATGAACTCTAGGTAACTGTACTTGTTTGGAATATTTGCCCCCCTCTCCTCCTCACCACGCTAGCGTCTGATTTTGCTCCCAATATCTAAAGAGCATAAATTGAGCAGTTCCTAGCACTTTTTATTCAACTCCTCTATCATCTGTTGACTGCAATATTACTGTATCCTTATCTCTCTCTCTCTCGGAAATAACTGATAGCGTTAGATCCTACCAATGCTTTAAAGAGAATATTACTACTCGTAATGTGTGCCTGAAACCGATCACATTTATTTTGCTTTATTTGTAGCAAACTATGCTATGGTAGTAATGTTAATATGCTGTTAGTTCTAAGTATTTTTAGCTTAAATCATAATTAACAAACTATGCTGTTAGTTTTAAGCTGTTAGCCTACAACGCTCAAAATGAGCTCATTTAGCTTGGGCCATTCATAGCGGAGAGAAAGCCTGTTATCAATGTAGACTTGCCACTTGATTAAGTTAGAAGGATATTTACTTTGATGGTTTGTGTGCGAATATGTATTCTATATGACTCTTTGATGACAATAGTTTGTTCTGTACACTATAGCAACACTCTTAGTGTTCTCCTATAATAGTTGGGCTATTTTTGAATTTGAAGAGTGTTCTCTTTACTATTGCTGCACATAGGATATTTTGTCAGATAGCCTTCCTCACTAGAGCTAGTTGCAATTGCGTAAGTTGATTATTTTCTAACTGAGAGTTACTTTTTCTGCTGTAACTTATGCTGAATTATGTTGCCCTATTTGAATAATTCATATTTCTGTTAATACTATTACCTAATGTTACTATTGAAGGATTATTTTTATGTGAATTCATTTGCTCTAAGTACCTTGTTTAAACTATTTTTATTACATTCTATGTCCTTATACCTTTTCTTTCTTTCCCAGTAGTACCTAGCTATCCATATTGCTTATGCTGCAGTACTCTAAAACCTTCCTGCTTGAAGACTAAGGACCCCTTCCAGGTCTCCAGCTGCAATCATCTCACTGCCTCCCATCCAGATACCTTCTCAAAGAGGAAGCAAGAAAGTATGTGCTATCCTACACCTGATAATTAGTCTGTCTGTATCTAGTCTTTCAGGTGGTTTTAAAGTACGCTTCCAAGCCAGGATAGTCAGTAGCCTTACCCCCTACCCACCACTTAACCTGTATATCTCTCTTATCACTAGTAAATGCTTCCTAACTGTTTTTATCCTACCATATCTTAGGCCAGACTCTAAACTTATTTAAACATCTGTTTTTTATGCCCACCAGGTGGCACCCATCCCCAATCTTACTTCCCATAGGTCTATCCCTTTGGCTCACAGTCTATTTCACCTACACTGCTGAGGTGGAAATCTTGCTAATACTCTTGCCTGTTCAGATTTTCTCCTCCTAGTTGTACCCCTTTGTTCCACGTAATTTCTCTAGCTCTACCTCTACCATCTCTACTCTTTCTCTTAACAATACTTACCTTCAACAGTCAGCGCTCTGCTGATTGTTTCTATATCAACCTGTCCTCCTCCTCTTGTTTCTGCTCGCTCCGTTCGCCCTGCAGGCTCACTTCGCTCCCCTACCCTACCCCCAAATCACACCCACCCCAGGCATCCTAGTCTTATAATACTAGACCACACCCAACTCCACTTTCCAGCAAATAAGACACTCCCTCTACCTGAGATAATTAACCACACCCACTCAGCACACAACTATAACTTGCCCCCTCCTATAGCTCTTTTACTTCCACATAAACCTCTTTTACTTCTACACACCTTTCATACCTTGCTTATATTTTTTTCCGTAATTATAGTACTCATGCCTACCACTACTACCCCTACACTAACTAAACTACTACTCAGCACCATACTTTTATCCATCTTAACCTCAGCCTATGTCCTAACCTCCTTTGAACACCTAACTTATTTTCATTTTCAATACCCCAACAAACAAACAACCACACATAGCCACACCCCCACCCATAATAATATAAACATCTTATCCACACATACATACCTACTAGCAAAGTACCACAGACTGGCACACATTAAATACAATAGCCTAATACCTAAAAAAGCTCAGTATCAACTTGGTAACTTACATTATATTTTGCTTAGACTAAAAAAGCATTCCTTACAAGATGGAGACATCCATCCTAATCCAGGCCCAGCTAATATCCTTTCTACTGAATCTCTCAACACTAAACCCTCTATCCTACATACCCCAAACAAACACCATAATGCACTCCTGATAGCACACCTCAACATTCAGAGTGTTAATAACAAAGTTCCACATCTACACGCTGTCTTTGTTGTACACTCTTTTGACATTCTATGTTTGACAGAGACATGGCTAAAACCAGCAACCCAGGATAATGAAATCCTCCCATTAGGCTACAATATACTGCGACTAGACCGTTTAAAGAGAAAGGGAGGAGGAGTAGCAATTATTTTCAAGGATGGATTACAAGTCACCTCATTACCTTACAACACACCTAAAGACAGTAATGCAGAAGTTCTTATTTCTAAAGTACAACTTAATTCTAGTAAATCCATGTACATCTTTTGCATCTACCTACCTCCTGGGAACAATATATCTACACTTGAAGACATACTTAATTGGGCAGCATCAACCTTCCCACAAGAAACTATAATCCTTGGTGACTTCAATATTGACTGGAAATGCTTTGCTACTGACCACCCTACTTCTCATATCAACCTTCATGGTTTCTCACAGACCATCACCTCCCCAACTAGAATTAACAAACCAACCAAAAAAGAGAGCACCTTGGATTGGATCCTTATTGATAACCACCATCAAACTTACAAAGTAGGTGTCCTCCCTGATGATGTAAGTGACCACTCCTTGACCTATATAATCAGGCAAAAGTTTGATATCCCACACCAAACATCATATAGGACTATACGGTCAAATAAACAGTTTAACCAAAGGTTATTCCAAACTGAACTTAGCTCTTGTGATTGGTCTCCCCTAAAAATCCTCCCACTTGAAGAGGCTGTTATACACTTTAACTCTACCTTCTTAAATATCCTTAACCAACATGCATCAAAACGTACTATCAGAACTAGGTCTAAACCAGCCCCATGGCTCTCTAAAGACACCAGGAAAAAATGTTACTCAGAAATAAAGCCTGGACTAGGTGGAGAACTACAAAAAACTTAACAGATCAACAAACATTTAGACAAATGAGAAATATGACAAAAAAAGCTATACTTTCAGACAAAAAAAACTTTTACTGTAAAATGCAGCAAACTAACCTAAACAACCCCCAGAAATTCTGGGCAAGTATCAATAGTCTGTTACACCCCGGTCACTGCAGTACACCAACCCCAACTGGTGCTAATCATGAAACTCCCAACCAAACTGCTAATGCATTTAATACCTTCTTTACCAAAGCCATCCAATCTCTAGCCAGCCACCTAACCCCTGACAGCTCCAGCCTTCCTAACCTCATCTCCAGCTCTCTTCCTACTTTCCTATTCCAACCCATCTCCACTAATTTCATCCACAAACTCATTCTAAAACTTAAGCCTTGTACTCCTTCTGCTGACCAGATTCCAGCACAATATCTGCAAAAAGCTGCCAAAGCAGTAGCTTATCCAATATCAATCCTAATAAACAGAACCATTAACGAGGGAACCATCCCAGTCATCTGGAAAATCTCACACATTATCCCCCTACATAAAGGAGGCAGCTCAAATGAATACTCTATCGACCTATAGCCCTACTATCCCCCTTAGCAAAAATAATGGAAAAATGTATTCATCATCAACTTCTAGACCACTTACTAAAACATAACCTACTTGCACAAAGCCAACATGGCTTTAGACCATACCATAGTACCACTGCAGCCCTCTTGTCTTTCACTGACACTATTGACAGAAATCACAATAATAATACTCTCTCTTCAGCCCTATTTATTGATCTATCAAAAGCTTTTGATATGGTTAACCACACATTGCTTATTAACATTCTTAAATCACTTTCTCTCAATACTCTAGCTGTACAATGGTTTAGCTCCTACCTAAGTGACAGACAGCAAGCTGTTATGTGGGAAAATAATCTATCATCCCACCTACCAGTTACACTAGGTGTTCCCCAGGGCTCTATTCTTGGTCCTTTATTATTCTCTATTTTTATTAATGATCTCTGCAAAGCTACACCTCATGCAACCTGCATACAATATGCCGATGATTCAACAATAATCTGCACAGCCAAATCTTCATCAGAACTATAGTCCTTAACTCAGGAAATGTTTCACACAATAGAGTCATGGTTCTTAAAACGCTGCCTCCTCCTTAATCCTAAACAAACTAAGCTCCTTCTGTTTACCCCTACCCGGAAGCACATATCTATTGATTTCTCTGTTACTTCTAACAATGGTACCCTCATATCCCCTGACACTACCACTAAGCTTCTAGGAATTACTATAGACAACAACCTTAACTTTGACTCCCATATTAATAACACAATAAAAACATTTAACAGAAAAATGGGCTCTCTATATAGAGTGAAATCCTTCCTCACTCCAATAGCTAGATCTGCTATTGCCCATTCTCATCTAATATCAACACTCCTTTATGCCTCACCAATCTATACCAATCTGTCAAAACATAATTGTCTCAAACTAGCTACCTCCTATAATAACATTGCAGGATTTGCCACTGGTAATCCCTATAGAACCCATCACTGTAAGAATCTGAAACAACTAGGATGGCTTGAACTACCTCATCAGCTTCAATATAGTCAACTTATCATTGCTCATAAGATCCTCTACCACCCAAATAATACCCCAATACTCTGAAATATCATCACCCCCTATAAAAATCTCACTAGCTTATGTTCAGCAAATAAATTGTTAATTAACATTAGTAAGTCAAACAACTTGGCAGGTGATTCTCTGTTCTCAAACTCTACTGGGAGAAACTGGAACCTTCTAAACTGAATTACCTTCTCTTCCTTCTCTACCCCTGTTCAAACAACAACTGAAAATACTCCTTAGAACAAAATGGCTATGCCCTTGTAACAACCCTGACTAACTGATTAAGACTATTTTTTTTTACTTTCCCTCTTTTGTCAATTTTGTACTTAATGTATATGTAATCAGAACAGTTTATCTGTAACTTCTATGATTTGACTCATTATAAATGTCATTTTCTATATATTTGTAAATAGTATTTAACTATTGTCTTCTCTATTTTTGTATTTATTATTAACCAGGGTGTTTATATCTTGTAGATGATTACTAACCAGTGTGTTGTAAAATGTATCCCAGTATTCTGTATGTTTTTCTATGTAAACTCTTGTTTTTCAGAGGGTGTTTTTTAATAGGGTGTTAATATCTTGTAGATGATTCAAACCAGTGTCTTGAAAATGTATCCCAGTATTTTGTATGTTTTTTCTATGTAAACTCTGTTTTTATTCTACACAATTTTTTTTACTTTTTCATCTGTTTTGTCCTGGAGTTTTTCTCCCCGGGCCTCTACTGAAAATGGACATATATCCAGTTAGACTAGCCCAGTCAACAAATGTAAAATAAATAAATAAATAATAAAATAAGTGCCCTGGCATCGTGTCGTCCAACGTTAGTTCCCAGTGATTCTATCAAGTAGAGCCACTGGAGCGATCCCCAGAGTGAACTTTCGATTTCCCATCCACTCATTAAGATCTCTCTTGAAGAGAGCCAGTGAGGTGCTCTGCTTGACATGTATGTGAAGTCTGCTCCAGGGCATGGGCAGTCTCTGGGTTATGAACCTGTCCCTCCAGCATGTTCTGTGGTAATGAGGTTGAGGTTTCTGGAGCATGTGGTGCACAGGGATTGGGATTTCTTTAGATGTACCATTTCTAACAGAGCTGGATCAGACTTGGCTTTGTAAGTCAAGCAGAGATCGCCTCTTAGTAGACGATATGAGACAGAGAATAGCTGGAGTTCTTTGAGTATGTCTGTGTAGGACATGTGTTTAAGGCCTAGGATCCTCTTTGTGAGGTACTTTTGTGGCCTCTCCAGCTGTTGCATGTGTCTAGTAAGGCACATGCCAAATGGGACATTATACTTGATGAATGGCCTAATGAGGGAAGAGTAGAGAGAGATGATGACCTCTTTCTGCCTGGATACAAAACCCTTGGTAATGAGATGTGCCACATAGAAGGACTTTCTGACCACAGTGGCAGTGTTGTGGTCAAAGGAGAACTTGCTATCAACCTGTGTCCCCAGATGTCTTATAACACCTTCAGTGTTCAGTGGGCTCCCATCGATGTGGCAACTAGTGGGAACTGAGTTTTTCCCAAAGGGAATGATGATGCATTTTTTGGCATTAAGCTTAAGGCCATGGTTTTGACACCAGTCATTGGTCTCAGTAAGGCCTTTCTGTAGGATGTCTACATCACTTAGGGGAGTTAATAATGGCTCCCAGCTTACAGTCATCTGTGAATTTGGTCAGCCAGATTCCCTCTGTGATGGCCTGGACTTCTGAGAAGTAGATGCCAAACAGGAGAGGACCCAGGACCAATCCCTGTGGGACTCCACTTGTGACTGGTCAGCAGTCTGACTTGGAGTCTGTTACTTTCACACTGTGGGTTCGATCTGTGAGCCAATTTGCAACCCACTTAGTGATATAGGGGTTGATGCCTAGTTTGGTGAGTTTATCAATAATTCTTGATTGGGGAATGGTATCAAAGGCCTTGGCCAGATCAAGGTAGGCTGCATGAACTGCCTTGCCCTCATCCACAGCTCTGGTGACTGATTCAAAGAAGTCAACTGGCTTGAGCAGGCATGATCTACCTTTCACAAAACCAAATTGCATGGGATCTAGAATTTGGAGATTCCCTATATCCTTGTTAATCAGGTCCATGATGATACGCTCCATAGCCTTACATATCAGAATCATCAGGCTAATGGGGTAATAATTTCCATGGTCTGTAGTCGCTCCCCCTTTATGGAGAGGGATGACTGTAGCAGTGTGCCATTTGGTAGGGACAAATCCTGAGGTGAGGCTGTGATTGAACAGGGTGCACAGATGTGGTGCCAGTTCACTTTGTAGTTCATGCAGAACACATCCAGGTATTTTGCTGGGTCCATGGAAGCTGTATTCTTGGCCTTGGACAATGCAGCTTTAATCTGTGCTGCAGTAATGCTAGATACCTGGCATTCCTCAGGTACTGTGACTGGTCGTTTAGTGAGGGAGAGAGGTGTAAAGTTGGCACTGAATCTGTCGGTCAGTATGATGTCAATATCTGTTGGCTCAGTATAGGAGGTACCATTGTGCAGTAACTCAGAACAAACCTGGGTATTGCCGTGGAGATTCTTGATATAACTATAGAAGGCTTGTGGTTGTTTTTAGTGTCTGCCAAAATTCCGCCTTCATAGCTGGCTTTAGAGGTTTTGTTGAGGGACTCAACTTTTTGTTGAGGCCAATAAGGGAGTTTTTCCAGTCTTGGGACTTCACCATTTTCTGCAACAGTTTCTTCTGTTTCTTCCTTCTGTTGTAGAGTTTATTAATGGCAGGGGACCACCAGATTGGCTTCCTTTTTTTGGAGGAGAGTGTCTTGGTTCTGTTGGGTATGGCTAGTTCCATGCATTTATGTACGTGTTCGTACAGTGCATTGGTGTATGATTTGGCAGTCATGCATCTATTTTCCATTGACATGGGTGCGGTGAAGTTAGCTACCTCTGTTTTTAGGGACTCAAAGTCCGCTTTGGAGAAGGTTTTCATGGGGGTTACCTTTGCAGGGGGTGTGGGTGAGATGAGGAGTTCCACTGTGATTAGTTTGTGGTTGGATCTAACCAGGGAGGAATTGCTATTGGTGTAGAGCAACAGTTGCCCATGTTAGTAATTAACCAGGTCAAGGATGTTGCTTCCTCTAATGGGGGTAAGAATGAGCTAGTCCAGGACACTGGAATTGATGAATTCCAGGAAGAGTTGGGCCAGCGTATTGGTGCATGAGTAGTTTTCCCAGTTGATTGAGAGGTAGTTGAAGTCACCTGGTATGAGAGTGTTGGGTTGGACCTTAATAGTTTCCAGGGTGCTTAGGAACATGGAGTGAGAGTCTTGTGACATGGTTGGGAACCTATAGCAGGCTATGACCTGAATCACTATCTTACCCAATGTTAGTTGTACCTGAAGTATCTCAGATGCATTATGCTGGGCTACTAGTCTGGAGGTGTGCATATCCTTTATGAATATGGAGACACCACCGCCTTTGGAGCTTCGCTCCATGTTCTGGGGTCAAAAGGTGTGGAATGAGTTATAACCTGGTAGTTCAGGGGTGCTTTCTGGTGCTTTAAACCAGGTCTCCGTTACAGCACAAATGTTGATGTTCTCCATTTTGAAGAGTGCTTCAAGCAAGTGCATCTTGAGATTTAGACTTCTACTGATAAGCAGCATGACCCTCAGATTGCATTTGTTTGTAGCTATTACGGTGGTAATTTCATCTTTGGAACATCACCTAAAATGCACTGTAGGGGTGGCAAGAACCTTAGCCAGTATCTGGAAACCCAGGGCTGACAGATGCAGGCCATCTCTGGCAAAGCATCGACGTCTGTCAATCATGTCATCCCAAGCAAAAAGATACTGGATCCCCTTAGAATGACACCAGAAACTTAGCCAATTGTTGAAGTCAATCATTTTCTGCTTGTACTGTGGTATCATTCTGGGTGATGGTAGGATGCTGCTCAGGGCTAGGGTCATACTTGCCTGGGCCACATAATTCGAGATCTCCTCCATGTCTTTTTTCATGTAGTCCAGGGAGGTGCATCTCAGTCATTCACACCCACATGGATAGTGACAGAGTCATATTTGTTGTTGTTGTGGAATGACCTAAATGCATGTGCTGCGTGTCGGATTCTGGCACTTGATACACAGCTGACTGTTACCTTCTCCTTATTCAACCTAGTAAGTGGGACATCAGTGTGCCTCACTATCGAGTCACCTATGATTAGTGTATTGGGCAAGTTCTTTTGCCTTAGGGGCTTAGGTTGAGGGGCACACTATGTAGGTGAGCTATGTGTCTTGTGGTTTGTGCTGTGTTGTGGTGGTTGAGTGAGTTTCTGTTTTGGAGGTCTCTGCTGTTTGGGTAGAATTTTATTGTGAGCCTCCTCGAAGGTGGGTGCGTTCAGCTTGAAGGTTTGTTCCTGTGAGGATACAGTTCACATCTGGATCATCTATTTGGGCCTTACTTATGCAGATGGATCCAAATAGTGTCCTCTACCTGATCAGCCTGAGTGGAGATCTGACGGGAGAATTTCAGTTCCATGCTGAATGACTGAGTTTGTATGAAGAAACTTCACATGACTGTGTTAGGAGCAGATATGTCCTGTATGCCGTAAATCAGAAGGAAGTGCAGGTACTTTAACATACACCCCTAGCTCTTTGACTGTGAGTACAAATGTGACTTCTCACCAGTATAGGAACAGTCACAAATAAGGACACTTTGTTGGTGTGCCTTGCACAAAATATTGCTGAGGTTTGATATTTATTTTTCTTTCCTTTACCAGTCTGCACTGTCATTGGCCTAGGATCACATGATGTATCCTCTCACTGGTCTCTGCACTGCACCTCCATACAGCTACCACTGTGTATTGACAGTAAAGATCTTGAGCTGTTCCACTCTGTGCAGTCAGCTGCATTGAAGAGCTGACCCTTATGGTAGTCCTTCATATCATGCTTCTGACCTACGCATGAGAAATACTGTCAAACTCTGTCCTGGTAAGTGATCTGGTGATAAGGACACACATGAAGGATTCAACATTTTAGGCATTGAATAAGAGAATTTTTCCATGGTGTAGCGAACTCCAGTCCGTAGGCAATAATCAAGCGGGATACTAGGTGTGCTGTCTTAGCTCAATGCACCGCCAGTTTACGTCTGTCAGAAGAGGAAATCAAAAGCTCCAGTACAAAAGGTTAAGAAACATCTAACATTCCTTCTAAAGGTTGTTTGGCAGTATGCCAGCTATATCGCTTACGCTGTACCTCACATGCAGACCTAATCTATGTGAAATTTGTGAAACAAACAGGCTGGATGTGGATAGGATAATCAAACATTACTGACTTACAGAAGAGTGTAGGGAAAGTAAAGTTTCATTTGCTGGACATCAACAAATCTAACCAAACACTGCCCTTTTGGCTGAATCACTGTATTTCTAAGCGTATTCCCTAAAGAGAAGGCATTAAGTAGCCAGATGAACCCCAAACCCACTAAGGAGGTTGTAGCACTGGTTGTTTACATTAAGTAGCCAGATGAAACCCCAAACCCACTAAGGGGGTTGCAGCACTGTTTTTTTAGATTAAGTAGCCAGATGAAACCTCAAACCCATTAAGGAGGTTGCAGCACTGGTTGTTTATATTAAGAAGCCAGATGAAACCCAAACCCACTAAGGGGGTTGCAGCACTGGTTTTTACATTAAGTAGCCAGATGAACCTCCAAACCCACTAAGGAGGTTGCAGCACTGGCTGTTTACATTAGTTACCCAAATGAACCCCAAAGCCACTAAGGAAGTTCCAGCACTAGTTGTTTACATTATGTAGCCAGATGAAGCCCCAAACCCACTAAGGAGGTTGCAGCACTGGTTGTTTACATTAAGTAGCCAGATGAACTCCAAACCCACTAAGGGGGTTGCAGCACTTTTTGCTTACATTAAGTAGCCAGATGAAGACCCAGACCCATTAAAGGGGGAGGGGTTGCAGCACTGGCTGCTTACATTAAGTAGCCAGACAAAGATCCAGACCCACTAAGAGGGTTGCAGCACTGGTTGTTTACATTAAGTAGCCAGATGAACCCCAAACCCACTAAGGGGGTTGCAGCACTGGTTGCTTACATTAAGAAGCCAGATGAAGCCCCAGACCCACTAAGGAGGTTGCAGCACAAGTTGTTTACATTAGGTAGCCAGACGAAACCCAAGACACACTAAGGAGGTTGCAGCACCGGTTGCTTATATTAAGTAGCCAGATGGAACTCCAAACCCAATAAGGGGATTGCAGCATTCATTACTTATATTAAGTATCCAGATGAAACCCCAAACCCACTAAGGAGGTTGCAGCACTGGTTGTTTACATTAAGTAGCCAGATGAAACCCCAAACCCACTAAGGAGGTTGCAGCACTGGTTACTTACATTAAGTATCCAGATGAAATCCTAAACCCACTAAGGAAGTTACAGCCATGGGTGTTTACATTAAGTAGCCAGATGAACCCCAAACCCACTAAGGGGGTTGCAGCACTGGTTGTTTACATTACATAGCCAGATGAAATCCCAAACTCACTAAGGAGGTTGCAGCCATGGGTGTTAACATTAAGTAGCCAGACGAAATCCCAAACCCACGAAGGAGGTTGCAGCACTGGTTGTTTACATTAAGTAACCAGATGAAATCCCAAACCCACTAAGGGGGTTGCAGCACTGGTTGTTTACATTAAGTAGCCAGATGGAACTGCAAACCCACTAAGGGGGTTGCAGCATTGGTTACTTACATTAAATATCCAGATGAAACCCCAAACCCACTAAGGAGGTTGCAGCACTGGTTGTTTACATTAAGTAGCCAGATGAAACCCCAAACCAACTAAGGGGGTTGCAGCACTTTTTGCTTACATTATGTAGCCAGATGAAGACCCAGACCCATTAAAGTGGGTTGCAGCACTAGTTGCTTACATTAAGTAGTCAGATGAAAACAGTCCCAATAAGGGGGTTGCAGCACTGGTTGCTTACATTATGTAGCCAGATGAACCCCAAACCCACTAAGGGGGTTGCAGCACTGGTTGCTTACATTAAAAAGCCAGATGAAGCCCCAGACCCACTAAGGAGGTTGCAGCACAAGTTGTTTACATTAGGTAGCCAGACGAAACCCAAGACACACTAAGGAGGTTGCAGTACTGGTTGCTTACATTAAGTAGCCAGATGGAACCCCAAACCCAATAAGGGGATTGCAGCATTCATTACTTATATTAAGTATCCAGATGAAACCCCAAACCCATTAAGGAGGTTGCAGCACTGGTTGCTTACATTAAGTAGCCAGATGAAACCCCAAACCCACTAAGGAGGTTGCAGCCATGGGTGTTAACATTAAGTAGCCAGATGAACCCCAAACCCACTAAGGGGGTTGCAGCACTGATTGTTTACATTACATAGCCAGATGAAATCCCAAACCCACTAAGGAGGTTGCAGCCATGGGTGTTAACATTAAGTAGCCAGACGAAATCCCAAACCCACGAAGGAGGTTGCAGCACTGGTTGTTTACATTAAGTAACCAGATGAAATCCCAAACCCACTAAGGGGGTTGCAGCACTGGTTGTTTACATTAAGTAGCCAGATAGAACCGCAAACCCACTAAGGGGGTTGCAGCATTGGTTACTTACATTAAATATCCAGATGAAACCCCAAACCCACTAAGGAGGTTGCAGCACTGGTTGTTTACATTAAGTAGCCAGATGAAACCCCAAACCAACTAAGGGGGTTGCAGCACTTTTTGCTTACATTATGTAGCCAGATGAAGACCCAGACCCATTAAAGGGGGTTGCAGCACTGGTTGCTTACATTAAGTAGCCAGATGAAAACAGTCCCAATAAGGGGGTTGCAGCACTGGTTGCTTACATTATGTAGCCAGATGAACCCCAAACCCACTAAGGGGGTTGCAGCACTGGTTGCTTACATTAAAAAGCCAGATGAAGCCCCAGACCCACTAAGGAGGTTGCAGCACAAGTTGTTTACATTAGGTAGCCAGTCGAAACCCAAGACACACTAAGGAGGTTGCAGCACTGGTTGCTTACATTAAGTAGCCAGATGGAACCCCAAACCCAATAAGGGGATTGCAGCATTCATTACTTATATTAAGTATCCAGATGAAACCCCAAACCCACTAAGGAGGTTGCAGCACTGGTTGTTTACATTAAGTAGCCAGATGAAACCCCAAACCCACTAAGGGGTTTGAAGCAATGGTTACTTACATTAAGTATCCAGATGAAATCCCAAACCCACTAAGGAGGTTGCAGCTATGGGTGTTTACATTAAGTAGCCAGATGAACCCCAAACCCACTAAGGGGATTGCAGCACTGGTTGTTTACATTACATAGCCAGATGAAATCCCAAACCCACTAAGGAGGTTGCAGACATGGGTGTTTACATTAAGTAGCCAGATGGAACCCCAAACCCACTAAAGGGTTTGAAGCATTAGTTACTTACATTACGTATCCATATGAAACCCCAAACCCACTAAGGAGGTTACAGCACTGGTACTTTACATTAATCAGCCAGACAAAACCCCAAACCCACTAAGGAGGTTACAGCACTGGTAGTTTACATTAATCAGCCAGATAAAACCCCAAACCCATGAAGGAGGTTGCAGCACTGGTTGTTTACGTTAAGTAACTAGATGAAATCCCAAACCCACTAAGGGGTTGCAGCACTGATTGTTTACATTAAGTAGCCAGATGGAACCCCAAACCCACTAAGGAGGTTGCAGCACTGGTTGTTTACCTTAAGTAAGTAGCCAGATGGAACCCCAAACCCACTAAGGGGGATGCAGCATTGGTTGCTTACATTAAGTATCCAGATGAAACCCCAAACCCACTAAGGGGTTGCAGCACTGATTGTTTACATTAAGTAGCCAGATGGAACCCCAAACCCACTAAGGAGGTTGCAGCACTGGTTGTTTACCTTAAGTAAGTAGCCAGATGAAACCCCAAACCCACTAGGGGGGGTTGCAGCACCTTTTGCTTACATTATGTAGAGAGATGAAGACCCAGACCCATTAAAGTGGGGTTGCAGCACTGGTTGCTTACGTTAAGTAGCCAGATGAAAACACAGTCCCACTAAGGGGGTTGCAGCACTGGTTGTTTACATTAAGTAGCCAGATGAAACTCCAAACCCACTGATTGTGTACATTAAGTATTCAGATGAAATCACAGACCCACTAAGGTGGTTGTATCACTGGTTGTTTCCATTAAGTAGCCAGATGGAACCCCAAACCCACTAAGGGGGTTGCAGCATTGATTACTTACATTAAGTATCCAGATAGAACCATAAACCCACTAAGAAAGTTGTAGCACTGATTGTTTACATTAGGTAGCCAGATGAAACACCAAAACCACTAAGGAGGATGTAGCACTGGTTGTTTACATTAAGTAGCCAGATAAAGCCCCAGATCCACTAATGAGGTTACAGCACTGGTTGCTTACATTAAGTAGCCAGATGAAGCCACAGACCAACTAAGGAGGTTGCAGCACTGATTGTTTGCATTAAGTAGTCAGGTTAAACCCAAGACACACTAAGGAGGTTGCAGCACCAGTTGCTTACATTAAGTAGCCAGATGGAACCCCAAACCCAATAAGGGGATTGCGACATTGGTTACTTACATTAAGTATCAATATGAAACCCCAAACCCACTAAAGAGGTTGCAGCACTGGTTGCTTATATTACGTAGCCAAATGGAACCCCAAATTCACTAAGGAGGTTACAACACTGGTTGTTTACACTAAGTAGCCAGACAAAACCCCAAACCCACTAAGGGGGTTGCAGCATTGGTTACTTACATTAAGCATCCAGATGAAACCCCAAACCCACTAAGGAGGTTGCAGCACTGGCTGTTTACATAAATTAGCCAGATGAAACCCCAAACCCACTAAGGAGGTTGCAGCACTGGTTGTTTACATTAAGTAGCCAGATGGAACCCCAAACCCACTAAGGAGGTTCCAGCATTGGATGTTTACATTAAGTATTCAAATTAAACCCCAGACCCACTAAGGAGATTGCAGTACTGGTTGTTTACATTAAGTGGCCAGATGAACCCCAAACCCACTAAGGGGGTTGCAGCACTGGTTGTTTACATTAGGTAGCCAGATGAAACCCCAAACCCACTAAGGGGATTGCAGCACTAGTTGTTTACATTAAGTAGACAGATGAACCCCAAACTCAATAAAGAGATTGCAGCATTGGTTACTTACATTAAGTATCCAGATGAACCACAAACCCACTAAGGGGGTTACAGTACTGGCTGCTTACATTAAGTAGCCAGATGAAGACCCAGACCCACTAAGGGGGTTGCAGCACTGGTTGCTTATTTCATGGCAACTTAGATATATTTGCTGCTGCATGCAGCTTCACCAACATCACAGCATGAACTGTCAGGTTAGAGGCACAGAGGATTTGGAAAGCAAAACCTAAAGAACCTCTGTTGTTATTTTACAGCAATTTACCTCAAAGACCTAGAGCTCATATAGGAAAGTAACACGGTTACCTATTGTAACTCTACATCCCGAAAGGCAATGATCTGTCCATCCTTACCCCAGTTAGAGGAACTTTGCAGGATTTTGTAGCTAGATGGAGGTGTCCAGGTGTCCTACATGTTTTTTTTTTCTTGTCTCCACTTTGAAGCAGTAAAGAACTGAGGTATTGAGGGTCCTCCCCGCCTTTTTACAGAAGCCCTTCTTACATCTCTGGTCTCCCCTGAAAGGAGAATATTAGGCTAGTGGGACTAACCCAGTCAACAAAGAATAAAGAAATAAAAAAAATAAAAATATCAGCTGAATGACTATCCCTAAACAGATGCAGACCAAGTGTACAGGTACTGAAACAGCAAAGTGTCTCTATCCAGCAGCCACATATTTCTAAGATAAGTGTCTCTGATGATCCACTTTTCAATAGTTTGGGAGTTATTGTGGGTGGTGTACACCTTTCTGTTTTGTTTTCCTGTTGTAGAAAGGCTAAAACCTTGCTTCAATGGAAAACATATGGGAGAGTAATGAAGTCCAATGTATATAGTGCTGTAGAAAGATGTTCCAGATGTCATATATGACCCAATTCTACCATAATTTATTTTTAATTTGCTCAAAAATATTGCAGTCAAAGCCTTTACACTTACTGACAGTGCTAGAAGCATAAATGCACATTATTTGATATACAGTATATGACATTAATTGATACCCGGCAAGAAGAAAACAATTAAATTAGCTCAGTACTGAATACTTATGGTGGTGCAGCGGTTAACATTGTCACCTCACAGCAAGAAGTTATCCCGTTCAATTCTCGGCTGGAGTACCTTCTGTGTGGACTCTGCATGTCCCCGGGGTCGAGTGATGCTGAAGACATGCAGGTAGGTGTAAGCGTGAAGGGGCATGCCTTCTCTGAAGGATGGGTGCCGGGCTGGCAACTCGGCACTGTAAAAATCCACTGCCAATCATGAGTGGACTGGAGTTCCACTGTGGTGACTCCTAACTGGGAAAAGCTGAAAGAAGACTGAATACATATGGCTTTTTAAAAGGTTGACTTCAAGCAGTCTTGAATTAAACATATTGTAAAATAGGCTGTTGTTCAACTCGTGCAGTACATGTCCATTTCTTGAGTTACTGTAAAATGTGCAATCTAAACTTATACTGCAAAGAAGGATGAGCTACTGATTTTTATTTATTTATTTAAATTTCATAACCAGCTTAGAGCACTGAGCTCAAATGGTTCATTTCAGTATCAGCCTTGGAAAGCATTAAAGTATAGATAATATATTGCAAAAAGGTAATATATATAAACAATTACCCTATTGTTGAGAGTATATAGGAATTATATATAGTGATAGGGCTAAATATACATATAGGTTCATAGGTTCATAGGTAGGTACTAGGCTATTGGTCCTAGGGCCTATATAAGTTTAACCAAAAATGTACCCTGGCCTTCGCCACCCAAGAAAATTATTTTCCTGTGCCCCTGTCGAGCAGAGCCACAGAAGTGATCCCTGGGGTGAATTTCCCATTTCCCATCCAATCATCAAGATTTTTCTTGAAGAGTGCTAATGAGGAGCTCTGTTTGACATAGATAGGTAGTCTGTTCCAGAGTATGGGAAGTCTCTGGGACAGGAATCTATCCCTCCAGCATGTTCTGTTTATTGTGGTGACAAGGTTTAGGTCCCTACAGCATGTAGTTTGGATGGATTGAGATTTCTTTAAGTGGAGCATGTCCAACAGCTCTGGGTTTGACATAGCTTTGTATGTTAGGCAGAGCTCGGCTCTGAGTAGGCAATATGTGACGGAGTAAAGTTGGAGTTTTTTGAGACGGTCTGCATAGGGCATCTGTTTGAGGCCAGTAATCCTCTTTGTGAGGTCTTTCTGTGGCCTCTCCAGTTGTTGTAGATGTCTTGTGAGGAACATACCAAAAGCGGCTGTATTCTATAATGGGTCTAATGAGTGATGAGTAGAGGGGAACAATTACCTCTTTTTTGCTGGATGAGAAACCTTTTGTGATGAGGTGTGCCATGTAGAAGGATTTCCTGACCACTGTGGCAATGTGATTATCAAAGGAGAGACTACTGTCCACCTGTGTCCCAAGGTCTCTTATCACACTTTTGGTGTTAAGTAGACTACCACCTATGTGGTAGTTCATGGGTACAGAGTTTTTACCAAAGGGGACAACAATGCACTTTTTGGCATTGAACTTCAGGCCATGGCTTTGACACCAGCATCTGTCTCAGTGAGGCCCTTTTGTAGGATGTCCACATCATTAGGAGTTTTGATTATGGCTCCCAGTTTGCATTCATCTGCAGACTTTGTTAGCCAAAGACCTTCTGTGTTAGCCTGTACTTCAGAGACGTATATACCAAACAGAAGAGGACCCAGGACTGAACCTTGTGGTACTCCACTTGTCACTGGTCTGAAGTTGGATTTGGAGTCTGCTACTTTCACAGTGTGGGTTCTGTCCGTGAGCCATTTGGCAATCCATCTTGTGACATAGGGATTTATTTCTAGTTTTGTGAGTTTATCTATAATTCCAGAGTGGGGGATGGTATTGAAAGCCTTGGCAAGATCTAGATAGGCTGTGTGAACCACCTTACCCTCATCTATGGCTTTGGTGACTGCTTCAAAGAAGTCTATCAGGTTTAGGAGACATGATCTGCCTTTTACAAACCCGAACTGGGTGGGCTCCAGAGTTTGGAGATTACCAATGTATTTGTTTATGAGTTCCCTGATGATTCGTTCCATGGCCTTGCAGACCAGGCTCATCAGGCTAATGGGGCGGTAGTTCCTGGGGTCTGTCATTGCTCCCCCTTTGTGGAGTGGGATAATCATTGCGGTGTGCCATTCAGTGGGCACAAAGCCTGAGGTGAGGCTATGATTGAACATGGTACTTAGGTGCGGTACCAGTTTGTTCTGTAGTTCATGTAGAATGTACCCTGGGATATTGTCAGGTCCCATGAATGCTGTGTTCTTGGCTTTGGAGAGTGTGTTTTTTACCATGATTACAGGAACTTTGCATTCTTTCGGTATAGAGATGGGCCCTCTAGGGGGTGAGGGGGGGGGGGTAAAGTTAGTACTGAACCTATCTGCCAGGATGTTGGCAATATCAGTTGATTCTGTATATTTAGTGCCATTGCTGCTATAACTCAGAGCAGATCTGAGTGTTGCCATTGAGATTCTTGACATAGCTATAGAATGCTTTGTGGTTGTCTTTAGAGTCAGTGACAATTTTGTTTTCGTAATTAGCTTTGGAGGATTTTGTGAGGGATCTCAGCTTCTTACTGAGGCTGACCAGGGAGCTCCTCCAGTCATGGGATTTTACTCTTTTTTGCAACAGTTTCTTTCTTCTGTTGTAGAGTTTGTTTATGGCAGAGGACCACCAGATTGGCTTCCTTTTTTGGAGGATAGCATCTTGGTATACACAGAGTCAAAGAGAAAGATAAACAGGTTTGTAAAACATGTATTGCATTGTTACATGCAGTTATACACAAATGAATATATCTTTTAAGAGAGGGTTATATACATAACTGAGACTGATAGACCTAGAGTGTGATGTACTTTAGCTGTGCATTAGCATCGCAAGAGTTTAAGTATATTAAATATTCATTGATTTTAAATAAGTAATTAATAATAAGTTTATAGAAACTGATATTTATATTTACATTTAAATATAGGTTTACATTATAATAATGTTTTCATTGAGGAGACTAATTATTTGGTAAATTGTTTGGTAACATGTGACATTGGGTATGAAAAGCATTGATTTAGTGGTTCAGCTGTTCTGAAGAAGTTCTGTTTAAAAACAAAGGAGCAGTACTCACCAGCTAATTATTTGTTTTGTGTGTCCTCTACTTATTTTTTAGTGGCACTTTGCTGTTGTAAGTGTTTTGGCTCTCCACATTACTACTTCACTTTGCTGGATTTTGGTTTCTGAGTTTTATTATTTCTGGTGAAGATGATTTACAATAAATGGTCAACATGAATTAGATGAAGACTTTACAGCATTGGATAATGCTAATGTGAATGTATTGATTCATTTCTGTACGAGATGGTTTTATAATGCTAACTCAATCATTTGCAAGTTTGTTGGCTAAGGTGTAGACAGTGTTTGATAACTTGGTTAAAGTGTTTCTGAAACATGGAGGCTCCATTCATATTGTTAGTGAAGAGAATGCTTCAATTAACAATAACAATCTAACTCTGGTGGCTGACTGTTCTACTTGTAACACTGATAACGAACATTTGATAACTGGTATCGCTAATCCTTTTGGAAACAGTAAATCATTCGCTAGTAGTTCAGACACTGTTTTGGAGGACAGAGACTCGGAAATGGTAGGTAAGTCAAACATTTATGATTTAGAAACTGAACTTTTTAAAGTAAGGATGCTAAGCTATGAAAACATTTATTTAAGAAATTACCTTTCTTTAAATGAAGGTCCAAAAGACTCTGATATCACGCAAAATTATAAAATTTATAAAGACCTAATTGAACTGTTTAACAACACAGGGTGTGATTGGTCTGAAGCATTTGGTCACACATAACACTATTAAACTGGATTTATTAAAAAGTCAAGTCAGAAACCTTCATTTGCTGTCCCAGTAAGTATTGGCATGGAGAGTGTTAAGTACATTTTAAATCCATCCATCCATTCATTCTTTCTCAACCCCTTTTCCCATTTTGCACATGGGGTCCGTGTGTGATTTTTAGCAGTAACAATCATCTCAAGCCAAGGTTTACACTGCCAGGTGGCAGCCTTGTCATGGTAGTTCATTCATACTGCTCACTCGTGCACTCTCATCTACAGCCAATTTAGAGTGTCCTGTCAACCTACTGCATGCCTTTGGAATGTGGGAGGAAACCATCCAGAGAAAATCCACATGACTACAGGGAGGACATGCAGACTCTGCACAGAAGCCACCCAACTGAGAATCGAACCACAGAACCTCTTGCTGTGAGGTGGCAATGCTAACCTCTGTACCACCTCGGCCACTCCTGCATTTTAAACGATAACTGGAAAATAATTAGTGGCAATAATAATTTATAAAAGTTATAGGTACTGCTCCAATAGTTGCTTATTAAAAAAATGCATCATACTTCAAAAGATCAGGTGTTAGTGCAGCTTTTATTAAAACCAGACTATCTGAGACATACTCATGTTATTCGTGTAAGTAAATTAGGTATATTTTAAAATGACTATTTTTCTTAAAGATGTTTGGAGACTTATTACAGCAAGGAATACATATACTTGTAAATCAGAATATGTAGCATATTTGGCTACCAGAAATACCTGCAAGAGCTTCTGTGTCAGAAAGACTACTAGAAAACTCTTGCAAATAATTTATAAACATGGATTGGCTATTAAAAAATAAAGATACAAATAATACTTTAGCCAAACATGCATTGGTATGCAACTATTTTATAAATGTCATTTTTTATTGGATGAACTGCAGGATATTTTGTGTGGAAATCTAATAGCATTTTAAAATACAGGAGGGTCAAGTGATAACCTGACCTTGAGGGGATGACATAATAGTTAATTATTTAGTATTTATTTATTTATTTATTTTACATATGTTTACTGGGATAGTCCGACTGGATACATGTCCATTTTCAGCGGAGGCCCGGGGAGAAAAGCTGCAAAAAGGCATTCAACAAACTGTTACATTTTTACAGTTTAAAACACAAAATAAAACATAAATAAAAGGATTTTTACAGAGATGTAAACAAATACAAAAACAGATACACAAACAAATTATTACATTTTTACTCAGATGGAAAATTCTAGACAGTGTTTTTAAGAATGATAGGGTATTGAATGCCTAGTAGGCTAACCTGGTAGTAGATCCAAGGAGATCATAGGATTTATAAGTTAAGAAACAATAAAGTGTAGGCAGAAGTCCTCCATGTGTACACGAGTGATGGTTAGAGTTAGTCTGGATTAGGACAAGGACATAGCCATCGTTTTTTAAAGTACTGAATCAGACTTTTCTTGAATTGAGGTAGTGAGAGTTCAGATGTAAGATTAGCAGGAAGAGAATTCCAGGTTTTGCCAACAGAGTTAGCAAATAGAGATTTACCGGTTATGTTGTTGGATTTGAGAGTTTGAACTAGTAGTCTTTCAGATGAACGAAGTGCGCTGAGGTTACTGTAGGGGGCGATGAGGTTTTTAAGTATGGGTGTATTATCTGGTTGGAACAGGATCTTGTGTGCAGCTATTAGTTGGTTAACCTGAAGTAGGTTAGGCAGTTCAAGCCATCCTAGTAGATTTAGGTTATAACAGTGATGAGTTCTGTAGGCTGCATCTGTAGCAAATCTAGCAATGGGATTGTAGCTGCTAGAAAGTTTATTAAGGTCAGTTTTGCTGAGGTTTGTAAATAGAGGGGAAACACAGAGGAGGGGGGAGAGTAGATGTGTATGAGCAATTACAGTTCTGGCTAATGGCTTTAGGAAGGGCTTGATCCTATATAGTGAGCCACGTTTTTTATTAACTGTTTTAATAGTTTTATTGATATGCAGATCAAACTTAAGGTTATTATCTATTATAAATCCTAACAGTTTGGTTGAGGAATCTAGGTTGTTAAGAAATTTGCCTTACATATACGAAGTCCAGAGTTTGATTCTCACCAAGGGAAATTGGCTAGGCTAAAAATGGCCCACAATGGTAACTAGCCAAGTACTTGCCTCTGAATTATGATGCTGACAAAGCACCAGGCACCAATTGAATGATTAACATCTAAAGATTTTTTTTTTTATTTAATACTCATTGATTTTTTTTAATAAGTACTTAGCAATACATTTATAGAAATTGGATATTTATATTTACATTTAAATATTGGTTTATATAATAAATAATGTTTTCAGTTAGAAGTCTGGTAATGTGACACTGGCTATAAAAACAATTAATTTAATGGTTCAGCTGTTTTGAAGAAGTTCTGTTTTATAATAAAGGAAAGAAAGGGCTGAACAGCTAACTATTTGTTTTCTGTGTCCTCTATTTATTTTATAGTAGTGTGTTTTTTTTGTTTTAATTGTTACATACAGTTATATAGTAATGAATATGACTTTTAATACAGGGTTATATAGATGCCTGGGACCACTTACAATTCAGACCCAGAGTCCGAAGTACTTTAGCCATACGTTAGTATGACATGAATTCTAAGTACACAAAGGGTTAAAGCAGAGGGAAAAGGAAAGTTGTCAGTATGTGGGAGTTTATGGCATGATTAGGTTATCTGATTTGAGACATAACACTGACATTTACCATTTTCAGGAGGTGCATTTTTATCTGAGAACGGCATTTGGGAAAGAATGAGGTCTCTTAAGTGAGGTTGGAATGGATACCTGGATTTTGGGCCCTAGAACAGGGAAGCAGTGATTTATGCATTGGAGTTTGGTTTGAGAGGCCTGTAAATGACAGAGCTGAAGGGCCAAAGCTTCTAAGGGTGTAGGATGGGAAGTCTCATATTAGTGTGGAATCTACTGGAGAGAATGCTTGGTTTTGCAGTAGTCTGAACATCTGTGATCTGAGGAGGTCTGCCCTTTGTTTGACAGGAAGCCATTTTGCTTTTTGAAGTGATTCGGTAATAAAAACATATTAGGGAAGTGAAAGGAGACAAATAATGAAACAAGTGAAAGGAAATGATAAAATAAACGGAAGGGATGTAGAAAAGATCTATGGGTCTGATAAGATGTTCAAACTGTACTTAAGATGATGCTGACTTCTTTAGAGGTGGGCAGAAATGCAGAATCTCTTCATGGAACCCTGCAATCAGCCAGTGCCTGGCCACAGTTCAGCACTCCTTGTGGTCATAATTGGCAGAAGTCATAGAGACAGTCAGTCTGATGATCAAATAAGGGTCAAATTATAAAGATACCTGATGTATGTCAGAGTAAACCGCAGAGTAAGTGAAAGAGCAAGAGTGGATACCGGCCAGGTAAATCAAAAACCTCTGTCACGTTAAAGACTCCTCCTGATGAGCAGAAAACTTTCTGGTGGTTTTAGTCACCTCAGAGACTCCTCCAAGACTGGGGGTACAAGCAAGAGATCTAAATGAGTGAATACATCCTAAGGAGACCAAGTTGTCAGTACATTCAAGATGGAGGACTTCTTCTGCTTCTGCCTAAAATCTTTCCCACTGCCACAGAAGAGAGAGCACATTTACAAGTGTCTCCTTCACTCGGCTGATGCATGCAGAGTTCAGACAGGACCGTTTTATATACATATATATATATATATATATATATATATATATATATATATATATATATGTAGATATACATATATATGTGTGTGTGTGTGTGTGTGTGTGTGTGTGTGTGTGTGTGTGTGTGTGTGTGTGTGTGTGTGTGTATTCTTTAAATTTATTATTTAGATGTTGTTCATATTTTTCAAGCTCAAATTAAAAAAAAAATGAAAAAACACATATACTACAACAGCTTCCTCTATATAATATCCTTAATTAACCTTAAAGAACAAGTACAAGCTTGTATTTGTTCAAGGTTAATTAAGGATATGATATTTTATATGTACATTTTTATAGTAAAAGTTGAGTATATGCCTTTATTTTTAAGATGTGCTGTTAATTAAGCTGTTAATTGGTATGTACTATGCATTGGTGGATGCGAGCAGATGATTTGTAGTTGTCACTATTTTATGGTTGATTTTTTTAAATATTTTTACCTGAAGAAGTTCCACAACATAGTGGGACGAAAAGTTCTTAAGTTAATAAAGTGAAGTGAACAAGGTAAATTAATTTTCTTTTGTGTGGACTTTGAAGTACTCTTTGATAGTTGTTTATGTTTGCAGCAGTGCAGTTTATTTTCTTACTTTTTACATTAGCTTTGCACATGAGGCTAAGGAGTTCTGTCTGTGTTACTTGGTTGGTGAGATATTTAGAAATGTGAAAATTATGTCTATATAAATTAATATAATAAAAATAGTTAATATCCATTTACCTGCACTAGACAGAGATCAAATAGTAATGCAGTTGAGTTTGCTATTGTGTATGCTTTAAGATGAAATATTTTAAAACATTGTACATAGCATGGTTTTGGAATTATTGATGCAAATATGAACAAGCAATATTTGATGCTGAGAGGTGTCAGTAGGAGCTAACTACAGATGCACCTGGAGGCATCACTCAGATGTAATGAGTTAACTCAGAAGTAAGGCATCTTTCATAATCTCCAGATAAGTCTCTCTGTAGGAAGAAGAGATCCATCAGAAGCTTAGTGGAGATGGTCCACTTCTTTTGGGCCTAGTGAGATATGTCCAGTAAAAGATGCAGGTCTGTGGGTATATATCAGCAGTCAAACCATTTATAGCTTATAGACTATTATAATACCTTCTTCTTCAGGTGTATGAATGAAACACTTTGGATATTGTGGCAGTCATCATGCTCAGGACACAAACTCATGCAGAGCCTGACCGTGGACTCCAAACTGTATCCACAATTCAGTTGGCAAATGCAAAAACTCGAGTTCTCTTCAAGGAATTGGATGATGGACACCAAAGAATGTCTACCTACAAAGTGACAAAGGTCATCCTCTGAGCCAGAGTTAGAGAGGACTTCCCAAATGAATCGCACCCATTAGATCACCTGTAGAAGGCACATTTTCCTTTATCTCTTTTTTTCCTTATACATGGAACTAGCAGAAGTAAACTTGTTTCTCAAAATCCACTGATTTGGCCTTGATTAACAACGACAGACTGACATTAAACAGCCAAGTTTTATTATCTGTCCTCAAGACATTCTCTTGTCACATAAGGAAAATTGCCCAGATAAAGGTCGATATTCCATCCACAGGGTCCCGCAACAGTAGTACCCATGCACCTGAAGTACTGCAGTACCTTATGTCATGCCTTTCTAATGGGTACCTGGTACGGTTACAGAGGATACAGATTTCTGCAGTATGATTGTTGGCTGACTTGGTCACATCACATGACTTCTCATTTTCAGAGCCTGCTACAGCTACGAATTCAGGCTTTATGTGTCGTTAGGCTTGCTGTCCTTACCTTCTGAGTCATAGACAGCCTGTGTCTGACTTATTTCAACAGAAGATCTGGCACCCTTTTTTCAGCTAGGTCTCTGAGGTTGTCAGGAGAGGGGGGTTTAGCTGTTCCATGAATTTATTTAGAATGTTCTGCTAAGTTGTCATTAAATGTTTTGCTATCTTATCTGCAGTCAACTACCTTCTCTGATTCAAGCACAAGACTTGGTGAACTTCTTTTGAAGATTCCTGAAATACCATTTTTGTAAACAGTCTCTTTTTGTAAACTGAGTGTTTTTTTTTTTTTTACTTATACTGGATTGTTTAAGCTTTTTATTCTAATTTTGTCACATTTTATTTATTCTACTTTCCTGTACAGGTTGCTGTAAATGTTTTTAATCTGTAAAATATTCTGATGCTGTATGTAATGTCAGAGTGAATGATAACTGTCACAAAAGAAAACATAGACGTATAATGCGTGAACACAATGAAAATGTTAAGAATGGTGGTGCTTCCTGTCATATTAATGCATGTGTACCAATGTCATTGTTCAAAAAGTGTATGTTTAATAAAGATATTTAAAAAGGCTCAGATGCTCAGGCAGTATAATGGTATAAATAAATGCACTGGACTGACAGTCTGAAAATTATAGCTTTTGATAATGTTAAAAAAAAAAAATATATATATATATATATATATATATATATATATATATATATATATATATATAGGGTTCCTATTATCAGATCACAGATGCAGATTGTCAAATGCATTTTGATCGAACCAAAAGGAGTGAAAAGGCAAAATAGCAAAGTGGCTTTTCAGCGAATCCTTTCCCTGGGAAATAATTTGCTTAGCCGCTTTCGTTACTTTGCCATTCTCAGCACTGTTTTGTGACCTCAGAGTTGATATATTTAAGTAGAGGGGTGTGGGGGGCAAAGTCCCCACTTTATGTAATGTTTTAAAGTTATTTTTTTTTTTTTGGAACAGCGATTTTTTTCCCTTGGAAAAAAATTGCTGTTCTGAGGTTTCGACGTTGCAAGCTTTTGTTTACATGGGGTCGATTATTTATTGTTCGCTTTTGTAAGCATGCGATAATATAATATATATATATATATATATATATATATATATATATATATATATATATATATGTATATATATATACATATATATAAATTTGGGTAAACCTGTTATGCATACACACCTCTTTATAAAGGCACTCTCAGGGCACCAGCTGCAGTAGAAGGAGAAGTGGGAGATAATATAAGGGAGGGGGGGTTACAGAAACCCTCTGGCATTGTAAAAACCTGCTTTCCCTTCTGAAGGGCCTCCAACATATGCTGGGATGCCTCAGTTGAGAGTACATCCCCTGGTGACGGTTTCCAAGGTCATCCAGTTAAGCTCTTAATTGTGGAAGGGGGTGCCTGAGGTATGTCTTCCTGTACAAACATGCACTGGAGCCTGTGGCCATAGCCAAAGCATCAGTGCAATCACAGTTACAGCAGGCAGAGTGAAGGTCCTAACTGCCTCTTCCTGGTACCCAGAATGCAGAAGAGGCAAAACTTATTGCAGTACCTTGTCCACTGTGAAGTAATGGAAACTGGACAAATGAGACAGTCGAAGGACCTGAGTCCCAACATGGTAGATAAAAACACTGTTCTGTCCATCCTATACATTCCTTAGATGCTCCATGAACATCAATCTCATCTACTTGTCTACTTTTCACCACCCCTATCTGTACAGCCTCTCTACCATCACCACTTCCTCATCATCAACTGGCTATCATACCCTCTCTACCACTTTACGTAACCTCTTTGTATCACCTCCTAGCAATTTATATTAATTTATCCTAATCTCTCTTCCCTTTTATAGTTACAACTACACTAAACACATGGCGTTTACTTATTACTACTCTGAATTGCCAAAAGGACACTCCAGAGTTGTATATCGTGTTTACTTTGCTTTTTCTCATTGTTCTCTTTGTATCATATTTTTAATAAATCTCTATGACTTACAATATTGATTATTTTGAAGTGTTGGACTTTCACTGCTTTTTATGTAATGCCTTAGATTTTTTTTTATTTTCTCTGGTAAATAGAGATTTTCTCGCTGGGCTTCCACTGAAAATCAGCTCTTGTGACCCAGTAAACTTTCACGGTAAACAAATGTCAGTAAATAAATAAATGTGGTAATAAGGTAGAAGTGCTGTGATCACTAGGACCAGTCTTACATCACACAGATCACAAAGACATTAGGTCTAGGATACATGAAGAAGCTCTCACTCTGCTGAGTCCATGCTGTGGAGATGTATCATTCAGATGACTCAGAAGTGAATGGTCAGCTAAGGGGTGAAGGAGCTTGTGAAGGATGGTGTGATTCAGGGTTCAACACTGTCTCATGCAGACTGGTAAAGGCAGGTCATCTGGGATGCTGTAGTGCTCCCATCTAAAGGAGAAGAGCATGTAACATATGGACCAGGAGGTACTCTTGTATTTGCCAAATAAAGGAATATGGCAAAATAATCATTATGTGTTAGTGGAAGCATGTGTGCCCCCCACACCCCCCCAACTATATATTCTAACTCCAGGGTCGCACTACAGTGGGGAAGGGGGCATATCCCATTTTCTTGCCAATAATACTTGTCGGTCAAATGAAGTGTCGGTCAAATGAAGTGTCGGTCAAATGAAATTTCGGTCATTTGGTCTCGGGTAAATGGGTGTCGGGCAAATGGAAGTTCAGGCAAATGAAATAGACCCATACATATAGTGTACAGTATAGATAATGAAGTATTAATTACTACATTATAGTATAAGCCGCAGTGGTGCAGCGGTAGCGTTGTTGCCTCCCAGAAAGAGGTTCTCACGTTCAATTCTCGGCTGAAATGCCTTCTGTGTGGAGTCTGCATGTCTTCCCCGTGGTTGAGTGGTGTTCGAAAGACATGTGTAAAATGGGCATGCCTTCATTGAAGGTTGGGTGTCGAGCTGGCACCTCGGCACCCGTAAAACATCTACTGCCAATCATTAGTGGACGGGAGTTCCGCTGTGGCGACCCCTAACTGGGAAAAGCTGAAAGAAAGAAAAAGAAGTAATTAATACTTCACTGTCTATACTCTTTCTGGATGACCATCATACACAGTGAACTAATGAATACAGAATAAAGATAATTTCTAGAAACATGAACAGCAAGTCAGTGGTCAAACGTAAAACAGCTTTGCTTAATACTAGCTCAGGCTTTGAATCATTCTCTCTATGAACTGCTGTTGCAAAGGCTGGTTGTCATATGGTAAAGCAAAAATCAGACTGCACTGATGTATGCAGAAGGGCAACCATATGACACAGACAAAGGATATAAATGAGTTATTGCACAACTAGTCGATCATATTCCTTATATGTAGAAATCTGTATCGTAACCTGCACTACATGAGCATTTACCTGCAAGTCCCACACTTTCTTCATCTTCAGAGTTAAAAGTGACTGTGTCATCTTTAAATTCTTCCCCTGGAGGAGTGCTATGTCATTTTTAAATTCTTCCCCTGGAGGAGTGTATCCTGCAAAGTAAATTAAGTGACAAATGCGTGGTTACTATGGTGCTGCTGGAAGGCACATCAAACTGGAATTTAAAACAAGAGCACAACAAATGCTTGTGGTATTGTGCTGTGCTAAGAACAGACAACATGTCAGCAACACAGAGAGCTGAAAGACAAACAGTGTCGTATATACCCAAAACCTATCATGTGTTTCAGGCATGCCGCAAGATACCGACATGCAGATCTCACTGCACAGACACATGATATTTGCTGATTAGATATGATGTGACCCCCACCTACTGTTCCATACTTTAATGAACTGCCTGGGAGGGGTACATAACACAGGGCCATGACTGAAACCTTTTTGCAGCACTGCACTTTATTCTAGTGTCAAAAGCTACAGAACACAATCACAAATCTTGCTTCAGACATAGACCCCATCAGTGTGAAAGGAAGCATTTTGTTAGAGGAACACTTCTCCAGGTCTAGGCAGTACTTGAGCAATGCATTCTGTGTCATGATGCAAGCAAACCTCTGTTGATGTAGTCAATGCCTGAAGTTCTAAACAAAAATAATTCATTATTTGCTTTATTTCGGTAACTGGTGACATAAAAATTTGGAAGAATGATGAAACAAGGGCAAGCATGTTGTGACTCAGACAATCACGGAGTGGGAAAAGGCAAAGAAAGTTTAACTGAGCTACATTTGTTTGGCTACTCATCTGGTTTCTTCGCTCAGTTAAACATGACCAGAGTATCGAATACTAATTTTCATCACTGTACTGTCGTAAGTAGTGTGTTATGATAGCCTTAACTCTCTTCTACTCAGTGTTTCTTGATAAGGAATCGTTATTATGCACTGAAGATCTGGGTAACAATGGCACAGATTAACGTGGGCCAGGAGGGTTTCTCCATAACAAACACCATGTCTAAATACAAGGATGTCCATATTTAGTACCAGAACACCTTGGACCAGCAGTCAGAGACAGACCTTGTAATCATGTCATCAAATATGAGACTGTCTCTTCTGACCACTTCACTCAAGAAAATGCTGAGCTTTTAGCTGATCATCATCTGGTGCCGAGTTGAGGCACATGACCAGAGAGTTGGCTAAACAAACCTTGGAAACAGAAATATGTAACAGATGTACAGAGAAGGGTCCACTGATGTTTCATTGCAAGGAGGAATTCAAGCGTCACTTCCACAAGAATTTCTCCTGTACATCTGTGAAGACTGCAACACGCAGCAAGAAGGGAACCTGTTCAAGGCATCAACAGCTGAGGTGGTACAGAACTGTGGCTGAAAGGTGGCTGTTACCTGCCGTAAAGGTAATGATACCACCCCATTCATATGGGTTTAACTATGATCAGTTATATTCTGTGTATCACCATGATGTTAATCACAACAAAAACACTTGGGGGCTATGTCAAAGATAACCCATTCTGAATGATTTTAAATCCATGTTCCTCAGAAGTGCTCTTTCATTGGGGAAGGGTATCATGTCAAAGCTTTATACTACAAACACAACTGTTTAGCAAAGAGAGAGAGAGAAGAGGTGAGACAGAATGAGTTTAGCCATCTCATGCAGATGGGGAGAATTTAAAAAAACTGAGAGTATAAAATAGGAAACTAAACAAAAATTACTTTTTGCAACTTGTCTCAGGCTAACAGACCTGCTAAAATGTTATAAATTCAAAGAAGTAAACCACTAAAGAATGTGGAAGTTTACCTTTTTTATATGCTCCGTATCTCTGCAACAGTTTATCTTCTTGAATACCATTTTTCTACAACAATAAAGTACTTGTTACTGGTTAGGCATGAAATGACCTTCACAAGTGAATAAAGTCAGATTTTCTAAGCTGATTCATAAGACAACTGTGACCATGTCATTAGAAGTAAGCACATGATCCATATGATCTGCTGATTTCTAAATCTACTCCGTCCTTGACTCATTATCATCTGGACGTTGTGGAATGTTACACTTCTTGTAAGGAGTACTTACATCCCTAGACTCATGAGCATTTTTTAAATCAAGTCTTAAAACAAAAGTCAAATAAATATTAATATCTTGTGAAGAGTACATGTAAAGTACAAACATCAGTGTTGTTTATTAAAAATGTTCTTTACAATGACACATGAACACCTTCAAAGTCTTTACATCAATACAGGAATAAATTATTACACAAAAGACTCCAAACTAATATTTTTCTTTAAATTTTCACAAATGTCTGATCATCGTATTTTCATCAACAAACCTGTTTATAAACTTTTCGACATAGAGAAGGGGTGTCACATCAGCTGTCATCTCTTTTGATTCACTCCTGCTCTTCCTCTTTCTTCAGAAGTCACACCTGACTATCACAGGTCCTCTCTCGCACAATCCATCCATTTTCTGCAGGATACCCTCATTTCCTCCTGTCTTCTTTCTGTCTGTCCCAAATCATCTCCACCAGATTGTCTTCTTCTTTCATTCACATTCATGTGCCCGAACCACTGCACTCTTCTCTTTGACTTTTTCTGCAATTGGAGCTACTTTGGCTTCTGCTCTTTTGTCCTCATTTCTTCATCTGTCCCACAGTGTGCATCCTGCCACCCATCTCAGGCATTTCATTTCCATCACCTCTAGCTTCCTAAACTACTCGGCTTTATTGCCCAGGTTTCGGTACCACACAGTAGTACTGGTTGCACCACTGTTTTGTAGACCTTACATTGCAGCTTCTTTGGCATTCTTCCATCGTACACTACGTATTATACTCCATGGCAGTGGGCTGCAGACCCTCTGATTATAGCCTTGACTTTCTCATTCAGACTTCTCATCCCTTCTGCTCAATCACCCCCCCCCCCCGATACTTGAAGCTGTTGACCTGGTCCTCTATTTCCTTCTATCTTAATTTTGAGCTTCTTCTGATTTGTCCATTTGTTGCCAGTACATCTGTCTTTCCTGTACTCATTTTCACCTCACGTACCTTCAGTTTTCAACTCCATTCCCCTATTATTTGCTGAATTTCCTGTAAGAGTCTATTTATAATGTCACATCAACAGAAGTACACAGCAGATTTGTTGGTCACCTCTATGACCCCTTTCCTAATGTAGTCCATCACCAGTATGAACAGCAGGAGGCTCAGATCTGAACCCTGATGCACATACACCCCATTGGGAACCCCTCTGTGAGTCTGAGCACTGTTCATACTAGTGTCATTGGGCCCTAGTTCGTAGCCTGCACTAATTCCACCGATGCTTCTGGGACTTTGAACCATCACAGGACTGCCCAAATCAGCTTTCCTGGGACCTTGTCATATGCTTTCTTGAAGTCTAGGATTGCCCAGATGGAATCTTTTCTTGTTTTAGGTTCTTCTCAACTATCTGCCTCATGGCAAACATTGAGTTTGTTGTGCTGCATCCAGATCGTATCTACAAAATCAGCCTGGGCACACAGTATCACCATCACTTTTTTCAGACACACAAGTTTCTTATGATGTAAAGTACTTAATTTCAACATTCTTGTTTCCTAAGATATTTACAAAAATATAAAATGTAATGCACGTATCTATAATTAATATAAACCCTCAGTATTTCCCAAGCTGTAGAACTTACGTGTAAGTGTCAGTGATAGTTTGTCTGCAGTGACTTACAAGGTTTCAGCTTATTCCATGCACTTGTTTTTAAATCTTTTAGATTTGAAAATATTAATGAAAATATGGAAACATTCCATATTTTCATTATAACAGATTGCTAGCAATATCTATTTTTAATTTCTGCACGTCTTTTGGGTTTCTAATACCATGACGGGAACAGACCCCACTCCTAAGTCAAAGTATGAGTAAAGTTTATGAAATTAATATTGTTTCACTCTTTGATGTTAGCCAAAGGTGCTCTTTGCAGTACCTGCAATGTGGCCAGAACTGACTCCTTCTGCAATTCATATGGAGTTACATGTATCCGTAACATATGTAAGTACGATTGTAAATCTTTTTTTTTATAAGGCCCGTTGCTCCTACTACAATTGGAATTGTCTGGGTATCTTTCTTCCACATTGCCCTCATTTCTGCCTGCAAATCCTGGCATTTTATGACTTTGTGGCTCTCTGTACATAAGACAATGCAGTCACCATGTGTAGCAATTTCAATAACCAATGCTACTTTTGTCTTCTTGTCATGGACTACTATATCTGGTTTTATCACATCTGTTCTTGAACTGTTGGTAATGGGTGATCCCATGATATAAACGTCATCATTTTGTAAGATGATTTGTGGCTTATTTTTCCAGTATTTTTCAATTACTTCATTATTATAATGTTTGCACAATCCCCAGTGCAACAGTCTTGCCACATTATTATGCCTTTCGGTATACAGTCCTTCTGCCATCAGTGTATCACTACCAGAAACAAGATATGTGACTGTTTCCAATTCTGTTTCTATGAATCCTGCATTTGTCTATTTCTCCCACATGTTCAATGGACTTTGTAAACCAACATGTACATAGTCCACTATCCTGGTCCATCAATGTTAACCTTTCATCATTTGGTTTAAATTCGCCTCTCTTTAACCATTCCTGCATTTTATTCCTGATCAACATGAGGTTGTACCAAGAGTTTTCTATACTTGCAACTGTATTTATACATTTTCCACATTTCTTGCCTTCTTATCTGATCCTTCAGCTTATATTCTTTCTTTTATTTTTTGGTACATTCAGTTGCTGCCTGATTTTTATCTACTTCTGGTTTGATTTCCATTCCCAGTTAACACCGATATGCTTCAGCTAAACTAAGCAGGAAAGTCATCTTAGACTTCTTCTCCTTAAGTTTCAAAATTTTCACTACGTTTGGGTCTTGTGAGGTCAGCAAATACGTATGCAGTCCTACGAATGCAGATCTATACATGAAATAAATTTCGATTAGGGCCATACCTCCTTCAGAGTGGGGAATATATAATCTTGATATGCACTGATTTTTATAAATAATTTGATAAGTATGAAACATTTTTCTTGTTTTCCTGCCCAACTGATCCAATACCTTATGGGGCCAGTCAGTCACACCAAAACTGTAAGTTAGGACAGGCAGAGCAAATTGGTTTATAGCTTGGACTTTGTTCCTAGATGTCAGAGCTGTTTTCAGTATTAATTTTAGTCTTCTAAAATATTCCTTATTAAGTTTTATTTGCATTTTGCATTTGTTCATATTTTATTGTTGATCCTTCATCAATGCCCAAATATTTATACAGTCCCTCTTGTTCAAGTACTTTTATATCACATTCCCATCCCAGACTGATGTTTTCTTGGTGCTGTAGCTTTCCTGCTTTAAAAGTTACCTTTGCACATTAATCAATACCAAATTACATTCTTATATCATCTAAGAAAGTTTTAACCATTTGCAGTTGCACTTCTTTCAGTTTCTCATCTGATGAACTATGCACTTTTAAATCATCCACAAAAAGAAGATAAGTCTTTATACGTTGTTGTTTTCTGGGAGCCAAATTGTAGCCATAACCTAATCTGTTAAGTAGACAGTTTAATGGGTTAAGGGAAGATAAAAGAGCAGCGGTGACAAAGAATCCCTTTGGATTGTTATCTCTGGAATAATAATTTATCCTTTATCATGGCTTAACTGCAAAGTGATTTGCCACTATTTCTTGGTCACTGTAATGTAAGAGATCTGTACAGGGTATAGCTTTTTTTCCAATTAACATCTTTATTAAATTATCACGTATGACATAGGCAATCTTACATGTATATAAATGAAAAACAAACAATACTTAACACCACTTTAGTTGCAAATATTATACATCACAGACACCAAACAACTGTAGTTGCAAACATTATACATCACTTCTTATCTATCCAGTCATTGTCAGTTAAGCATTATATGGCTCATTTAATTCCCACCTCTTAAACCTTGTTTCTTCACTGCATATATTATTCCCACAATTCCAATTTTTCTATGTAGTTTGCTCCATCCCTTTTCTAAAGATCCCAATTCTAGTTGTTTTATCTCTGTTACTATATTTGATTTCCATTTTCTAGTAACTGCTTTTTGGCAACCACCATAATTAGACTCAGCAAGGCTTTACTATGTCTATGCAATTCCAATTCTGTATCATAGCTCAAACAATCATCTCCCCAGTCAATCCAATATATTCATGCAGACTTTAGAGATTCCAGGAATTCCTAAAGTCGGAGAGCTCATTACACTACCAAAACAAATGCTCCTAGCCACCGCTTTCTTGCCTGTCACACCTCCAACATTTGCTATCCACCTGAGGAAAAATTCTTTGGAGTCTACTTGAGGTATAAAATACCTACATAAACACTTCAGGCAAAGATCCTAAATCGTCTAGACTTTGTTGCGTATTTGGGAGATATACATATATACCCCATTGTCTGTTTGTGAATTGCTTATCCAATCTCACTTCCCAATCCTTTCTAAGCTCCTCTGATTGATTCTTATAATTATCATGCAATATTTTATATGCTCTACTAATTATTCCTTTTTAATGGCAGCTTCTGTTCTAGGTTCTATTAAAAACTCTACCAGTGCTGGTCTTTCATTTAGGACCCCCCCCCCCAATTTCTTTCTCTTTGCCTATACTCTGATATCAATCCTTGATAGGGAAGGTAATCTCTAACTTGCAGTCCAAATAAATTCTTGGCTTCTTCCCATTCTATTACCTTTCCCTTTTTAGTTATTTGCATATATCTTACACATTTTAAGCACTCTTTTATCCATGAATGTGGGATACTATCAAAAGTTTTTTTGTAATATATCCATGCAGTACTTAAATTCTTCCCCTTTTTACAGTTCTCCATTATAACAACAAATGATCCTTTGTTCCATATGACCTTATTTCATTACCTTTTTTGTTCTACTGCCATGACTGAATTTTCTTCTAAATGACTATAAACTCTGTTGGCATCAGTTCCAGTGTATGGCTTATGCATCATTGGAAGGCAAGTTATTGGTTGATAGCTTTTAGGATAGCTTGCAGGTTCACTGTTAAGGAGGAGTTTTGTTTTTCCCTTGTTAACCAGGTTGACATCTGTTCGGGGTGTGCATATAAATAGTTCTTACTCATAGCTAAATGTTTATGCAAAGATGTTAATAATTTTAGCCAGACGTTAAGTACTGCATCTGGGCCTATAGTTTTCCATTTAGAAGCGTTTCTTAATTTTGTTTCAATCTCTCTGGCTGTTCTTCCCATTGCATATCCTGTACATTTGACCTTCTTATTCTTTCTTTTATTCTTCTATGCATTCAGCAACTTTGTTATGTTCCACAGGATCTTCATTGATATTTCTCCAAAATGTATCAATGTCTTCTTTTTTGGTGGTGTTTCAATTACTTTGTCTTGTTTCCCAATTCTTTATAAACCTTTTTGGGTCATCAATAAATTGCTTATTTTGTACTTTTCATTTTTATTTATCTGCATGTCTTCTAAGCTTTTCTGCTTGTGCTGATATCTTTAGTTTATTATTTCTGATAGTGCACGATAGATCCTGATCTGTTGTGATACCGTGCATTGTTTTTATCGCGTCTATCTTTCTCGGTATTTTTGTTGATCTGTTCCCTCTTCTGTACCTTTCTAACATGACATTTCTTGTCTTAATTGCTTTATTATTTTCTCAATTCAATACTTCCATGACAACATTTGATTTCTCCCTTCTTTTCCCTTACTGCCCTTTGTTTTTGTGGTCAGACTTTATCTGTTACTAATTTAGCTGCAGAGTAATATATCCTATTTACTTCTGTTATATCACATAAATTTCTACAAACAGTCCTGACTACTACATTTGTATGTTTTGTAAAACTTCTAACATTTTGTATCTTATTGACTTTCTGTAAGTTCTGGCAGAACAGAGTTCCTCTATCCACCCTTCCTAACAGGGTGTCTAGGGTGTTGGACAGGTTTGAGAAGCATCTCTATGCTTTAGTGACCTTTGCCTAGGTCACTGAATTATTTGGTACATTTTACTTGACTACAGAGGGATTTGATCAAGAAACTTTCCAAATCCCCCTCTGGGACCATATCCTTCAAGTTAGAAAACACTATTTGCTTGCAGTTAGCTATCCTTCAGTCTATTTCAAATTTGTTCATGAGGCTTATCTTCCACTCTGCTGAAGGTACCTCCTGGGTGGTGGTTTCAAGCAGTTCCATCAGGAGACATGCCTGGATGTGTGCATTTTACTTTGAAGAACCCTTCAAATCTTTTGGCAATGCTCTCTTTGATGGAACCTCCTTATTTGGCTTGAAAGTTAAATATATGCTGTCTAGGTGTAAGCAGCAAGGGGAAAACCCGTCTGCTGTGGGCATATGTTTTTCGATCCCTCAGTGGACTTTTTCTAGTAATGAATGAGGCAGACAAAAAAATGTGGTTTAAAAAATCCCAGGGTCTCTTCCAAGATTCATGTGGAGACAGTTCCTCCATGGAAGACGCTGTCCTTGCACCACAGGTGGTCTGCATAGCCAGGGATCTAGAGATACAGTCTCTGACAGATCCTATCAGTACTCCTGAAAGGCCCAACTGTCCATCTCTGGAGGCAGTTAGGGGTCATTTATCCCTACACCAGAGAGCCTGGCTAGAAATTGCAAAAGCTACATGGGTATGGAGGATAATATCCCGAGGTTAGTCATTTATCCCTACACCAGAGACTGTCTCTTCTGACCACTTCACTCAAGAAAATGCTGAGCTTTTAGCTGATCATCATCTGGTGCCGAGTTGAGGCACATGACCAGAGAGTTGGCTAAACAAACCTTGGAAACAGAAATATGTAACAGATGTAGAGAGAAGGGTCCACTGATGTTTCATTGCAAGGAGGAATTCAAGCGTCACTTCCACAAGAATTTCTCCTGTACATCTGTGAAGACTGCAACACGCAGCAAGAAGGGAACCTGTTCAAGGCATCAACAGCTGAGGTGGTACAGAACTGTGGCTGAAAGGTGGCTGTTACCTGCCGTAAAGGTAATGATACCACCCCATTCATATGGGTTTAACTATGATCAGTTATATTCTGTGTATCACCATGATGTTAATCACAACAAAAACACTTGGGGGCTATGTCAAAGATAACCCATTCTGAATGATTTTAAATCCATGTTCCTCAGAAGTGCTCTTTCATTGGGGAAGGGTATCATGTCAAAGCTTTATACTACAAACACAACTGTTTAGCAAAGAGAGAGAGAGAAGAGGTGAGACAGAATGAGTTTAGCCATCTCATGCAGATGGGGAGAATTTAAAAAAACTGAGAGTATAAAATAGGAAACTAAACAAAAATTACTTTTTGCAACTTGTCTCAGGCTAACAGACCTGCTAAAATGTTATAAATTCAAAGAAGTAAACCACTAAAGAATGTGGAAGTTTACCTTTTTTATATGCTCCGTATCTCTGCAACAGTTTATCTTCTTGAATACCATTTTTCTACAACAATAAAGTACTTGTTACTGGTTAGGCATGAAATGACCTTCACAAGTGAATAAAGTCAGATTTTCTAAGCTGATTTATAAGACAACTGTGACCATGTCATTAGAAGTAAGCACATGATCCATATGATCTGCTGATTTCTAAATCTGCTCCGTCCTTGACTCATTATCATCTGGACGTTGTGGAATGTTACACTTCTTGTAAGGAGTACTTACATCCCTAGACTCATGAGCATTTTTTAAATCAAGTCTTAAAACAAAAGTCAAATAAATATTAATATCTTGTGAAGAGTACATGTAAAGTACAAACATCAGTGTTGTTTATTAAAAATGTTCTTTACAATGACACATGAACACCTTCAAAGTCTTTACATCAATACAGGAATAAATTATTACACAAAAGACTCCAAACTAATATTTTTCTTTAAATTTTCACAAATGTCTGATCATCGTATTTTCATCAACAAACCTGTTTATAAACTTTTCGACATAGAGAAGGGGTGTCACATCAGCTGTCATCTCTTTTGATTCACTCCTGCTCTTCCTCTTTCTTCAGAAGTCACACCTGACTATCACAGGTCCTCTCTCGCACAATCCATCCATTTTCTGCAGGATACCCTCATTTCCTCCTGTCTTCTTTCTGTCTGTCCCAAATCATCTCCACCAGATTGTCTTCTTCTTTCATTCACATGTGCCCGAACCACTGCACTCTTCTCTTTGACTTTTTCTGCAATTGGAGCTACTTTGGCTTCTGCTCTTTTGTCCTCATTTCTTCATCTGTCCCACAGTGTGCATCCTGCCACCCATCTCAGGCATTTCATTTCCATCACCTCTAGCTTCCTAAACTACTCGGCTTTATTGCCCAGGTTTCGGTACCACACAGTAGTACTGGTTGCACCACTGTTTTGTAGACCTTACATTGCAGCTTCTTTGGCATTCTTCCATCGTACACTACGTATTATACTCCATGGCAGTGGGCTGCAGACCCTCTGATTATAGCCTTGACTTTCTCATTCAGACTTCTCATCCCTTCTGCTCAATCACCCCCCCCCCCCGATACTTGAAGCTGTTGACCTGGTCCTCTATTTCCTTCTATCTTAATTTTGAGCTTCTTCTGATTTGTCCATTTGTTGCCAGTACATCTGTCTTTCCTGTACTCATTTTCACCTCACGTACCTTCAGTTTTCAACTCCATTCCCCTATTATTTGCTGAATTTCCTGTAAGAGTCTATTTATAATGTCACATCAACAGAAGTACACAGCAGATTTGTTGGTCACCTCTATGACCCCTTTCCTAATGTAGTCCATCACCAGTATGAACAGCAGGAGGCTCAGATCTGAACCCTGATGCACATACACCCCATTGGGAACCCCTCTGTGAGTCTGAGCACTGTTCATACTAGTGTCATTGGGCCCTAGTTAAGTAGCCTGCACTAATTCCACCGATGTTTCTTGGACTTTGGACCATCACAGGACTGCCCAAATCAGCTTTCCTGGGACCTCGTCATATGCTTTCTTGAAGTCTAGGATTGCCCAGATGGAATCTTTTCTTGTTTTAGGTTCTTCTCAACTATCTGCCTCATGGCAAACATTGAGTTTGTTGTGCTGCATCCAGATCGTATCTACAAAATCAGCCTGGGCACACAGTATCACCATCACTTTTTTCAGACACACAAGTTTCTTATGATGTAAAGTACTTAATTTCAACATTCTTGTTTCCTAAGATATTTACAAAATATAAAATGTAATGCACGTATCTATAATTAATATAAACCCTCAGTATTTCCCAAGCTGTAGAACTTACGTGTAAGTGTCAGTGATAGTTTGTCTGCAGTGACTTACAAGGTTTCAGCTTATTCCATGCACTTGTTTTTAAATCTTTTAGATTTGAAAATATTAATGAAAATATGGAAACATTCCATATTTTCATTATAACAGATTGCTAGCAATATCTATTTTTAATTTCTGCACGTCTTTTGGGTTTCTAATACCATGACGGGAACAGACCCCACTCCTAAGTCAAAGTATGAGTAAAGTTTATGAAATTAATATTGTTTCACTCTTTGATGTTAGCCAAAGGTGCTCTTTGCAGTACCTGCAATGTGGCCAGAACTGACTCCTTCTGCAATTCATATGGAGTTACATGTATCCGTAACATATGTAAGTACGATTGTAAATCTTTTTTTTTATAAGGCCCGTTGCTCCTACTACAATTGGAATTGTCTGGGTATCTTTCTTCCACATTGCCCTCATTTCTGCCTGCAAATCCTGGCATTTTATGACTTTGTGGCTCTCTGTACATAAGACAATGCAGTCACCATGTGTAGCAATTTCAATAACCAATGCTACTTTTGTCTTCTTGTCATGGACTACTATATCTGGTTTTATCACATCTGTTCTTGAACTGTTGGTAATGGGTGATCCCATGATATAAACGTCATCATTTTGTAAGATGATTTGTGGCTTATTTTTCCAGTATTTTTCAATTACTTCATTATTATAATGTTTGCACAATCCCCAGTGCAACAGTCTTGCCACATTATTATGCCTTCGGTATACAGTCCTTCTGCCATCAGTGTATCACTACCAGAAACAAGATATGTGACTGTTTCCAATTCTGTTTCTATGAATCCTGCATTTGTCTATTTCTCCCACATGTTCAATGGACTTTGTAAACCAACATGTACATAGTCCACTATCCTGGTCCATCAATGTTAACCTTTCATCATTTGGTTTAAATTCGCCTCTCTTTAACCATTCCTGCATTTTATTCCTGATCAACATGAGGTTGTACCAAGAGTTTTCTATACTTGCAACTGTATTTATACATTTTCCACATTTCTTGCCTTCTTATCTGATCCTTCAGCTTATATTCTTTCTTTTATTTTTGGTACATTCAGTTGCTGCCTGATTTTTATCTACTTCTGGTTTGATTTCCATTCCCAGTTAACACCGATATGCTTCAGCTAAACTAAGCAGGAAAGTCATCTTAGACTTCTTCTCCTTAAGTTTCAAAATTTTCACTACGTTTGGGTCTTGTGAGGTCAGCAAATGTATGCAGTCCTCTGAATGCAGATCTATACATGAAATAAATTTCGATTAGGGCCATACCTCCTTCAGAGTGGGGAATATATAATCTTGATATGCACTGATTTTTATAAATAATTTGATAAGTATGAAACATTTTTCTTGTTTTCCTGCCCAACTGATCCAATACCTTATGGGGCCAGTCAGTCACACCAAAACTGTAAGTTAGGACAGGCAGAGCAAATTGGTTTATAGCTTGGACTTTGTTCCTAGATGTCAGAGCTGTTTTCAGTATTAATTTTAGTCTTCTAAAATATTCCTTATTAAGTTTTATTTGCATTTTGCATTTGTTCATATTTTATTGTTGATCCTTCATCAATGCCCAAATATTTATACAGTCCCTCTTGTTCAAGTACTTTTATATCACATTCCCATCCCAGACTGATGTTTTCTTGGTGCTGTAGCTTTCCTGCTTTAAAAGTTACCTTTGCACATTAATCAATACCAAATGACATTCTTATATCATCTAAGAAAGTTTTAACCATTTGCAGTTGCACTTCTTTCAGTTTCTCATCTGATGAACTATGCACTTTTAAATCATCCACAAAAAGAAGATAAGTCTTTATACGTTGTTGTTTTCTGGGAGCCAAATTGTAGCCATAACCTAATCTGTTAAGTAGACAGTTTAATGGGTTAAGGGAAGATAAAAGAGCAGCGGTGACAAAGAATCCCTTTGGATTGTTATCTCTGGAATAATAATTTATCCTTTATCATGGCTTAACTGCAAAGTGATTTGCCACTATTTCTTGGTCACTGTAATGTAAGAGATCTGTACAGGGTATAGCTTTTTTTCCAATTAACATCTTTATTAAATTATCACGTATGACATAGGCAATCTTACATGTATATAAATGAAAAACAAACAATACTTAACACCACTTTAGTTGCAAATATTATACATCACAGACACCAAACAACTGTAGTTGCAAACATTATACATCACTTCTTATCTATCCAGTCATTGTCAGTTAAGCATTATATGGCTCATTTAATTCCCACCTCTTAAACCTTGTTTCTTCACTGCATATATTATTCCCACAATTCCAATTTTTCTATGTAGTTTGCTCCATCCCTTTTCTAAAGATCCCAATTCTAGTTGTTTTATCTCTGTTACTATATTTGATTTCCATTTTCTAGTAACTGCTTTTTGGCAACCACCATAATTAGACTCAGCAAGGCTTTACTATGTCTATGCAATTCCAATTCTGTATCATAGCTCAAACAATCATCTCCCCAGTCAATCCAATATATTCATGCAGACTTTAGAGATTCCGCAGGGAATTCCTAAAGTCGGAGAGCTCATTACACTACCAAAACAAATGCTCCTAGCCACCGCTTTCTTGCCTGTCACACCTCCAACATTTGCTATCCACCTGAGGAAAAATTCTTTGGAGTCTACTTGAGGTATAAAAATACCTACATAAACACTTCCAGGCAAAGATCCTAAATCGTCTAGACTTTGTTGCGTATTTGGGAGATATACATATATACCCCATTGTCTGTTTGTGAATTGCTTATCCAATCTCACTTCCCAATCCTTTCTAAGCTCCTCTGATTGATTCTTATAATTATCATGCAATATTTTATATGCTCTACTAATTATTCCTTTTTAATGGCAGCTTCTGTTCTAGGTTCTATTAAAAACTCTACCAGTGCTGGTCTTTCATTTAGGACCCCCCCCCCCAATTTCTTTCTCTTTGCCTATACTCTGATATCAATCCTTGATAGGGAAGGTAATCTCTAACTTGCAGTCCAAATAAATTCTTGGCTTCTTCCCATTCTATTACCTTTCCCTTTTTAGTTATTTGCATATATCTTACACATTTTAAGCACTCTTTTATCCATGAATGTGGGATACTATCAAAAGTTTTTTTGTAATATATCCATGCAGTACTTAAATTCTTCCCCTTTTTACAGTTCTCCATTATAACAACAAATGATCCTTTGTTCCATATGACCTTATTTCATTACCTTTTTTGTTCTACTGCCATGACTGAATTTTCTTCTAAATGACTATAAACTCTGTTGGCATCAGTTCCAGTGTATGGCTTATGCATCATTGGAAGGCAAGTTATTGGTTGATAGCTTTTAGGATAGCTTGCAGGTTCACTGTTAAGGAGGAGTTTTGTTTTTCCCTTGTTAACCAGGTTGACATCTGTTCGGGGTGTGCATATAAATAGTTCTTACTCATAGCTAAATGTTTATGCAAAGATGTTAATAATTTTAGCCAGACGTTAAGTACTGCATCTGGGCCTATAGTTTTCCATTTAGAAGCGTTTCTTAATTTTGTTTCAATCTCTCTGGCTGTTCTTCCCATTGCATATCCTGTACATTTGACCTTCTTATTCTTTCTTTTATTCTTCTATGCATTCAGCAACTTTGTTATGTTCCACAGGATCTTCATTGATATTTCTCCAAAATGTATCAATGTCTTCTTTTGGTGGTGTTTCAATTACTTTGTCTTGTTTCCCAATTCTTTATAAACCTTTTTGGGTCATCAATAAATTGCTTATTTTGTACTTTTCATTTTTATTTATCTGCATGTCTTCTAAGCTTTTCTGCTTGTGCTGATATCTTTAGTTTATTATTTCTGATAGTGCACGATAGATCCTGATCTGTTGTGATACCGTGCATTGTTTTTATCGCGTCTATCTTTCTCGGTATTTTTGTTGATCTGTTCCCTCTTCTGTACCTTTCTAACATGACATTTCTTGTCTTAATTGCTTTATTATTTTCTCAATTCAATACTTCCATGACAACATTTGATTTCTCCCTTCTTTTCCCTTACTGCCCTTTGTTTTTGTGGTCAGACTTTATCTGTTACTAATTTAGCTGCAGAGTAATATATCCTATTTACTTCTGTTATATCACATACATTTCTACAAACAGTCCTGACTACTACATTTGTATGTTTTGTAAAACTTCTAACATTTTGCATCTTATTGACTTTCTGTAAGTTCTGGCAGAACAGAGTTCCTCTATACACCCTTCCTAACAGGGTGTCTAGGGTGTTGGACAGGTTTGAGAAGCATCTCTATGCTTTAGTGACCTTTGCCTAGGTCACTGAATTATTTGGTACATTTTACTTGACTACAGAGGGATTTGATCAAGAAACTTTCCAAATCCCCCTCTGGGACCATATCCTTCAAGTTAGAAAACACTATTTGCTTGCAGTTAGCTATCCTTCAGTCTATTTCAAATTTGTTCATGAGGCTTATCTTCCACTCTGCTGAAGGTACCTCCTGGGTGGTGGTTTCAAGCAGTTCCATCAGGAGACATGCCTGGATGTGTGCATTTTACTTTGAAGAACCCTTCAAATCTTTTGGCAATGCTCTCTTTGATGGAACCTCCTTATTTGGCTTGAAAGTTAAATATATGCTGTCTAGGTGTAAGCAGCAAGGGGAAAACCCGTCTGCTGTGGGCATATGTTTTTCGATCCCTCAGTGGACTTTTTCTAGTAATGAATGAGGCAGACAAAAAAATGTGGTTTAAAAAATCCCAGGGTCTCTTCCAAGATTCATGTGGAGACAGTTCCTCCATGGAAGACGCTGTCCTTGCACCACAGGTGGTCTGCATAGCCAGGGATCTAGAGATACAGTCTCTGACAGATCCTATCAGTACTCCTGAAAAAGGCCCAACTGTCCATCTCTGGAGGCAGTTAGGGGTCATTTATCCCTACACCAGAGAGCCTGGCTAGAAATTGCAAAAGCTACATGGGTATGGAGGATACTTTCCCGAGGTTATACAATAAAACTTTCCCATTTACCCCCACACCAGTATCAAACAAAATCTCCAATGTTCCATGCAATCAGAGGGAAACACCAGCACAAGAAATAAACAAGCTTCTAGAAAAAAGAGTCATCCAAGAGGTCCCCAGATCAGAAAGAGTCCAGGATTTATTCAACATTCTTTTGAGTGACAAAAAAGACAGGGACTGGAGACCGATCTTGGATCTTAGCAAACTAAATTGATCAGTTCAGTATACAAATTTCCAGGTAGTCATGGTGCAGTCCATTCTGTCCTTTCTGCACAAGGACAACTGGATGTGCTAGACAGATCTTCAGGATATGTACTATCACATAAAAATTAACTGATAATCCAGGAGATATCTCTGCTTGCTGGGAGCCAGTCATTACCAATACAGAGCACTGCCCTTTGGTCTCACCACAGCCCCCAGGGTATTTACCAAGTGTATGGCAGCAGTTGTGGCTCACTTGTGATTGCAGGGATTCTGAGTGTTTCCATATCTGGATGACAGTCTCCTAACCACTCTGACCAGGCATCATCTAAGTCAAGCTCGGCGCTACTTACTCCAGTTGTGCTCTCGTCTGGGGTTCTCTGTCAATTACAACATATCTCAGCTCAAACCATCTCAGATTTTGGAGGTCCCAGATTCAATCAACTCAATTCCAGGTCAAAAGGATCATTCAAAGTTTTTCTCTTTCAGCTCGTCTTATAATCCAAGTATCAGGATCCATGTCAGTGGTAGTTACTCTTGTAACACTGGCAAGGTTCCATATGAGGATCCTTCAACTGACACTTGCAATTCAACAGTCTATTCTCCAACAACCTTTATCCAGTCAAATCAAAATAATGCATACTTGCAAAAACTACCTTCTATGGTGGATCCATTCTAATCAAATACAAGAAGGCCATCCCTTTGTTCTCCCTCAACACAATGTCATAGTGACCATAGAAAACTCTCAGATTGGGTGGGGGGGGCACTTCTTGGAAAGGACAATCCAAGGCACATGGGCAATGAAGAGGCCAATAAGCATATCAATGCCCTGGAGATGAGAGCTGTCCTTCTAGCATTACAGGTCTTCCTAGACACTCTTTCAACTGGGACTTCTGCGATTCAGACAGACCATAAGTCGGCGGCCTGGTATATCAAGAAACAAGGGGTACCCAGAGCTTACCCTCTATGTCAAGAAGCTATGAGTGTATGGCAATGGGCAATCTCATTCATTCACTTTCTGATAGGAATGCACATTCCAGGGAAGTCCAACATAATTGCAGGCATGTTAAGCAGATCTTATTCTAATGTCTACAGAGTGATCTCTCAACATGAAGGTGGTGTAGAGGATTTTCTGTTCATGGGTTCAACCATGCTGTGATGTCTTTGCATCTCCTCTCAACAAGTGCTGTAGGGTCTTTGCCCTGATCCCCCCAGTGGGGAAGTCCCTGAGGACTCTCTACTTCATGTTTGGACCTCCAGTCTCCATTATGCTAAGCTCCCATTACCCCTAATTCCCAAATTTCTATACTAAGCATCTCAATTGAAGAGCACAGTTATCCTCATTGCCCCTTACTGGCTTCATCAGATCTGGTTTCCATTCCTTTGGCTTCATCTTCTACATCCACCCTGTATTCTGGATGCAGCTCCAGACCTACGGTCTCACCCGACAGATATGACTCATCCTTACATTTCAGGTCTCAAGCTGACCACATTGTTTCCCCGGTTCCATTGACTGCTAGACTATCCAGGCTCTCCTCCACATATGTCACATTCTTTTATCAGCCCACAAGGCTTCCAATAGAAAAGTTTACAAAGGAAATGAAAACAATTTGTTTTTGGGCACTTAAAAAGAATTTAGATCCATTTTCAGCACTGATTTGTACGGTTCTTGATTTTTTTTAGCTATGATTTTCAATGAAGGGGCTAGCTCCTCAACTGTCAGAGTGCAATTAGCAGCCATTTCTAACTTTCATATAGGAGTAAATAACTCAACCTGAGCTTCCTCCAAGCTTTGCAAAGCATTTCTCATAAGAATATATTTGTTTAGACCTTCTCTAAAGGATCCTACTCCTGGGGGTTTAAATGTTGTTCTTCAGGCCTTAACCCAAACTTTCTTTGAACCACTAGCTAAGTCTGAGCTAAGATTTTTGACCTGGAAGACTATTTTCTCAGTAGCTATTACTTCTGCAAGAAGTGTGTCTGAACTTCTGGCTCTTCTAAACCACCTTATTTAATGTTTCACAAGGACAGAGTATCTCTACAGACCAGCCTTTCCTTTCTACCTAAGGTGGTGTCAGAATCTAATACTAATTAGGTTATTAACCTTCTGTTCTTCTTTCCAAATTTCTCAAACAAAGGAGAATATCTTACACCTGTTGGATGTTCAGACAGTTACATTTTTACATTCACAGAACTAAAGATTTGAGGAAATCCAAACAATTATTTGTTTAATTTTCTGAAACAAAATTAGGCAAACCAGTTTCTAAAGTGACTATAGCTAAAATGGTTGACTGATTCTATTACCTTTGGTTATGAAAAAGTGGGTTTGCCTTTACCAGAACCAACAAAAGCCCATTTTGTCAGGTCTATGGCAACTTCTTTGGCCTTTTTTTCTACAACTTCCTTGGATGATATTTATGCAGCTGCAACTTGGGCCTCATACATTTACTGCTCATTACAAAGTGGGTCTGGTCTCTAGGGGAACAGCAGCCCTTGGCTAAGCTGTGCTCAGGAATATCATTCCTTAGAGTCCTCCTGGGATGTAGGTACCTGGGGACTCTGTCCCAACAGTTGAGGAATGAATGCAAATGAGAATATCAGATAAAAAAGTTATGTACTCACCATAACATTCCATCTGTATTGTCCATTTTCATTCTTCCTCATCTTCCCTCCCACCAAACCCCTCCTTTGCTTTACTCCTAGAAAGATAAAAGGATATTGGAGGAACCACTTTTCCTTTGTTTGAGACCCAGAGTCTGTTATTTCATGATTCTATACTACTCTGTAGGTCTATGGGCAGCAAACTAGTTCTGAGGTATGTAAGGTGACATTCTTTGTAAGGGGAGGTACTCGAAAGTTTCAGTATTCTACAGTCTGGAAGTAGAGTCAGGTCGGATCTGAGAATTGTATATAAACCCAACAGTTGAGGAAGAATGAAAATGGACAACACAGAACGTTATCGTGAGTACATAACTTATTTATCTGTGTGTGTCCATGCATGGCACTACTATACACACATACAGTATAATCAGACTCTGGAAAGTAAACAAAGTTATAGGGATATTCAGTAATTGAGGGCATTATCAACCACATTACAGGTTCATGGGTTCATAGGTAAGTACTATGCTAAGTTATAGGGATATTCAGTAATTGAGGACATTATCAACCACATTACAGGTTCATGGGTTCATAGGTAAGTACTATGCTAAGTTATAGGGATATTCAGTAAATGAGGACATTATCAACCACATTACAGGTTCATGGGTTCATAGGTAAGTACTACGCTAGCTGCCCTTGCATATCATTGTAAGCCTAGCTAATTCCCATTTTGTGCTCAGAAAATTGGCCTTACCCATCCCTTGGTTGATATTATATATTACCCTTAATGAAAATAACTGTGATCATATCATAGATAATTTGAGGGGACCCATGCACGAGATAAAGCATTTAGGAGCTGTCTCTGTCTATTAGTAGTACAGGGGGCAGTCCTGGGGTTAATTTTCTACTTCCTATCCAAAGATCTAAGTTATGCTCAGAAATGGACAGGGATGACCTTTGTCTTTTGTGGTTGGGGAGTTTGTTCGATAGCAGTGGTATCCTCAGTGTGTTATACCTGTCTTTTCAGACCATTTTTTTGATGTTGTAGAAGAGATTTACATCCCTAGACTGAGTATTTCTGATGCCATTTAACTTGCTGATGTGCAGTAAATCCATCAGTAATAGGTCAGAAGATGCCTTGTATGCCAGACACAGGTAACCTCTCAGTAGTCTGTCGGATACCGAGTATAGTAACAGGGCTTTGAGTCATTCCATGTCGGACATGTTGCTTAGGCCTTGTGTCTTTTAGGAAGGTATCTCTATGGATGCTTCAGTTGTCTTTGTATGTGTCTACACTTATACATGCCAAAGGTGGCATTATATTAAATGAATGCCCTAATGATAGCTGAGTAAAGGGGGGCAATGATCCATAGATTTAGACACAATCCCTTTATTTATAAGCTGTGCAATGTAGAAGGGCTTTCTTACAACAATAAACAATTGTTGGTCAAAAGTTATATGTTATATTGCCATACATAAATTCATACATATAAATACACACATACATATAGTTGTTGTTGTTGTGTCTTTCGGCTTTTCCCGGTTAGGGGTCGCCACAGCGGAACTCCAGTCCGCTAATGATTGGTAGCTGATTTTTACGTGCCAAGTTACTAGCCCTGATGCACAACCTTCAACGAAGGTATGCCCATTCACGCATGTCTCCATGCAGAAGACGCTCTAGCTGAGAATTGAACCAGACAGCATCTTACTGTGAGGCGACAATGCTACCGCAGCACCACCACCGTGGATTCACACACATACATACAGTACATATACATATACAGATAGATAAATAAATATACAGGTATGCATATGCATAGGTGTGTGTGTGTGTGTGTGTGTGTGTGTGTGTGTGTGTGTGTGTGTGTGTGTGTGTGTGTGTGTGTGTGTGTGTGTGTGTGTGTGTGTGTGTGTGTGTGTGTGTGTGTGTGTGTGTGTGTATGTGTGTGTGTATATGTGTGTCTGTGTGTGTGTGTCTGTGTGTGTGTGTGTGCATGCATGTGCAGAAAAAATGACTAGTGACTATCAGACTGTCAGTACAAACTTACCCAAACATGCCAGTTCCATCAGAAAATGATGGCTACAAAAGGCCATTATAAATATTCTGAGGACACATTTTACTGTGAGTAATTTTATCATGTCTTGGCAGACAAGATAACTAGGATGTTGCATATCAGACCCTGTATATGCAGTTGTGGTTATATGATGCCTTAATACTCCCTGAGTTTTTGGTCATCAAACAAATGCCAAATGTTAGAAAACTCAGGTCATGGCACGTCAGTGTAATGTAGTTATCCAAGCATTTGCCTCTGAACCAGAAGGTTATTGGTTCTGTTTCCAGTGTGTAAATCAGGCCAGTATCTCAAACACTGACACACAAAAGTACCATAAATGTGGGGGAGGGGATGTATACTTTCTTGCTAACACATATAGGGCCTGATTCCAAAAGACTTACTATCAGTGTAAATGTAACCACACTGAAAGGAGGTCTTTTGGAATCAGGCACCCAGTGTAAGCCTGGTTATGGATAAGCGTTACAGAGAAGTAAGTCATTTACACTTCGAGCAGGTCTTTTGGAATCTGGCACTCAGTATGCCTTAGTTTCTATATTGGCGGTCTACAACATCTTGACAACACATGCCTTGATTTTTCTATCAGCAGGCATACCAGTTCTAAAACCAGAATTTCAGAAATAAAAAATTAAGGAAAGAATGGATTTAACAATACTTTACCTCCCTTAGTATTTTAAGAAGGCTGAATTAGGAAAATGTCAGATTCTTAATCCACTAAGACAACTGCCACACAACTATTATATGTTATATACTAAACTATATATATATATATATATATATATATATATATATATATATATATATATATATATATATATATATATTATTTTTAAATTAGTTTTAGCCCCACAGGATAGAACTACAGGTCCCCTCCATATTGTGTGCACAGAGACCAGTAACTGTATACCATTCTCTGCAAACTCCATCTCCCCCACAATAACGGAACCCTTTAATCTTCCTAACAAATATCACACTGCTTCCAAGCCAGGAAACAAACAAACTCAGGCAATTCCTCACACCTGGTAGCTCAAAAAGGCTGCAGGTCAAAGTATGTAAAGTGGTGAATAACCTCTATACCTTGAATTGTTTGTTGCTTATCAATAGTAGCATGCACACCCATGGAAGCACCTGGCCTGCCTTCCTCTCCTAATCGGCATTCTTTTTTATTCCTTGATTTTGTACCTGTAGCACCTGCAGCTATCTCTAAAGAAACAAAAATAAAGAGAGTTCAAAGTTTTAAATTAATGTCGTATTAGGTGGGTTTTCAAAATATCTATCTTCCCTCTATATAAGGTAATCAAATAGGTTTCTCACCCAGTTGTAAACACACTTATAAATAATTTTAAATCCAGCATCCTAAAGAATATACTATTTGCCCCATTAATTCAAGCATTTTTGTCTTCTTTAACTATGGTAGTAGATTTGTAAAACAAAAAAGAAAATAAGATATAAAAAGGCTGCTTATTGATTGTTTGTTGCAACCCTCCCCTCTCTGCTGCCATGGCTCTTCCCACTCCATTCTCCCTCACTTTGCTTGGATTCTCTCAGCTCCACTTCCCTACCTCCATTTCCCACCCACCCCCACTACCATTAGATTTATGCCTAACCTCTAAACAACCTATCCAAACTTGTCTACAATAAACCAATTACACTCCACATCCAAGTATGTTACTTCAGCACATATCCCTAATTTTTCTACTCATCCTAACTTACCACACAACCTGTAAACCATAAAACCAACACATCACTAACAGCTACTCCCCAACTAACACACTCATTACTCCACTTAACTCTAATCTAACAAGCCTAGTTATATCACCCCACCTCTATAATAGCTCCCACAGAAATATTTACACTCAGATACAGAGACTTGCACACAAAACATCACATATTTAATAAATTTGTCAAAATATTACACAAGATAACACACTTATATCTGACTAAAACCAATTATCTTAAACTATGTGGGGACATTCACACAGTCCAGGACCTCAAATACACACTGTCCTCACACCACACAGTACAATTCCTCACATCATGAGAAACTTATCACACAACTTGGACCTCCTATTCTTAAACTTTAACCTAAGAAGTATCCTAAATGAAGTTCATAAATTTCACTCAACCCTCCCCCTATACACACCAGACATCATAATTATAACCAAAACATGGCTCAAACCCTACATAAAAGATACAGAAATCCTAGCCCCAGGCTATAACTTTCAAAGACTTGATAGTACTCATAAATGTGGTGTGGAATTGCCATAATTTATAAGGACACACTTAAACTGGAACACCTTATATACGAACTCCCAGACCTTATAAACTGAAATATTAATTTCAAATCTTTACCTGAACTCCAAAAAGCATGTAATAAATATCATGACCTACATCCCACCAGGTAAGAACACCTCAGCTATTGAAAACCTTCTCAGGTGGTCTTCCCCCACTTTTTGCAATCATGCAGATTGATATATTGCTGTGATTTTATTTTACTAAGGGGAGATCTTTATCTCAGATTGCATTTTAAGCCATCTTTACATGACACATGACAGATGTATCAAAATGAAGCATGTGAGTCACAGGCATCCAGTGATGGGAGTAGTATATTACAATATGTAATATACTACTGTAATATATAACAATTTCTAGTAACTAGTAATATAACTATTACTAGTTACTTTTTCAAAATAGTAATAAAGTAATAGCAATATATAACTTTTTTAGTAACTAGTTACTTTTGAGTTACTTTTGCTAAAACTGGTGATTCTCAATGTGGGCAATATTGCCCCCTAAGAGCAATGGAAAATGCCTGGGTGCCCTGGATAGTACGGATAGTAATCAGATGCTAGGAGGTAATAGAGACTTTGAAGGCCAATTTGGATAAAAAATTATACCATAATGTTGGCACAACTCATAGCACATATCATTCATAATAGATCATTAGAATTAGTCTGGAGCAAAATTTACTTCATTTTTTAGCACTGCAAGAAGGTGAAAGTTAATGACAACCAGACTCCAGCCCTGCCCTGGTGCTGTGGGAATCTCACCCCCTAACACTGGGACAATTCTAGCCTGCTAGAGATCATATCCTTACCTTGCTGTATAATACATGGCATTGGTTCTCCATCCTGCCATTAATCAGAATCGAACTCACCACTCATCAGTTTAACACCTCACTCCATAACCCACTGCACCAAGCAGGAATCTTCAGGTGGAACTATGATCGACCAACTTTTTAAAATTCTTCTCAGGTTTCAATTTTTAGTTGTTGAAAATAACAAAATGTGCTCGTTTTATAGGTCTTGTGCTGCTGGATGTGTACGGGTTGGTTTAATTATTATTTGTGACTCTCTAGCTATAAAGACTAGTCTTCTTCTCCTTTAGGCTGTGCCCGTTAGGGGTCATCACGGCAGATGATCAGTCTGCAGAACAAGTGACAATAGAGTTTTACGGTGTCAGGCTGCCAGCCCAGCAACCAACCTTTCTCAATAGGCACAGGCACACACCTAGGGCCAATTTAGAATGCCCAATCCACCTGCAGCATGTCTTGGGAATATGTGAGAAAGCCAGAGCACCTGGAGGAAACACACGTGAACACAGGGAGGACATGCAGAGTCCTCATAGAAGACACCCCCGGCAAGAATTGAAGCGGAGAACCTCTTGCTGTAAGGTTACAATGTTAACTGCTGCACCACTGTGCAGCCCAGCTACAAAGACTAGTCTGCTGGAGTTTTTCAACTGTTAAATGCTAGTCATCATCATTGTAACATTGTGTATACATTGTAACACTGTGTATACATTGTAACACTGTATACAACTTTAATAATACACTTATGCATGTGCTTACTTGTGTGAGGAAATCTCAGTATTATAATTGACAAACTATACTTATGTAAAAGTAGCTTGTTACTTTAATTAGTAATTAGTAATAGTAATATATTACTTTTTAGAAAAGCAATAAGTAACAGTAATATATTACTTTCACTGAAAAGTAACTAGTAATAGTAACTTATTACTTTTATAAGTAACTAGCACAACACTGTACATCAAGGAGTCAAGCTATGTCATAGATGCCATGATTAGTGGTGGTTCTCACTTGTGCTGTCCCTGAAAATTAGATTTTATTTATTTATTTTTATGTTATTTATACTGCGGTGGTGGTGCTGCGGTAGCGTTGTCGCCTCATAGCAAGATGTTGTCCCATTCGATTCTCAGCTAGAGCGTCTTCTGTGTGGAGGCATACGTGAATGGGGCGTGCCTTCATTGAAGGTTGTGCGTCAGGGCTGTTAACCCGGTACGTAAAAATCCACTACCAATCATTAGCGGACCGGAGTTCCGCTGTGGCATCCCCTAACCGGGAAAAGCCGAAAGACACAAACAAACAAATTTTTTGTTGACAGGGTTAGTCCCACCAGGCTAATAGCTTCTTTTTAGGGGAGACACGAGGTGATATTTATACTACTAGGGAAAATTTGGCCACATCCCCTTCTCTTTTCAATAGGTGCTGTAGGATCTTTTACATCCACCTGTGCTACCACCAACTCAGGTAGATGGAGTTTTGGTTTAGTGTCTCATCCAACGGATGACACTCTCAAGAGTGTAGAACCCCCCCCCCCCCTTAAGATACACCACAGTGTCAGCAATCCATCTACCTGGTTTAGGAATAGAACTGACAGCCTTCCACACGAAAGATAAGTGTGCTGCCTGCTGTGCCACTTACACTAGATACACTCATCCACATGCAAACATATAACATTAAGAATCGTGTTTATTATTCTTAAGTATAATGCCTGGTATATACCTAATGCTTCCCCAGCCAGTATATGAAAGAGCTTAATGGTTAGGATAGTGACTGCTGCACATACCTTTGTCTGCACAAGGCTAGGGCGGTCATGCATGCATTCATGTAGATTCTGCAGATGGGCATTACTAGTCTGCCATGCTCATTACAATGTATTGATCAACACAGTCTCTTTGCCAAGAAAAGTGAGCCAGGTTATTATAACATTTATTTTGCCACCATCTGCCATGCCTTTCTAGCAGACAGGAGCTGGTGATGCAAGTAAATATGATGATGATGATGATGTGCAATTCCTGCTGTGGTTCTGAATATTCTCTCGGCAGAATAGATATTGTGGCCTTTTGCAGAGTCATGCAGCCTGGCTAACAAGATCCTCTCAATATGACAATGAGTCAGGACACAATTTTATTTATATACATTTGCAAGTCATTAACACCTCATCTAGGTAGCTGCCCTAATTTGTATATCATTGTGCTCTACAAGCTGATTATGAATGCCAACCCATTAGTTTGAGGTACCTGCTCTTCACAGATCCATGCTAATCAAAATGTTAAAGACCACTTATATAGAAAGGAATATTTTGTAAATAGAGCAGAAAAAAGGGGGAGAAAGACCAACAGGAAGGGAAAACACAGCAGCATCACTGTTTTCATAGGTTTTCATAGGTTGGTACTAGGCTATCAGCCCTAGGACCTGTACAAGCCTAGCCATAACAATTCCCTGGCTATTTCTTCCCACAATATTTACTTCCCTAGGTACTAGGCTATCGGCCCTGGGGCTTATATAAGCCTAGCCAAAAAGGTTCCCTGGCTTTCGCCACCCAAGAACATTATTTTCCTTTGCCCCTGTCAAGCAGTGCTGCAGAATTAATCCCCGGGGTGAATTTTCTATTTCCCATCCAGTTGTCAAGGTTTTTCTTAAAGAGGGCCAATGAGGAGCTTTGCTTGACATGAATGGGTAGTTTGCTCCAGAGTATGGGAAGTCTCTGGGACATGCCTAACATACAAAGCTATGTCAAACCCAGAGCTGTTGGACATGTTACACTTAAAGAAATCCCAATCTCTCTGAACCACACACTCCAGGGACCTAAATCTTGTCACCACAATAAACAGAACATGCTGGAGGGATAGATTCCTTATCTTGACAACAAAGACTCAAGGTCTGTATAGGAGCAGTGTTCACCCTTCCCATTTACAATACAAAATGCTGTTTCATGGTTATTAATGTAGACATAAGCATCCTATTGCAGTATGCCCATTTTTGAATGTAGGACATAAGGTAGTTTTGGAATATGTAGTGTAATATGAAAACAAATAGAATTTAGAGAAAAGTAGTATAGGAGAGAGACGCATGGGAGGATACAGAGATAGATGATAATTATCCAAAAAGGAAGATGTTAAGGAAGTGGTGGTGGGGACAGACTGGCACCAAATGACCTTCTACTCTGAAGACCTAAAAGATGGCGTCAATCATATGAAAACATTTTCTCATCACAGAATGTGATTCTTTCCCTTTAATCTAACCCCAAGAGTGCCACATACAATGAAAGCACAATTTAACTATTACTTTTTTAACTCTGTTTCTGCACATATCGTTTTTGTGAAATGACATTATTTCCTTCTGGTATTTGTTATACCATCTGTAACATCAAGTAGGTTGGTAAGGGTGTAGGAAAACATATTAATTAGGCAGGTCTCTGTTGCAAATTCACTATATTTCATGAACTCGTCAGAGGCCATGTTACACCATCCCTCTGAAAACAACTTGTAAATTACAGCTTGAGTGCAAACATTCTTATAATACAAGGAGTCATCTGTTTACAACTACATGTGACAATGAGACATGAATAAACACATTTTTGAGGGATGAAATGCCCCCCTGCACCTCCCCTTGAGGGGAACTTTACACTTTTTTTAAGCAATGTAAAAGCTTTTTTATAACATTTTAATTTTTACATGCTGTGCAATTCCCATACATGGTGCACATTATTTCAGCCCTGATTTCTGATACAACCATTTTTTGATTATCTGTTTATACGATACTTATAAAGGATCCTCATATTAATCAGTGCTTAAATTAAATTATTAATATCTTGCCATTTTAAGCATACAGATCTAAAGATCAACATCAGCTGTTTCACCCAGTTTTAATTTAAGGCTTGATTTAACATTGCTCATTACTCACAAACAGTTAAGCATACAAATGAACTAGTCTCACTCCAAGTTCATTGCTCCTTAGAGAAACAGCACTCACAAACAGGTAATGCAATGCTTTTTTCTATGAAATGTACTGCTGACTTTGGCTTTAGTGGCCTGAATGTATCTATAAAGACTTAAAAAGAAAAAGTAAAAAGTCACAGGCATTCAGAAGTCATATAACTGAAACAATCGAGGTCCTCAAGGGGGCATTTGCATATATCCCATGAGCCTCTATTGCAGGAGGTTCAAGATATCACACAGTGAAAACTTTAGTTTGGCTAGATTTTTCTTGTATTTTTTACTAATTAGTTTGTCTATGTGACCTTTTTCCCCTTTAGATTGGTTGTTAGTTGGGATATTTTGCAGACACATTAATGGTTATGGATATCAGCTGGGTTTAAACAACTTTTCTTTCTAAGTACAAGCAGTCCACATCTGCTATGCTGATTAGGTCATAAGAAGGCTATAATATGCATGTTTACAGCAAGAGTTTATTGGCTCTTTTAGCCTAAATCTGTCCATAAAGACATAAAAAGGAAAAATGAAAACACCATAGTCATTCATAAGCTATTTAGTTGAAACACTTCATGTCCTTTAGGGGTCATTTGCATATATCCCATTGGCCTCTATTACAGGTGGTTTAAGGTATCACACAGTGAAAACTCTAGCTTGGCCACATTTTTCTTGCTGTTTTTACTAATTGGTTTGAATGTGTAAAATGTTAACTCTTTGGTTTGAATTGTACTGATATCTAGCCGACCACCCACAGCTCACTGTTAGTATAACATGAGTATAACAATCAAACTTCAAAGTAAGTTGAAAGACTAACACAAGCAACTTTCACCTAAAGCTATTATGACTCAAGTTTAGGTGAACCATGCAAGTGACAGCTGTAGGTTCAAGTAAAAGTTTTAAAATGTAGGTATTAACTGTAGTCAGTATGTTTTATGTTTATGTTGTCATTCATAGATGATGAGTTTTATACCTTATTTAGAAAATGTGGCTTATAACTGCAGTTCTGAATCAGAACAAAAAAGCTAAATACTCCTTACATTAAAATGGACGTAGTACTTCTGGTGAAATAAAGGTCAATAAACAGACAGAGACATGATACTGGGATATAACAGTCATAGAACTGGTGAAGGGATAAAGAAAATTGGCCTTCGGATGAGACATTAAATTGAGGGCCCATCTGCTTCAGTTGGTGGTAGCTCTGATGGATGTAAAAGATCCCATGGCAAGAACTTTTTCTGATGCTCTGGCCAAATTTCCCCTAGTAGTAGTATAAATACCACCTTGGATCTTCCCTGAAAAGATACTATTAGCCTAGTGAGACTAACCCAGTCAACAAAGAATAACTACATCAAAATAACTACAAAATGAATGGATTATGATCAGTGAAATACAAGCCACTGACAGATTCATGTGAAAAGAAACAAAAAGGATAAGGTATGGTGAAGGGACAACAAGCTGTTCATTCTCACCCCCATTTGGTTTCTCCACCTCCCGGATCACTAACAAATCTCAAGTCAGCTGGGTCACAATCAGGGCTTTATACTTCTGCCACCCTTTTATGCAATATAATTTCCCAGATGCATTATTTTACTTTTTTTGCAATAATTGTAATTTTCCATGTGTTGACTCTTCCTCCATCTGTACATCATTCTTTATAAAGCCTTTTTGTACCTCACCCTATTGTATATCTTTTTCTCATCAGCAAAAGTACTACTTATTTTCTTTGTAGAGTTTCTGCAAATTTCAATTATATACATCAAAAAGTTTCATCTTAATCACTGGAGAATCTCATTAGTACCACTTTTTCATCTGAATGAACTTCTTTTTATCCTTCCTGCCATTTTGTCTAGTCACTATTTCATGCATATTACCAATTTACAGCCTATTCAAAGTTACTGATTTTTTCAATAGTCTTTACAATGGCACCTGAAGAAAATCTCTGGCTAAATTCTACAGCTTTTTTTATACCCGCTCTTCTGGTTATGCAGTCAAACTATGTAAACTGTTAAATTACCCGTTTCCTAAATCACCTATTTCCTAATGACAACATTGAACTATATAAAATCTGTCACTGCTAAAAAAAAGGTTGAAATCTCAACTATCTCAAAAATGCAAACATATCTGTTTTATCTGTTTTATGTCCAACTTTTGTTTTTCTGTTGTTTACTAATGCAAAAAAAATGGGTTGGGAACAAAGCTGGTGTAGTGGGTAACATCATTATATTTGCCTAACATGACTTTCCTGCTGTGAATCCACTCTGTCCTGATTTCAGTACATCACTGGTTCCTGAATATTCCAAAACTTGTTTCTTCCAACAGTGATTCTGTGATTTTCCCTGAGAACAGTGTCCCAGGTCATTGCTATCCAGCTTCTCTGTCCTGTTTCCAGACTTATAAGGTAGAATCGTATTTACACTCTCCTATTGTTCAGAATCCTTACCCTCATCACTTAAGCTGTTAAAATATTAATAAGTGAAATGCAGACAGTACAGGAATGGAAATTAATGGTAATGGAAGGACTGATACAATTAAGGTTAAACAGAATTGATCAAAACTAGACAAAGATTCCCATGGAGAAGATAGAAGCATTATAATACATCCCAAAATTGTAACACAGGCCTGGGAATCAGGATGTAGCAATGAAAGTGCTACCTCTCAACCTCTTAGTGTAAGAATTATGTACAAAGACAAAACTAATGGGGGGACAACGGCCCAAAATCAGGGACAGATAATATATATTGCTCTTAGAAACTTAGGAATTTGATAGAATAACAGGTTTTGTATTAGTATGTATTTCTGAAGGATATGAAGTCTGAAACCCAATACCTGTCATTATTAATTACCCCAATCCTCAGTGATTTGCCAGACAAACAAAATTTTAATGAGAAACAGACCAAAATTTTGAGGAAAAACCTGGACATTCTGTAAAATTCTGGAAAGTTGAGATGAATGATAGCAGTATTTCAGATATAATATTAGACGTATGAAGTGATTGAGGAAATGGTTTAATATACAAATTTGCTGCTTTGTTTGACTGCTAGACATCGGTTAATAAACTTGTTTGTGGATAACAGAAAGACAAATTTGCAATCACTGGTATTGGGCTAAGACTAAATCCATTAGCTAACATAAGATGACATAAGTAGGAAAGAATCCAAAGTGTCCAACCACCAGTCAATAAAAGAAAAGTATACCAAGCATATAGATTAGACTAATCCATATTAAAATTCACATAAAATTACATTAACTTTGTTGGTGAATAAAAGACCTTTGTAAAAAAAGTTAAGTGTTATTGCCAGGTCTCCCTATTTGGTTAAGAATATTAGCATAGATCCCAGCATTTCTCATTATTTTTCATGTTCATTTGGTCTATAATTCTTTAATAACCATTTCTTCTGTGAAACACACAGATCATTAGTTTTACCCTTGCAATTTAGTGACTTGATATGATACGCATCCTATGTCATTTTTGGTGAATATAAAGCAGAATTATTAATTTACTGTTCCTGCTTCACTGCTATCCATTATTTTTTATATTCCCTATTTATTTTGTTAAACATTAATTTATCTCTTTGATCTTTTTCCTCCAACAAATATCACTAAATTATCTCTTTTTGACTAAATTGGCCATCTTTTTGCATCAATAAATGTATTTCTCTTTCTTTTGACTGAATTGGTCATCTTTTCTTCAGTTTGAGCCTTTTAACTTGCTATTTTTCTTCTTCAGCTTCTTTATGTCCTTGTATTTTCTAAATGTTGTGTGTTTTTCCCTAATCACTGATTAAATCCTCATCTGGAAACTGTTAAGATGTTTTCTGACAAAGGACTTCTTCTCCTTTGATAGCAACCATTAAATATTCCCAATGTTCCCCCACACTAGTAATCAGAGCGAGAGAGAGAGAGACACCCCCAGATTCACTACTCTTCCATGCAGAACTAACTTAGTCCTGCACAGAAACACCCATGTAGGAGCAGGACAACAACGCACCATGCATAATAATGAAGGCATGCTGCCCAAGCTCCTAGGCTTACATGGAGCATGCATGAGTGCTGGGGGCGTGTCTGAGAGCAGAGCTCTCAGAATAAACACGTCCGTGCTATGTAGAACAGCAGAAGCTGTTAAGAAATGAGTGAGATCACTCATAGGTGTCCTCATATCCCCACCAACAGTCCCCCATGTGTACAACAGCAACAGGACATATAAATTAAAAGAAGAAACCCTGTTATTTTTTAAAAAACCTGATTAAAGCTAAACGTAGGTGCGCGGGTGTGCCCATTGCTTTAGCTATGCTTAATGCAGCTTAAATGGCTGAAGAGGATAACAAGGAAAATATATGCAAATGAAGCAGTATAACAATAGTGTAGTAGGCAAAGCACTGGCCTTACGAGCAGGCATTCCCGGTTTGAGTCCCACTGCAGCACATTCCATTTTCCATGTGGAATCTGTATATGAACATTTTTTTTGCCGTATAACCTACGAAATAACATTTAAATGTGAACTGGAGTACTGCGTTCAATGCACATGTGAAGTGTCAGTGTCATAATGAATAAGGCACTAGTAAGCATGTTTAAGCACAAATAAGAAGCAGTAAGCATACATAAGCACTAGTAAGCATGTTTAAGTGCATTTCTGTGGGAGTAAGCATTGCCTACATAGATTAAGCAAAGTAGAAGCTAACTGAGTGTAAGACACTGTAACCGGAAGTAAGTACTGCTGAGATCCACGCAAACCTGCTCATACCCACTTACAACTGCTTTTAAGTGCCTTAACCACTCTGTATCCAACAGCCAATGTTCTTCCCAGCAACAAAATAAACAGCCTCTGCAAGGCTTGAACCCAAGACCCTGTACACTACAGTCACAGTAGTTAACCACTAAGCCATCATAACAGTACATACGATTGAGGTTTCACCAAACAAATCCTCACCATAGGAAAGCCAAACTGAACATGTGAAAGGAATCTATGTACAGTGTGCTGTTGTATAACTTGCTACATAACATAAATATGTGAACTGGAGTACTGCAGGAAGGCCAGATGTGAGGTGTTATAGTAATAAAGTATGGAAGCCCACAGGACCCATACAGTGTATGTACACATGAATCATGGATACCAGACATATATATAACATGTAACAAATAATACAGCAATACCAAAAGGAAAATATAATGCAAATGAAATATTAAGCAATGCTAAGCATTGCACAGCTCAGCTTAGTTGGGGTAAGCAATGTGTAGGCCAGCTAACTCAATCTGTCCAGTGGTATGCCCCTTTAAGCATTGCCAACATTAGTTAAGCAGGTGTGCCCATAGCTTAGCCATTTCAAAACCATCCAATCACAGGAAAGTGTGGGAAATAGGGTGCATTTAAACCCCACATGTGCCAATAATTCTCATAACTGGTTGCGGCTCCCTACTGTAGGCAGAATGGCTGGAGTTGGGAAAGGCACTTGACTTAGAGCGCAGCGCTGGGGCACCCAGGAGTCCAGATTCATGGTATGGCTCCTGGTAAAACACCATGAGGAGAGACTACTGCAGGGCCAGTAACAGGGCTCTCAGTATAAAGTGGAGACTTGGGACAGTCTCGCCCATGACCTCACCAGTGCCACTGGTATCCCCCAGACTAGTGAGTAGATCAGGCATCACCATGCTGACCTGAAGTGGTGGAGGGGTGATCTCTTGGACTAGTGGATCCAAGAAGCAAGGCAGATGGCCAATGCCCCAGTACTAAGTACCCATTCTACTACATAGATAATGATTGCCTAAATTGTGTATACTATGGATAGGTAATGGCTAAATATCACTGTATTTCTCTGACAGCTGCAGATGAGCAGGCTGCAAACCAGCAAGCCCATACTGCTAGGCTGCAAAGGCTGCGTCGTGAGGCAGGTTAGTAATATTCCTGCATGTATTGTCATAACAAATAAATATAAAAGTTCTGGAAAGTGTTGTACCAGTATAAAAATGTATTGTATATGGGATGTACTGAATAAACCAGACAATATGGCAGGAAGACTGTCATATAGGTTGCTTGGAAATAAAGGTGTGATATCTTGTGAATAAAGTATAACCCCTGGAGTGCTTGTGTACATCCTGCTTACATATGTTGTTGTAGTGTTGCATTCCATAAATAGTACTGCTATATTAAGCAGTGTCACCCACACTGTTGAATGCAGGTAAAATGTGTAGGAAGGTCAGTATAACAATGTTGGAAGTCCCAAGACGTCAGTCATATAGAACAACTGCAGGAGACTTAGATAGAAACCACTGGAATGCTTTACACCAATTCACTGATAGCACAGTGTACTGTGATGACAACTGTAATAATTTTACCACACACAGCAGGGGTTCTAATCCCGGGAGTGGTAGTAAGTTATATGTATAACCATACCCCACAACTGTACAGATTTTGCAAAAATGTTCAGATAGAAAGCTGTATACATAATTAGACCCATCAACTGTACAGACTATAGCAGAATGTTCAGGTAGTAAGCTGTATACATAGTTATACCCCTCAACTGTTCTGATCTGTCCAGCATGTCCAGATAAATGGCCCAAATCTGCTGCTGGTAACCTGTTCCCCTGACAAATCAGTGTGATGATCCAAGAATTGTAGGCAGCTTATACTGACATATAATGGATAGTCAGACATGAACATAAAAAGAGAATGTATATGGACACAAACATGTCATTGTAGCATCTCACCCAAAGTGTATGACAGCTATTCCGAAATATGTCACATTAACAACTGCATCCTGTCAAGCCTTGACTAGAGTGTGTGCAATAATGGCTTGTTAGGTATGTGTATAACATCAACATGGAATCTTGGAGTGTGTGTAGTATTTGTCAGGTAGTGTTAACAAAGTTTTTCTCCACAGCTATAACAGGTAAGAGGTGTAGACTGTAGGTACAACACAGGTCACATATATACCTGTCTACAAGCATGGAATCTGGGGGTATGTGTAGAGATTGTCAGGTATTGTTAACAATGATTTTCTCAACAGGTATTACAGGTAAGAGGTGTAGATTGTAGGTACAACACATGTCACATATATAGCTGTCTACAAGCATGGAATCTGGGGGTATATGTAGAGATTGTCAGGTAGTGTTAACAATGATTTTCTCAACAGGTATAACAGGTAAGAGGTGTGGACTGTAGGTACAACACAGGTCACGTATATACCTGAGTACAAGCATGGAATCTGGGAGTATGTGTAGAAATTATCAGGTAGTGTTAACAAAGAATTTCTCAACAGGTATAACAGGTAAGAGGTGTAGACTATACGTAAGACAAAGTCCATGCATATACTAATCTACAAACATACCATTGTACAAAGTAAGGACATTGGGTAGTGTAATAATACATGTAAGGGACAGATCACTGCAGTGACTAAGAAAGTTGTGAAACCTACACGGATGTATTAGTTGGTAACTTGACCTCTCTCTCACCACCTCCATATGTGCAACAATAACCTTATAACGCACCACAGTGGGTATGTGTACACTCCAAACTTTTGTTGGGACATATGTCCTATTGGTTTATAAATATTCACATTTGGTTCTATGTATGTGCCATGTTAAAATACTCCCATATTGGTGGCCTGTTGCCATCAATGCAACCTGCATGCTGTTGTAATGGCCGCTGTTGTCCCATATATGCATGTGTTCTGCTTGATCTGCAACTGTTGTAAACTGGTGTCTTGGGTTAATGGGAATAACTATGCATGCTGTTATAACTAATCCTCAATGCTGTTGACTATGACTAACTGATATCTTTCTTAAAACTGCAACACCATAGCTTGTATGAGAAGGCTGGTCCCAGTGGACCCATCTGTCCCACCTCAGCTGGCCATGGCACCAGGCACCAGCACATCTGGGACCCAGCCTGGGACGTCATCCTCCATTGGCCCTGCACCACCTTTAGGTGGAACCGCCACGGGGATGGGGCTCGGTCCTCTCCTGGGAGTGGGGGCAGAGAGGTACCTGTCACCCACCATCAGGTCCAGGCAGTGTTGCATAGGGAGCTTGACAGGGAATTTTGAGACCAGCTACGCCAGCTTGAGGGCTGCGTGGTGCAATTAGAGGGTGATACTGCCCCTCCTACCCAGCCCCCAGCACAGCCACCTTTGGGGCCATGAAGGTGCAGTGGTGACTGCCCATGGGTGGGGACCTCAGTCCCACTGTTTCCATTTAGGGGGTCATGGGCTTGTGACTTCCAAACACCTCTCCCCATCCAAGGTGTGTACCCCCCACATGTCATATACTGCCCCTGTATGCATCTTGTTTGTCTTGTCTGTTAACCTACCCAACCAACCTCCCCAAATATACCTACTACCCCTCCCCAACATCCCACTCTCACCTGAAAAAAAAAGGGCAATCTGTTCCTACAAAAAAATCTCGCCCCATACATAGCTGTCCATTTCGCACACATGTCCACTAGACACATGTAATCTGGTCTAATTGGCATCACAACTTATTATAATTATTCTCAACCCCACCCAGGGGTTTGAGTGCCCAAATCTACTTCCAAATTCAGTCTATATGCACAGCTGTTGCTGTAGAAGAAATGTGAAGTTATTGACCTTCCCTACACCCTTCCTGCACATCCCTGGTTATTTTCCCTACTGTCTTTCCCTCTTTGTGCCCCTTTTTTCACCACTTTCCTATCAGCCCCTTTTACTTTTTTTTTAAAGAAATTAGCATGGGGGTAAGCAGGGGTAAACACTTTTAAGCAGCAGTAAGTGGGTTTAAGCCTGTTTGTGCAGGGGTAAGCACTGCCTGCACAGGTTAAGCAATTTAGAAGCTAACTAAGTATAAGAAACTGTGACCGGAAGTTTGCAGTGCTTATCTCCATGCAATCCCGTGCAAACCCGCTTACAACTGCTTTAAAGTGCTTTAATCACTCTGTATCCAATGGCCCATGTTCTGCCCAGCAACAAAATCAACAGCCTTTACAAGGTTCGAACTCAGGACCCTGCACACCATACGCAAAGTGACTTACCACTAAGCCATGACAGATATACATAAATCTGATGTTGTCAGAAACATATCATCTAGCTCAGTCATGCGACAGTACAGAGACTGTATACCAACATCTAGATGTATGTGTGTGTGTGTAAATATATTATCTACACCACAGATACAACATATCTATATATATATATATATATATATATATATATATATATATATATATATATATATATAAACATATATACATGCAAATGCCTACATCTACACATATATATGCACCTATATGTCTACATATACACAGCAAGGTACATATATGTACACAGATGTATAGCTATGTAGGTATATACGGACATAGTCATACATATGTAAGCTGATATATATATCTATATAGGTATATGTGGCCATACACCTGTAGACAGCAATGGTAGATTAACAAAAACAGATATGTCTACATGCACCGTAATGGGGTTGAGAGGCCCCAAACAATATATGTCTTGTATGAATAGGCATACCCCCCCAGCCAAACATGTCCAGCCTGCAATACACTACCAAGTGTTGCAGATCCCATAACCAGGACCTGACACGACATGGGCACAAGATGTTAACAGTACTCCATCCCACCTGTATGATGTCAGGCTGGTATCGGTAACATATCATGCAGTACAGTCTGGCTCCCATAGGAATTGTAAAATGTGGAAGCAATCAACATCCCTAGGATACAGATAAACAGACACATATCTGCAGATACAGATATGCCTATATATATAATTACATATATAAAGAGATATACATGTGACTGTACATACACACACAGAGATATGTACAGTAAGATACATATGTAGAAGGTGCACAAAATATGGAACAGCCACTATTCCTACAGTTCACACCTGAACAACTGGACACTGTATGGGCCACCCATACAAATGACAATCATTGCCTGCAACATATACCCACAGAGAAACATAGGAAATAACACCACACATAGGTTTGCAGGAATGGAAAACCTTTGTGTACTATTACAGTTCTATATATTATTGCTACTGTAATTGGGATTGTCTTCACAGACAAGGTGTGTGTGGGAGGTCACATCTGCTTTCCACATATGTGCCATTGGCTACTGACAGACACCCTAAGGACATCATAGTAACATACCGCTGCTAGCACATACTGCCACTGTCGACTGCAGTGGTGATATTGGCCAATATATGTGGACATTCTGACACACTCTGTACAGTCCAGAGGTATACACAGAACCCCTTAGTGCAAAACATGTGTACCATGCCTGACAATATGGATGTTAATAACCATGTAGATGGGTATAACACACAACAAGTGGTATACATATGCCACCATAGGTTATGCATTCACACACCCCTGTCTGGCCTGACACATAATAACCACTGGTACAGGGGTGCCATGGCCACATACTACCCACCAGATATTGACATATATCAGTACAGCATCCCACTGCTCTGTCTGACATACATGACTATTAAGGGAGGCCCGGCAGCAGTACATCTGGCAAGTATCTGCACATGACATCTCACTGGGTAAGTACAGTAAGCTTCTTGGCATGTAACAATGCACTGTGCAGGCTACAGGCAGACTGGCTCAACACTGGCCTACATCTCCTATGGGGGAATGCGCATGAACCTGCATATATAGCAGGCTGTACAGGCATGTCACAGCACAGGGTAAGATACACCTCTCCGAAAGTGCATAACCACAACAAATGAGAACACAGCCACATATGGCAAGCTAGCATAATATTACAGTATATGGACTATCTGTTCAATACTATCCTCATATGTGCTACTCACACACTAATGCTACATATACTGGGCTGCTGCATAGTTTGGTCTGATGGCTGACTGTGGTATGGGACATGTGTGTGTATGGCCCTACAAACATGTAAGCCAACACAAGTCCATAAAAAGCAGTTGCCACCAGTATGAAGAAGTATTTATTCGTCACTGGTACAAAACAGCAAGTACAAAAATGAAAGCAGTAAATAAAATAAAATAAAATCCAAGAACAGTAAGTGCTTTCGGGTTGTTACCCTTCTTCAGACAATACATTACAGATACAGGAAATCATTTAAAACCCTTCATAGCCAATCAGTGTTCAATATTCATCTGGTCCCATGGATGCTGTATTCTTAGCTTTGGAGAGTGTGGTTTCTACCTGTGTGGCCGTGATTACCGGAATTTGGCAATCTTTTGGTATTGAGATGGGCCCTTTAGGGGGTGAGAGGGGGTGAAGTTGGCACTAAATCGATCTGCCAGGATATTGGCAATATCCTTGGGATCAGTATATTTAATGCCATTCTGTTGTAGCTCAGAGCAGATCTGAGCATTGCCATTTAGATTCTTGACATAACTATAGAATGCCCTGTGGTTGTCTTTGGAATCTTTGGCAATTTTATTTTCGTAACTAGCTTTTGAGGATTTTATGAGGGATCTCAGCTTCTTACTGAGGCTGGTGAGGGAGTTTTTTTTTGCATCCTGGGATTTTCCGCTTTTCTGCAACAGTTTCTTCCTTCTGTTGTATAGTTTGTTTATAGCAGGGGACCACCAGATTGGCTTCCTTTTTTTGGAGAAGAGCATCTTGGTTCTATTTGGGGATGGCACGATTCATGCACGAGTGGATGTGCTCATACAGTGCCTTAGTGTGGGATTCTGCAGTCAGACTTTCAGATCCCATCTGCATGGGTGTCATGACGTTTGTCACTTCTGACTTTAATAGCATGAAGTTAGCTTTGGAGAAGTTTTTTAAGGAGGTTTCCTTACTGGGGGGTGGGGGTGGGATGTGGATGTCAAGGGTGATTTGCTTATGGTCGGACCTGACCAATGAGGGGGTGACCACTGGTGTGGGGCATCTATCTCCCATGTTGGTAATGACCAGGTCTAGGATATTGGAGCCCCTGGTGGGACAATGGATTAGTTGATCCAGGGTGTTGGAATTTATGAATTCCAAGAACCTTTGGGAAAAGGTGTTGGTACCAAAGTAGTTTTCCAAGTTAATGTCAGAGTAGTTGAAATCACCCAGTATTAGGGTTTTTGGTTGTATCTTAATATTTTCCAGTATATTTAGAAAGGTGTAGTGAGAATCTTGGGGCATGGTGGGGGATCTGTAGCAAGCTACAATTTGGACTGCAGTCTTACCTAGTGTTAGTTGCACCTGGAGAATTTCAGATGAATTGTGTTGGGCAACTAGCCTGGAGGTGTGAATATCCTTGGTGAATATGGACACTCCTCCACCTTTAGTGTTTTGGTCTTGGTTTTGTGGCCGAAAAGTGTGGTAAGAGTTGTAGCCTGGTATTGCAGAGGTGGTCTCTGGAGTCTTGAACCAGGTCTCAATTATTGCACAGATATCGATGTTCTCCATTTTTAGGAGTGCCTCGAGAGAGAGTGCATTTTGAGGTTTAGACTTCTAGCATTGAGTAGCATTACCTTCAGATTTTGCATGCTTGTATCTGTTATGGTGGTGGTTTTATCCTTTGAACCTTGCCTAAAAGAGGCACTATAGGGGTGGCAAGAGCTTTAGCCAATAACCTGAATCTCAGGGCTGACAGGTGCAGACCATCTCTGGCAAAGCATCGTGGTTTGTCGATCATGTCTTCCCAGATAGACAGATACTGGATCCCCTTTGAATGACACCAGAAGCTTAGCCAATTGCTGAAGTCAATCATTTTGTCCTTATACTGTGGTATCATTCTGAGCAAAGGCAGAATGCTACTCAGGGCTAGGGTCATACCTGCCTGGGCCACATGATCCAAGAGCTCTTCCATGTCTCTTCTCATGTAGTCCAGGGAGGTACATCTCAAGTCATTCACTCCAGCATGGACAATGACAGAGTCATATTTGTACTTGTTGTGGAGTGACTTGAGTGCATGCGTTACGTGCAGATCCTGGCACCCGACAGGCAGCTGACTGTAATTTTCTCCTTGTTCAGCCTGGTGAGTGGGACATCAGTGTGCCTGACTATAGAGTCACCTATGACTAAAATGTTGGGTACATTGTCTTGCCTTAGGGGCTGTTGTTGGGTGGCACACTGGTGTTGTGAGCTATGTGTCACTTTGGTTGTGACTGGTGTTTGCATTTCAGCTTCGGAGGTCCTTGTTGCTTAGGCAGGTTAATGTTAAGGGCTTCCGTATGGGTTTAGTGTTGCTATGTGTAGGTGTTGGTGTGGGTTTTGAAGGGCTATGAGTTGCTTGAGGTGTAGTGCAGGTGTTAACCTTCCCCTCTTGACTGTCTAGCACAATCTTGGCCGGAGAGAGCTTTGCTTCCAGTTTGCCTATGTAAGTGCATCTCTCGCAGGTTGTAGTGTTGGGTGGTAGGAGGAGAGGACTCTCTGTGTACATGAGGCATTTGCTGCATTGCCCCAGTATGCCCAGATTCACCAGGTGGACATGAGAAATCACTGGAAGATGACCCTTGGACATGCCTGTTTAGGTGCTTTTTTTGTAAAGTTTAAGAGCTGTTTTCCCTTACCTTTGCAAGGTACTTTGCAATTATAGGCTGTTTAGTGCCTACGATTAATTTGTCCTTATTGATAAGGAGAGCTGAGTGCTTATATCAGTTTCAGGCTTCCTAGTGCTTTCCAGCAGGTTCTAGAGCAAGTGCTAGTCACAGGGGTTCAGATTCTAGTGCTACTATTGAGAAACCAGCTAGTTCTAAGGGAAAATTTGAAGAGCAGACTTTCTGACACCTGGAATAGTTTAACTGTAGCCTCGCAGTGCTGCATGATGCGAAAAATGTGCAAACACACGCATTTTTAAGTCAGAAAGTTGAAAGGAATATAAATCAGCCCAAAAAGGCTAATAAAATTACAATTTCAGAGTTGGAAATCACTCCTCTAGTTTTAGATAGGCAGTACAATGCTCATCACTCCCACTGGTAAGCAGTAGTTCTTCCCTCTACCACATCAAGGTCTGGATAGCTCTGAGCACAGAAAATAAAGTCCTGAAACAGCAAAGCCTGGGATCTGGACTGTCTAGAAAAGGTGGGAAACGAGCAAACAAGATAGTATTTTTTTTGTTGAAACAGGCTAAACAATGCAATAATACAGTAAATAAACACATAAAAGGCTAACACACTTGAGTGTGTAGTCCTAAACAGTAAATGCAATTAAAACTCTACAAAATTAGCAATTTAAAACTTTTTAAATGAAGCAAGGCAAGTACACAACTGAAAAACGATTTAAGAGGCAGTAATACAACAGAATAAGTAGCTAGTCTACATATACAGGGAAGTCTATATATACAGAAAAGCAGCTAAAACACACAAACCCTTCAGATGCAGTGCAACCTAGAGCACTTGAGTTGTAGCAATATTAAGGCAATTACAGTTATAATAAATATTTTAAAATATACTCTATATTTCCAAAATGCTTGAGAAGCAAAGTCAGAACACAAGGAGATTCAGGCAATTTTTTTGTTCCCTTTGGATATCAGCCTGATAACCATAAATTTAAAACTGTGACCTGCAAATGCTAATACATGCCTAAAAAGAGCATTATGCTAATTTTTCAGCCTAATGGCTGATAGGTGATTCAAGATTCTAGTTTTTAACATGCAGTTGGTCTTTCCTATATAATAACAGTTGTAGGATTAACATGTGGCTAAATATATGACATTCATAGATCTACAGTTGGCACTCACAGCAAAATGACAGTTTTTTTCCAGTGCTGGTGTGGATAAACTCAGTATCTAAATTAATATAGCAACATGGTCTGGTCCCCTTCCTTGTCACTATATGTATATGGACATCTCTACCTTCATTGTTTAACAAGTCTTTTAGATTTTTGTTTCTCCTAAAGCCAAAAGATGGCATGGTACCAGCAATTGCACTCATTTTC
>NC_056737.1:1098453059-1098533059 GCF_019279795.1 Protopterus annectens
CCAGCACACATGTTCATTATTATGCCCTGGGCATCGCACATGACCTGGCAGTTGATGGAGGGGATGCCATGGCGGTTGATGTAGACCCTACCCTGCTCACTGGGTGGTGCTTTGATGCATATGTGCGTGCAGTCTATTGCACCCACTACCTCAGGGTATTCTGCTATTTGGTGGAAGAGATGCATATTTCTGGCCAAATCCTCATGGGTGTTGGGGAAATATACATGCTCACCGACATGTGCTGACATTGCATTCAGGAACTGGTGGAGTACCCTGGATGCTGATGCCTGTGAAATCCCCATCGTATCCCCAGTTGGCCTTTGGAAGGTACCTGTAGCTAGTATTCTTAGGCATACACATACCTTGATATCCACTGTGATGGGTTCCCCTCTGTTAGTTCTGTGTGTCAGGCGTGGCCGGCACAGCTCAACAATTTGCTGTAAGAGGTCCCTGTCTACCCTATAGCTCTCCTCTATCTCCAGCTCATGTAGCCCTTGGTAGGTTACCCTGGGTCTGTACACTCTTCTCTGTCTCCTCACTGTGGGTTGCTCAGCAGCATTCACATCATCACCACCCTCAGCCTCTTCCACAAGTTGTATGATAGCTATTGCAGCCCCTAACATTTTGCTGTTGTGAGTGTTAAAAGTTCCCAACTTATTTACACCGGTGGTGTAGAGTGTGGGAAAAAACAGCGGGGTAGGTGTTTGCATAGCTTATAGTAGTGCTCTAGGCTGGGCTGATCTGCTGCCTGTGTAATTGGCTGGTTCTGATACATTTCACCTGGCAGCTAAGCTAGTACTCCTTGATTACTCCAAAAAAACTAGGCTCCCTGTATAGAATCAAACCCTTCCTCACTCCACAAGCTAGAACCTCCATTGCCCAGACTCACCTCACTTCCACCCTATTCTATGCTTCCGCTATATACACCAATCTATCAAGGCACAATCTAAGCAAGCTTGAAACCAGTTATAACAACATAGCCAGATTTGCCACATGCACTCCTTTCAGAACCCATCACTGTCTTATTCTTAAACAGCTTGGATGGTTCGAACTTCAAAACCATCTTCTGTATAATCAACTAGTGATCAAACAAAAAATTCTTTACCACCCAAATAATACCCCTAGCCTTACTAACCTGATCTCCCCTTATAAAAATCTGGAAACACTTCGCTCAGCTAATAAGTTACTCATTTCCAATGTTAAATCTAATAACAAAGCAGGCGACTCACTTTTTATTAATGTTGTGGGCAAAATCTGGAACCAGCTCCCTAGAACACTCACATCTATCTCATCTACATCTCTTTTCAAAAAAAAACCTCAAAGAACATCTGAAAATTCTCTGGCTTTGTCCCTGCTCTAAACCAGACTAAACCCTACTTCCTCTCCTTATTTCTCTCATCTTGTTTTCAGCCCTTATTCCTGTACCATGTGCCCTCTACAACACTTTTCTATGCAAACCAAGCATATACTAGCCAGTGTATTTCTTTTCCTATTCTTTTTCTTCCATAACCTTCTCATGCCTCCATCTCTCTTTCTTTGGCCTAAATATTATCATCTTCTGACCTTGTGTGTATCTAACATTGTTGTATCTTAAACTATGTTTTGACTCTATACCACTCTACTTAAATTGAATTTTTTCTTCCCATATAAGTTTAATTCTCCAATGTATTGCAAAAAAAAAAATGGTCTAAGCATTGAAATTTATGTATAGTATTTTTTAAGTATTGTATTTTCTCTTTTTATCTGCTTGGAGCTTATCTCCCTGGGCCTCTACTGAAAATGGACATGTATCCAGCTAGACTAGCCCAGTCAACAAATGTAAAATAAAATAAAAAAAAATAAAAAATACTGCTGTTTTCTCTTCCCATTGCCTTCCTGTTTAAGCCTGGGGGTGCGTCGCGCAAACAGAGTGCTCAAATGTGCCCATTGCTGCTATTTCCTGTTTAATGTCTGTTTTCCTCCTGTAAAACCCAGTGCGCTTAGGCTTTGTTAAGACTGCTAGGCAGGTTTAGACACACCCCCTAGCCTAGCTGTGCTAAGCTAATAGCAGACTCGAGCCACAGGTCTCCAATCTGCTTACAGTATGCCTGACACACACACCCATCATGTCACCTACCTCCTAGGCTTGCACCAAGCTATTCCTACTCTTACACTGTTGGGACCTCACTCACATGCTGGGGAAAACTGAGATTCACTACCCTTCCCCTCATTTGCATAGGATTACCTGCTAATGCATAGTTACATGTCTCACATTGAGCCTTCCCCCTTAGCAACCACTACTCACTGGCCAGGTTGTCTTCTTACTGCCATTGACTTGCATGGCAGAATACTGATTTTAGTTAGAATGCTTATTTTAGGTTTATTTTCTTATCCCCCCCCCCCCCCCCGATCTCGTTTGCACGCCGCTGACTGAAGCTTAAACAGCTGAGATCGGATAAAAAAAATAAAAGTTGATTTTTTTTTTGTATTGTTTGCAATGCCAATGGCCTTATACTTGGCCATTGGCATGCTTACTACATGATATGCAGCCTTTATTTGGAGCTGTCATAGCTCCGTTTTGGATTTTGCAGAAATGTACTCGGTTACTAACCGAGTACATTTCTGCTGATTGCACTAGTCCTGCACGGACAGTCGCAAGCTTCCTGGATTGCAGTATTGCCTCATTTGCATGGATTTCTCCTGCAAATGGAGTGATTTGCATACAAGACCTTCATCAGTGCAGGATTAGTGCAGGAGCTCTTGTGCACGTCCCTGCGGGCTGTTCCTGGATCGCATGGCAGACATATTGCCTGCTTGAGCTTCTGCACTGATCTTGTACTCCGTGCAAGCCTTTGAGAATCTGGGAGAAGAGTGTGTGTGTGTGTGTGTGTGTGTGTGTGTGTGTGTGTGTGTGTGTGTGTGTGTGTGTGTGTGTGTGTGTGTGAGAGAGAGAGACAGAGACAGAGAGAGAGAGCACTGGGGGGTCTCTAACTTTCTTTTTGGAGCTTCTTACAAAAAAATTACAAGATATGCTTTGCCAAGTGCCTTAGGATCCTTAATGGCTGGAAAATTGAAACGTGTGATAGTATAGTGAAAAGGGTTATGGCTATAAGTTTTTCTAGAGGATTACTTATTAACAGCTTATGGCTATATGCTGCTAATCAGTCATCCTCTAGAACTAGGTTTAATTCCCTGAGTCTGTACTTCCCTACTTTGTAATTTTAGCAAGTCACTAAACAGTATTTCTAGGTTAATCCTGAAAAGAAACATATGAGCCTAGTAGGTCTTTCCTGGTTGAAAGATGAATTAATACATGTGAATTCTGTTCCTGTCCCCAAACAGCATACAGGCATAAGAGAAGAGTTGTTATTCTCCAGCAATGAAAACTTAACTATCATGCCCAAATCTGGAGCAGTAAACTTGTAAGAAAGCATGCAAAAATATGTTCAGTCTTTTGAAAAGCTCAGATACTGATTTAAACCAAATAGTTACTTCTAACAAATGTCTGTTAGATAAGAATTTACTCCAAGTGCCACCTTTTAAAAAAACAGCAAAGTGTATTCCTAGCTTAGTTTTCAAGATGTGATCTGAGGATTTTCAAATATCTGAATTCAAATACTTTACAGAATCCTCACATATCAAACAGAAAGCTTTGAGAAATATCTTTCTATTCAATTCTGTGGCTCTGCTTGACATGGACACAGGAAAATAATTTTCTTGGGTGGCAAAAGCCAGGGTACCGTTTGGCTAGGCTTATATAGGCCCTAGGGCCAATAGCCTAGTACCTACCTATGAACCTATGAACCTATGAATTCTGAATACTTGTCAGAAAAATGAACGTTTTAAAATAAAAATAAATATAGCTTAACATATACTAACGGAAGATAAATCAGAAGATTGTGACTTTCTTGTGCTCATGAAAAGTAAAAAAAAACTTAAATACCTTCAAGGCTTGATATCTGATATTCAGCAACATACAGAAATGTGTCTCACTGTACCTTTTCAGACTTAGATATTCCACCAGCATTGAAGATAAACTGAATTTCTAAAGCAAAACCTTCCAGTTTTTCAGTAAATTGTCTTGTAGCTAAAATATCTTTCTACTGTAAATTACACTTTTGTAATTCTAAACACATAAATAACTGTAAACATGTTTCTTTTTTTACTTTTTCAAATATATTTCTTCACTTTTATGTATATGTTTTCCTTGATCTGACAGTATGTAACACTGAATGCTTGCCAGAATGTAGACAATAGAGACATTTTGGATCTGCATCAGTTTCCATGAGGTATACTTTGTGACTTGTCAATCCCAGTATTTAGACATTATTATATTTAAAGCTATACTCTCCATACACTAAACCAATATTCTGGTTTATTTATTTATATTTCAATTTATTTCTTGTACCTAAATTAGGTACGAGAGTCATTTTTTCATGTATGATCATGTTACATAGTACAAAAGGGGCAGGCAATATAACAAAAATAATGTGAATATGGTAGTCGGTATACCGTAGCGACACCCATTATACTGTAGCTCCACCCATTATAATGTAGCTCCACCCATTATACCGTAGTGACACCCAATCTACTATATAGATAAATAACAGATTCCTTCTCAGCCATTCTGGCTCATCTGTGCCAGTATTGGTGCAAGTTTCATTTATGGTTCCATTACTGTGCCCACACATTACACATATGCTATATGCTTTATTCACAACATGAACTATGCCCCTCCTAAATTTTGTACACTGTATATGACTATAAGTTATACATCTTACACATTTATTACATTCATAGAATTATTTTAGTAAATTCCATTAATATTCACACAAGTCTGATGGTATATGTATGATTAAAAGTATTAATGACAAACTCCAGCATCTTTTCAGGTGCATGACCATTGAAGAAGTTGAAATGATGATAGCCAATAAATATTTTGCTTCAGTCTAAACAAAGGAGAGAAAGATGAGAGTGCCATGCTGGGATGGTGGTAAGTCAGAATGGGGACAGCACTGGACAGATACCAGGATAAAGAAAGAACAGATTGCTGTTAGGGAAGATAAAGCACTAGGAACTGGTCTATCTCCCATAATCCTCAGGAATCTGGCCAATGTAGTGATAAATCCCCTAATGGAGATCTTCAAGAGATTGCTTTTTTATTATTTATTTATTTTTTATTTTATTTTTTGTTAACAAGGTACGTAGGCTGGTCCACTGACTTTTTTCAGCCATGACCTAGCTAAAGGCATCATGTAAATATATGGTAACTTTTTGTGTTGTCAATCAGATATCCTGTTTTGGAGAGGTGGAAGGAAATCAGAGTATTCAGAGAAAAAGCCTGCAGAAATGAAAAGAACATGCAATCTCCACACAGACAGTAAAGAGAAGTCAGGATTGAATCCCGTATTCAAAAATCAGTCCACTGAGCTGCCATATTGTACGGCGTGAAAGTACCAAAGGACTGGGGACAGCAAGTATGAAACCCAGGTATGGGGGGGGTCTTGGCAAATACAAATTTATTAATCTAACAGCAGAGCTATGAAGAGTAATGAAGGGAACTCAAGGGAAAGGCCTGGAGCACAGTGATTTCCAGATCAGCAACCATCAAAGATTCATGCCTAAAAGGATCTATCATTCTGAAAAAACTCCGGCTGTACTCAGTGACATATCGCTTACTCAGAGGTGATCTCTGCCTGACTTACAAAGCCATGTCCAACTCAGGAATTGATGGACATGCTCCACCTAAAGAAACCCAAGTCACTTCGTGCCACACGCTCTAGTGAGCTAAACCTCACCACAACAATAAATAGAACATGCTGGAGGGATAGATTCCTGTCACAGAGACTCCCCATGCTTTGGAACAAAATTCCTAACTACATTAGGTAGAGTCCCTCACTAACACTCTTCAAGAGAAACCTTGACGAGTGGATGGATAACAGAAAATACACCCCTGGGATCACTTCATTGGATCTGCTTGACAGAGGCTCAGTTAATTAATCAATGGGGCGGCGAAAGCCGACACACTCTGGCTAGGCTTATACATGCCCTCGGGCAGATAGCCTAGTACCTACCTATGAACCTATGAACCTATTCAAACTTACTCAAGTAATATGATTAGGTTGCAGATGTAATTGATGGGAAAGTATCAGTAGACAGTGTTTGCTGGACTTCATAAAGATGGTCACTCACAACTGGCTAAATGGAAATCTGAAGAGGATAGGATTGGATCAAAACTGAGACAGAGGACAGCTGCATGGCTGAAGGGTAAAACACGTGTAGTGAGAGACATGATATCAGTAAACAAAATAAGTGACTTCTGGAGTACCTCAGGGGTCTGTCCTGCACATTTTTCAATGTGTGTTTGTTTGTGACATTTCTGTGGGGATTCACAACAGGATCAACTTCTTCTCTGATAAAACAAAGACAGGCGTAGTAGGAACTGGAGAAGTGTTTAAAAATAATTTGTAAAGGTTGACTAAATGGGAAGAAGGGGGGCAGATGAAGTTCACTGCAGCAAATCCAACATACCCCACACAGGCCAAGTCAACCCCAGGGTGAAATGCCATCTGTGGCAGTAGAACGTGATGGCAACAGAGCTGAAAAAAGGATCTGATAGTATGAATCCTTTCATTTAGTCAATTTCAGTAACCATTTTAGTGAACTGATGTCAAATGACCCATTTCAGCCTCTAACAGTAAAGTACAAAACATACAAAGAGAAGAACAGCACAGTTTATGTTACTGGGTGATCAGTGTAACTTAAAACACATTGAGGATTCCTATAGTACAGGTCGCAGGCTATCTTACTAACACAGATATTACTAAACTTAGGACATTTTTACTTAACACAAACAGGTAGTGAGACTACATGCAGGCAAAGTATCATTTAGCATAAGCATGGCCTCCCTGTGTTTCCAAGGGGTTTCTCTGGGTGTTCCAGTTTCCACCCACATTCCAAAGACAAGCCATAAGGTCAATCGGGGACTCTACATTGCCCATACAGTGTGTGTGTGTGTGTGTGTGTGTGTGTGTGTGTGTGTGTGTGTGTGTGTGTGTGTGTGTGTGTGTGTGTGTGTGGAGGGGTTCTGTCATACAGAAGAAAGACTTGGTAACCTACTTCTGCTTCCCTGTTTGTCTCATAAACTCCACAGATAACAGTGGTTGACCCTGGGGTCACTGAAGGGGTCAGATGTGACTCCTAAGAGAGAGTGAGTGAGCAGACTTGGGTAATCCACTGTTTACAATATGCACAGTACTTACACATTGGGTATGAGATCAATTACATGACTTTGTTAGATGTAAAATGCCAGTGTTTGCTGTTGTCAAGGAGATGGGGAATGAAGTCATATGATGGAAGACTGCTTAAAGCAGGAACATGTAGATCTGTTAGTCAGATATGCTACCGATCTATCCCTGAACTCTTGGTGGTAGGAGAGCTATGTTAGGTGGAAGGCAAGTGCCCTGCATCTTAGGACCCATGACTGCTTGCTCTTTCTAAAATTCTCATCCCACCACTGTAAGTCACTGAAACAATTAGGATGGCTGGAACTCCCCCGCCATCTCTCATTCACCCAACTAACTACTGTGCACAAAATAATCTACAGACCAACAGACTGACCTGCTCTCTCAACTCTACTTGCCAAATACCATCTCAGAAGATATCTAAGATCTGAGAATCATCTACTTCTAAAAGTAGATAAGCCCACCTTACCTGCTGGTCAACTCTTCTATTCCTTCACCGTCGCCAAACTATGGAATTCACTTCCACCTTCTATAAGAAACACAGGCAGCACCACCACCTTCAAACAAATACTGAAAAAACATCTCAACTCTTCCTGGCTATGTTCCTGCTCTATAACCTAACCTCTTCACTCTCCTTATATGATTTCTAAACTCCTTTGTATTTTGCTACTAGAGACTGATAATACTTTCTCCATATTTATTTTTATCTTCATTTGTTGATACTGGTCCAATAATACTGATTAATTTATCTCTGTTTATACCACTCTGATTGAATTCATTGAATTCTGCTTTAATGTATATTTTCTGTATATATTACTGTAATCAACCAAACTAGATTCCTGTTTTTATGTATATATTCTGTATATGTTACTATATTTACTATCTGCAACACTGTTTCTACTTCTGTACTAATTAATGTTTATATTTTTTCTGTATTTCGTTGGAGCTTTTCTCCCCGGGCCTCCACTGAAAATGGGCTCTTTTAGGCCCAGTGGACTTTCCCAGTAAACAAATGCAATAAAATAAATAAAAATAAAAGTGATGCACTGATGGTGTGGGATCTGAATGTGTATTTTCTAGATTTAGTGGTAACTTTGCAGGAGACTTGATGAGAACTGTGATTATTAAAGGTTTTATATATTTGATAAAATGCAGGATGTCAGAGTGATCCCAAATAAGAAAACAGTTGGTACATAAAAAATATGTGCAGTGGCATTCAGAGAGTGGAAATAGAAAAATAAATATCCAAGTTATGTCAGAGATGGTTTGTAGGTCAGTTAAGATTTTTACAGATATAGGTGATACTGCAAGCTGGGATTGTATGATTCCCTTACAATAGAAGATTTAGACTGGCCCACCAGGAACCATCTCGGAAGATAGTGGCAACAGCTAAAGAAATGGTGGGTGTTTCTTCATTGTTCTGGATTCCAGATGCAAATAGGTAATGCTACAGGGCCTTGGTCAGGCCACACCATAAGTACCATATACATTTCTGGAGGCTAGAGAAGGAAAGGGACATCAGATTGCTAGAAAGAGTCTAGAGGAAAGCTGTCCGATATTTGCATGAGATGATGGAGAAAGAATATGAACAGAGAGTAGAAGAACTGGAACTCTCCCCACAAGATGTAAAAAGAGGTAGTGGGGACATGACAGTGGTGCACAATGTCAGAGAGAGACATGTTAATCACTCATCCTGGACAGGAAGGACAAAGGGGGACATGACAGTGGTGGACAAAGGGGGACATAACAGTGGTGCACAATGTCAGACAGAGACATGTTAATGAGTCATCCTGAACAGGAAGAACAAAGAGGGACATGATAGTGGTGCACAATGTCAGAGAGAGACATGTTAATGAGTCATCCTGAACAGGAAGGAAAAAGGGGGACATGACAGTGGTGCACAATGTCAGAGAGAGACATGTTAATCACTCATCTTGAACAGGAAGGAAAAAGGGGGCATGATGGTGGTGCACGAGATCATGTCAGAGAAAGACATGTTAATCACTCATCCTGAACAGGAAGGACAAAGAGGGACATGACAGTGGTGCACAATACCGTGCCAGAGAGAGATATTAATCAGTCATTCTGAAAATGAGGGACAAAGGGGGACATGACAGTGGTGCACAAGATTATGTAAGAGAAAGAGAGATGTTAGTCACTCATCCTGAACAAGAAGGACAGAGGGACAGACATGGTAGTGGTGCACATGATCATGTCAGAAAGATGATAATCACTTATCCTGAACAGGAAGGACAAAGGGGGACATGATAGTGGTACACAAGATGATGTCATAGAAAGACATGTTAATCATTCATCCTGAACAGGAAGGATAAAGGGGGACATGGTAGTGGTGTACGAGATCACGTCAGAGAGATGTTAATCACTCATCCTGAACAGGAAGGACAAAGGGGTACAGATAGTGGTGCACAGGATCATGTCAGAGAGGTGTTAATCAATCATTTATTTATTTTTATTTATCTATCATTTTGTTGACTGGGAAAGTCCAAATAGGCCAGAGCCTATTTTCAGCGGAGGCCCGGGGAGAAACACTCCAGATGCATGTCTTTGGATTGTGGGAGGAAACAGGAGTACCCAGAGGAAACTCACGCAAATGCAGGAACAATGCAGGGAGAACATGCAAACTTCACACAGAAGGCACCCCAGCCAAGAATCGAACCAGAGAAGCTCTTGCTGTGAGGCAACAACATTAACCACTGCACCACTGTGCCGCCCTGAACAGGCAGGATAGAGAGGAGGATATGGCAGTGTGTGTGAAGAGAGGAGGTACTGCCAGCACAGCTAGCTGAAATTTTGTAAATAATTATATGTCATTTGTGTATATCAAACTGATTTATACAAGATGCTTGTGTTACAAATGTATTAGAACTGTACATCAGGTGTATATCAAACTGATTTGTACAGATGTTTGTTCATAGGTTCATAGGTTCATAGGTTCATACTAGGCTATCTGCCCAAGGGCATTTACAAGCCTAGCCCATAGTTTTGTGGCTTACACCACCCCTTTAGTATGGGGAACTATACCCATTATTTTGCTGTGCCTCTGTCGAGCAGTGACACTGAGGTAATCCCTGGGGTATATCTGCGATCTCCCATCCATTGGTCAAGATTTCTCTTGAACAAGGCCAGCGAGGTGCTCTGCCTCACATATACCGGGATTTTATTCCACAGCATAGGAAGTCTTTGGGTGATGAATCTATCCCTCCAGCACATCCTATTAATAGCCGTGTCGAGGTTTAAGTCTCCCGCCCTTGTGGCTCTGACGGATCTAGATTTTTTGAGGTGTTGAAAAGATATTTGTAAAGTGCTTGTGTTTGAAATGCATCCACTGTATACCCTACTGGAGAGAACAGAAATGTAAATGCACTATTATAACCGTTTAAATGTATATGTTTGAATATGTTTTAACAGAGGAAACTGGGATACAGGAGGTTAGCCTCAGCCCAGCAACCTTTAAAATATATCTGAAATTAAATCACTTTATAGGCTAGGCCATAAAGTTGCTATCTCACAAGTTTCAATGCAGCCAGAGACACAAAGCCTGTACTAGGAAGATTTCTGTATTGTCTTTGAGGTGAACTAATTACTACTCTGGAAGTGTGGAGGTATGCAATTGTTTTATGACTTCCAGCACCTGCCACAGATCTGAGCAAAAGCCCTTGTCTGTGTATTTTTACATGTATGTGCTAAATCCTGCCAGCTTCCAGCAGTGGAGGGGTTGCATGGGAACTAGAAGTCAGATGACCAGAAGTGATGTCATCCTGCAAGCTATCCCAAACATAATATTTTAGATATTATTTTGAGAAGTCTCTTAGTAAGACTCAGCATTTTGTATTCTGTCTTAGCCTGACAACAAGAAGGACCATTCACTACATCATCTGCCTTGTTCTATTAAGTAAGTAGGGAATAGTGATTCTCTTAGATTCGGTCAGGAATATAGTGAAGCTTAGTTTAGATATTGTTTTTCTTTATTTGTCTGTGTCTGTCCTTCAGTGTTATTTTAAATGTTTCATGTGGTTTTGAACTCTGATGTCACTGTGAATAGATATTTAGTATTGTCTTGTTCTTTTATTATTTATTATTAAATGTATTTAAATCTTTCATTGTGGCTTATCTTTGTAGAGATATTTAAGTTTTGAGAGTATCTGCATATTTATTTGGTGACATTGTGTGGGCCACTCCTAATAGCCTTGCTCTTGGTCAAACTACCATTTGTATTAATATTAATTTCACTCAGTATATTGGGTAACCTTGTAAGGGTTTTAAGGTAGCTGGCAGGAGTGTCTGGTGGCAGTGGTAACTACCGTATAGTCTGGGCAGAAGGTGGCATAGCTAGTAAACCTTTGCCAGCCTTTTCCAGGTGTATGTGTGTAAATCAAATCTCCAAGAGTGTGTCTGTCAGCTACTTGGGCAGGGACACGAAGCACTGGTTGGACAGAGAGGGTGCTGGAGGTCTTGGCTTAGACACTCAGCTGAGATCTCAACTCTATAGCTGTGCCAGTAGGGAGTCTTAATGGGGATCTGGAGAAAGAGGGAGAAACCATCCTCGGACTGACTGTGTTCCCCATGTACTTTTAAGGGAAATTGGGCTCGATTGTACTTGATGGAGAGAGCTGCATCTGGGTGTTTACCTGTTATCCTCCCAGTGAATGTTCCCCCCAGGAATCAGTGGTGAGGATTGAGGCTCCTTGATTACTGTTCCAGAGTTGGGGGGTCATCACATGGTGCACAAGATCATGTCAGAGAGACGTTGATCATTCACCCTGAACAGGATGGAAAGAGAGGAAAGGAAGGGACACATACAACAGACTGTAGGGACTAATTACTTTGTGGATTTCTAAAAGTAGTTCTTCACAGAGAGGGTTGCAGGTACATGAAATGAGCTAATCTAATGCATTGTGGAGAGGGAATCCACAACAACATTCAGTGGGCACAGGACAGCTAGAGAAGAGATAAGGGGAAATTAGGGATGAAGGAGAGGTAGAATATTAAATTTGTTTAAAGGGTGAACTAGTCTGGAATATGTTTCCTTCTGTTGTCAAACAAGTGCAGTGTAATGTAACTATTTACTGAGGCTTGCAGATATAGGAACTGTGTATAATAATGTATAGATTATAAATAAAAGGGTAATAGTTTTTTTTTTTTTAAACAGACTTCTATTTGACTCATTATAGTATATTCTGTTGTGTCTGCAATAGATCTCTAGGCCACTGCAACTGGAAGGAACACTCCATTCATTGTCCACAGATGTAAAAACATCAATCACTGGACAATTCAGGGATCACCCTTATACATGCAGACATCACCAATGACATCACTATAAACCCCAACATAGCCAGCTGCAATCCTGATCCAAAGGCAACCTGAAACAGACCATCAGCAAATGGGAATAAACTTTGAAAATCTCTGCCTTTTGGACCAAATGAGCAAGCCCTTTCAGACTTCAGACGGGAAAAGCATAAAAAGTCACACAGATGAAATCACACCACTTGAAAGTGATTATGGCTAATAAATCATAATAACAAACTAAGTTAATGCACACTGGTGTTACTGTATAAAGTTAAACCTAATAAGGTCCATTCTGCATCAAATATGATGGCTTATTTACAGTCATTATTAATTACAACATTAATGGTGCAGTGGTGCCATTGTTGCCTCACAGCAAGAGGTTCTCCCATTCGATTCTCGGCTTGGGTTGGGAGTGCCTTCTGTGTGGAGTCTGCATGTCCTCCCCGCGGTTGAGTGGGCGTTCGAAAGACATGCGTTGAATGGGCATGCCTTCGTTGAAGTTTGGGCATCGGGCTGGCAACTTGACACCATAAAAACCAACTGCCAATCATTAGCGGACCGGAGTTCCGCTGCGGCGACCCCTAACCAGAAAAAGCCGAAAGACAAACAACAACAATTAATTACAACATTAATATTTTGGTCAGAAATGTGCTAGTAATTTAAATTAAATATGGTGGCTGTTGATCCTGAAGTTAGGCTGAAACTCAAGTATTAAGTATAATGTTACTGTAGAAAATGTGTCAAAGTTTATACTTTTAGTCAAAATTGATAAGAAGGGACAGAACGCAACAGAGAATGAAAATGACACTTAGAGTGGTGCTTGTGTTCACTAAACGAACATGTAAAGGTTATCCGCACTGGCTGCACATTCCTTCAGCAAAGCAGCAATGCACTAGGGCCACATATGCTAACACACAATGGCTATGAATACGTTTTAAGCAAATGTAGTGACAATGAGATATAAATAAATGGCATATGGTACTGAGGCCTTTTCCCATCTATTTGCAATTCATAGTTAAAGATTTGCAGTTTTGGTGCTGTCCACAGATTCATTAAAACAAGGCACAGGTGAGCCTGTTCTGTCTGCTTTCCAGTCCATGATTATGCTGTCACTTGCTGTTAGTCTAGCTAGTTCCCAGTGTGAGCTGCTGAACCAAAACCGCTTGAGCCCAGTGGCACTCACCAGCCAAGAAGGTGGAGATATATGTAAGAATTACTTACTATAATTTTGACAGTCAGAAGAAACTTGATAGGTTCAGACTGGACAGGGATATTGTAAGGGTCTTACTGAATATGTATGGCCCCCAGAGGCACATTGGAGGGATAAGTGAACTTTCTAGCCCTGTGTATACAAAAATATGTATAGTCCTCACTAAACTTGCCATGGGAACCTTCTAGAGATAGACTGGAGACATTCTAGGTATGTCACAGGCTTGTACCTTGAGGATACTTCAGCAGTTCCTGGATAAACTCTTGGCATGTGTGGATCAGTACATGTATTTCCCAATGTCACCTTAGGACTGATCCAGGACTTTGTGTGCCTTTTATGGGGTGGAACATTTACCTGCGGTACTCAGTGCAATAGATTGTGTCCATGCTGTAATTAGGACCCCATCTAGTCCACAGCGGTAGTGATACTACAATAAGAATCATTACCATTCCATCCATTGCCAAGTAGCGTGTGGATGGAGGTGCATCACCAACATCTCTGCCCAGCATCCTGGCAGTGGGTATGATTTCCATACCTGCCACACTAGCTCACTCTACCACTTCTTCCTGGATGGTAGGATACCCAGTGGGCTTCTTGTCGGTAAGTGTAAAACATTTTTTTTTATTTAAGTTGTTATTCATGGTAAAATTTTATTGCAAAATAATAAACGATTTTTTCTTTCTTTTGTCAGCACCTCTTCTCTCTCTCTCTCTCTCTTTGTTTTGTTTTAATTTCAGGTGATGCTAGATATCCACTGGAGCTATGGCTCATAACACCAGTGTGAAATCCAAGTGAAGCTGAAGAGAACTACAACACACACCTGTCCCAGACCTGTATTGTCATTGAGAGGGTCTTTGGCCTCCTGAAGAGTCATTTTAGATGCCTGGATGAGTCTGAGGGTGCTTTTCATTATGACCCAGCTACTGGATGCATAATGTTTACTGCATGTTGCATTCTGCATAACATGACCATGTGCCAGTCTGGTAGTGAAGTGACTTGTGCTATCACTGTAGCTCCCAGTTCTAGTCCTACTATGACTAATGGTGACCATATGGCAGCACTAGGAAGGGACCTATGCAGCAGGCTCCTGCACTGCATACAGTTGTGCAGGTAAAGAGGCGGCATCTTGTCCAGAACTATGGCTTATGACATTCAGAAAACTCATAGAATATAATTGATGCATGCAGTGATATGTGTGGTCTGCTATTACTGTTCATCTAATATTCCTTCTCATCTTTAAAAAAAAATATTTTTTTATTTCAGAACAGCTACTTGTATTATCATTTGCAGAAGTCATGCCTGAGTACTCACTGACTCCTGTTCAGTGATATTGTAAGACATCATATAATTACTGATCAAATTTTTAACTGTTTTGCACAATACATTCTAGTGAGGTAGTGTAAATAAGTCTCCACTTACTGAATGCCCTGAAGTGGTACATTTAATAAAAAGTGTTACTTCAATATTTAACATAAGTTCATACCTTGCAGTTGAATGACGACGTATCATATTGTTTTTATATTATGCAAGGTTTCCTCAGTTTGAACTGTTGTCTGTTAAGGTATTGCACATCAGATTATTTAATTTTGTCATACGCAACAGTCTGTGGCCTCAAAAACAAAAACTTAATCATTTATGCAGTGGTGAGGGTCAAGTGGCAGCAGTGTTTGTTTATATGGCAGGATACTCATTTTCTTAATTTTCTTATTAGTATTTATCTCAGTACTTGTGTATTACTACTTTTACGTTGTAGGTAACTGCTGGCTGTAACAATGATAATGTATAGATCATTAATGGTGTTAATCACTGCAGTTTTACGTTATGACATACAGCTTTCGTTCCACAGCTCCTTGAGATTTTATGCAGTACCATTACATGAATTAAATGTATACATTTGAGAAGTGTCTGAAGCTCCCCTCCTTTTTTTTACTTTATTCAATAACTTACTCCCCTTCAAGTTAAACACTGACATGTTTGTGTGAAGGTCAAATTGTAACAGAAATGTCACACTTCACTGTAGGTCATAGTCAAATGTGTCACACTCAACATCTCCTAAAGATAGGCTAGGTGATGGTGCAAGTGATTCTGAAGAGGGGCTGTCATGAGACCTGAATGGTGAGTTGGTCCAATGTCATTACCTACCTGATACAAGTAATCCTGCAGACACTGATCTGACAGTGCTGCAGGACTGTGACTGTGACCTCGATTGAGAGGTTCTACTAGATGTAAATAACTCAGACATGGCCTACATGAAATCTGTTGAGCTTGTTCCCTCCCACTGCCACTAATTACAATACTTTCTTGAGAAGCACTTATACTCTTATCAGATCTGCTCCACATGTCCGGACAGTACCTCATCCTCTTCCCCTTCCAAGACTGAGTCTGTTAATCTTAACAAGTGTACGAATGGTGGCTGCCACAGATGTTTGGTTTACCACCATGCTAGCCATCAATTTGATAATAGTATTAGCTGTACTCTGTGCCATTTCCATGAAGTACTGGAAATCTTCACCCATACCCTGGAGGATTCTGACCACTTCCAGTGAGTTTCTGTGGCAGTGTTCTGAGCTCTAACAATGTCATGGCATGTTTGCTGCTGGGTAACCAATGCTTTATGTGTTTCCTGGGGTAGCTGTGACAAATTCCTGTGCCTGGCACACCTTTGTAAAGGTGTGACTGTGGACACTGTTATCTCTGAATTTCTGCCATTATCCTGAAAGTATTCACCTGCGTTTGAAAATAGTGGTATAGAGGTGCATAGATTTCCTTCCTGTACAAGTATGGACATAATGTCAGCATGTGTTTGACTTTGTGATCCAGTGTCACTTCCTGCAGAGTTACTAATATGTTGTGGGGTGTGAGGTCTGGCTACTACACTTGGGGACTGCATGCAACGTTCCTCAGGCTGCCTCATAAATATAACAATGTCATCATCATCATCATCATCATCATCTGCAGCTGCCATTCTGCTGCTACTATACTCCAAAGTTATTGGTGTAAGAGAAAAGGTTGTTTCTGCAGCTGTAAAAAAATATTTGAAAACATTACCAATAATGAAGGTAGCATACACTACTGTATGTTAAGTAAGGATCTGTGTGTAGTGGACACTGAACAAGCAAACTCTCTTCAGTGTCATTCTGTGCAGACGTGGAGGGTTCACCAGTTAATAGTAATTGTCATGTGTTTGATATAATCACTCCGTGCAACATTAAATTCTATTTATAAATATATATTCCTGTTTTTAAACCAACGCTCCTGGACAGATGTACGTTGCTGCTGCTGTTACAGACATCGGTAGGAAGCAGCGTTCACACCACCTGTGATTATTCCAGTCCCATCATCTTCTGTGTCACAGTCATCCCCATAAATGGAGAGGAGGTATTCCTCATCTGATGTTAAAGGGTTAAGTGTTGGAGGATCCCCTCCCTCAGTGCTGGTACAGGCAATTGTATTCTGACTTTCCATGTCCAACCATATCAATTGCCCCCTTCTTGCACTGTGCTAATGTGTGGTTCCTTCCTCTGACAGCATTAATGTCCATAGCAACTTAATTTCTTACCTTTGTCCTCCCAGCTTGTTTAGACCTCCTTTCCCAAAAAGACATGGTATATGTCCTAAAGAAGCAGTTCTCCCATGGCTAAAGTTATCCTTTCTCTGCCTTGTTCCCTGGTTTGGCATCATCACTCCATCTAAAACAATATGCCACAGTTATACTCAAAAAATGTTTGATATAATCATCAAACAGCACAACAAGGAAAGCATGCCTACCATCATAAAAAAAAAAGGTTAGTAACAGAAACCCATAGTTAGATACACATGCAGAGTGTCAGTCCAGCCAGGTAAGATTGTGTTGAAGTGTTTACACAATCCTGAATACATTCACAATAGTAAAGCAAAAGCAGTTTAACAGATCCAGTCTTCCCTACCACTCAACAATGTTACATCATTTTCAACTGTTTCACATTCATTTACAATATTTCTATTATTTTTGCTAAAGCTATTTGCTACCTAATCAAGTAATCATAAGTTAATATGGCAGTGTTGAATTTATTTGTGTAAGTTCAGGGTCATTTTCATGTTTACTTATGAAAATTAGGCATTTTTTAAGTTGTGAAATTAATTGGAGGTATTTGATATAATTGTTTTATTGGATGATTAATTAATTGTTCTATATGTGTTTTCTCATATATATGCTCTGTTTTTATTGCTGAATGTTACTCCTTGAAGGCTGGTTGGCCAATGTGCTAGAGAGACTCTTATAAAGCATTTGATGGACAGTAGCTTGTTGTTTATTTTATTTTATTTCTTCATGTTGTTTGCCATTTTTTAAGTTGACTCTATGAACTGCAGTAATATGCAAACGTGTAAGGTAACTTATCTGCATAACCATAACCAAACCTCAGGCACTCTTGATCGCAGCCTTGAGTTCACGTGAACATGCTGGGGATAGGTTGTAGAGTCAATAGCAGTCCCCAGCAATCCCATAGTGCTGTGGGCACCTGCAAATAGCCTCAGTTATTCTCTAACTTGACAATCTCTAGAAAAGGAAAAATTGAGTCATATGCTTATGAGTCTGCACAAGCATAAAGCATAATCCCTGCCCATCTAACACACCTTGTCACCTTAAAGCATTTAACATTTATTAAAAGTTGGTAGCAACACATACAGGAATATTTATTTCTGCAAAAAGCACCCTCCCCCAAAAAAACACACATTAATTGTGATGCTATACTGCCTGAGGAATGTATAAAGACATTATTCCTTCCTGTTATTTAGGTGTAGTACTTCAAAAAGGTAGCAAATGCCCAGCAGCAATAGCAGTTGTAAATACGATAAAAAAACAATTATTTCAGTAATGACTTTTATCCACCATATAAATGAAATGTGAATGCATTCCTTTAAACAAAAACATGTAGTTGATAAAGCGTGTTGGTTAAATGAAACTTACCAATACCAGTACCAGGTCTAATGCCCCTACTGGTTAACTGGATTTGGTTAGGTTGAAGTCACACTAGAGAGAAAAGTTTTAAATCTGAACCACAGTCCTGCTTGTACATTCTTCATTCTGGTTCTAACACTTCAAATGATGGCAACACCTGTTAAGGCACAAGGCCACACTCCGAGCTAGTCTAACAAAGAGACCAAGACAATGCTCTACCTTCTGAGTGATTTATACCTGGATAAGATCTAGGCATGTGTTCACTGGTCTGACCAGAAAAAGATTGGCATTTGGCAGGAGATAGGTGAGCACTTGTCATCCTTGACAGGGATCACCTGCTCTGGCCGCCAGTGCAGACACAGGTACAATGAACTATAGTAGAATATGCCCAGCCTGTTGGCTAGGTAGGTAGCTCAGGTGATGGCAAGAAGGCCAAACTTGTACTTGTTAACTTTGTTGATATTAGCTTAGTAATATTTGTATATGGAGCTTTTCACCCCAGGCCTCCATTGAAAACGGGCTCATTTTCGGCCCAATGGAATTTCCTGGTTAACAAACTACAAATAAATAAATAAATAGTATGTTTTTTTTTTATTTATTTGGTCATATTAAACATTGGTTTAAAAAATAAACTATAAGAAGGCTGCATAATTGAAGGTATTTGGTAGAATAAATATTTGTAACTGCAAATATGTATATATATAGTGTTATTATGATGGCCGGTGTGGTGTAGTGGTTAGCGGTGTCACCTTACAGCAAGAGGTTCTCCAGTTCAATTCTTGGCTGGAGTACCTGCTGTGCAGAGTATGCATGTCCTCCCTGCAGTCAAGTGATTTTAAAGACATGCAGGTAGGTGCGTGTGTTTGTGTGTGTGTGTCTTCTGTGAAGGTTGGGAGCCGGGCTGGCAACTCAACACCGTAAAAACTCATCTGCAGACCAGTGATCTGCTCTGGTGTCCCCTAATGGGAGAAGCAGAAAATCATTGCATAATAATGCAAAAGAAAATATAAACATATCTGCAGATAGAACTGCATCTGTATACAAATATGCAATGTTTATGTGATAACATAACTTTGTGTACAAATCCAAATATATGAGAGAAAAATATATGTAAATATGCATATATATATATATATATATATATATATATATATATATATATATGTGTGTGTGTGTGTGTGTGTGTGTGTGTCAGTGAAATACAGATACGTGTCTGTAGTTGAAGTATATGCAACATGCAGACCATTTTTGTAAAGAAAGGATTTTCTTTGTGTAGGCTACAAAATATTTATGTGAAAATTATATAATGCAGTCATTCTTCCACAATATTACCTGCACATATAAAATGGTTGAACTCTGTCAGACACCACATGCTAGTCAGAGTAGAAGTTGGGGAGGGGAGTATGGAGAATGCAGTGTCAAGTGAATGAGCAGCACGTAGTTTGTAAGAGATGGTCATTTGTATTACCTCTGTATACATTTGAAAACAAACCCCTTATATGCTTGAAGTTATTAAACAGAAAATTATTAAACCACACATTGTTCTTAAGTACATGTACTGTATCCATTGGTAACAGTAAATCTGTTTTGTTTACTGAAAGTTGAATTGAAAGGAAGTGAAAACTTCCTTACTATTGCTAATTTTTATGTGCATGTACAGCTTCTGCCTCTGCCTGAAGTAAATTCACAGAGTGGTACATAAAACTGCATGTTAGGTATGAAAACCATAACCACTGAAAGTAGAACCTCAACTGGAAGACATATAGAAAGATTCCAGACAAACCTTCACCCCACTCCAGACAAGCTATGCACACACAAATAAATGTGTATGAATTTGAAGGAAGATACACTCTTACTATTTCAGGTTGCATTAAAGGAAATATTAGGCAGTATGAGAATTCAATGTGAATAAATGTTTAAAATAATAAAGAGATATACTTAGCAAGTGCAACAGTAGCTGAAATCCCTTGCATAGTACTAGTAGTCATACTAGAAATGTTAAGGAAAAAAGGTGAGATACAGGTAAACAACAGCAGTCTTATGTCTTCTGTATCTAACTGAAAGGGAAATTAACTACAACAGTCAAGAATGTAGGAGAATGAAGAGGCTGGTTGTGGATGCTGGTAAGTATGAATAAAGTAATAAATGTTTTCTCTCTTTAATGGATTTCATTTATATATAACTGTAAGACTATTTACAAAGAATGGTAACAGTAGGACCAACGTGTTTTCAGTACAATATTGAATCCAAATCCATATCAGGCAGAAATATCAAATGTATTACCATTCTGTTATGTTACTATCAGAAGACTGCAAATGTAAGCTGCATCACAACTTGATAGCAATACACTCATTGCTCTTGTGTGTGCATAAGCACTTCCCATACATCTTGTTTTAATTCAATAAAGATTTAATAAAAATAAAAAAAATTGACTGATGATAACTTCAATGATGTGTAACATTATATGTGAATTTATTGTGTGCATTTCTCCTTTGTACCCCCTTCTCAGTTTTTCTTATTTTAATTATGCATTCTCTTGGCCTTATTTTCTTTCTCTCCCATTTCTGTTAATTGTTTTATGGATCCAAATTCCTGAGATGCCGCCCAGTCACAAGCCTCCCAGGTTAGGGAATGTTCACCCTCTGCATGTCCAGGGATATCCTCACAGTGTCAGGGTGTTGGTGCCGGTTCTGTAGGCACCTTGGTGTGTGGCAGCCTGTGTGTGGTAGTCTAGCAAAGCCTCACTGAACAAAGGTGTCAGGACTTAGCTTGAGAACATGGTAGAGCAGATCATGGACAGACATCATCAGTCAAACAAGGCTTCTCTTCAGTGGGTAGAAGACTCACTGCCTTAGTCAGCAGCAATGACCATGCCACCACAGGCCCCTGCCCCTTTAACATTGTGGTCCCCCACTACAAGACAATTTGGCAGTGGAAACACTTGAGGCCTTGTGAGCTTGGGGTGTTTCTTGGGCTATACTCCTTTTCACCCTCTTTTTTCCCTTATCCTCTCTACTATTCCATCTTGTCTACTTACCATCAAAACTGCCCTCTTATATTAAAAACAATTAAAAAAATAAGAGGGTTTGTTCTCCAATACAAACATAGTACCCCTCTTCTCCCACCACCTCCAGCATAACCCGTGATGTTTTTCTCTTGTGTTCTCCTTGTTGTCCTGTTTTCCCTTTTTCAGTCTTTCCTATCTCCCCTTTCCATTCTTTTAAGAAACTCATCAGGGTGTCCAAATAAGGATACCCCTATATAAAACATGTTAAACCTCATTTTTTTTAAATATTAAAATAAAAGCTGTGCTGTCCACCACTTACCTTAAGTCTTTCAAGCATGACTGTACATGACCATGTTTGTCTTCAATATCTGACTTTAAACAAAGTAATACAAAGCCTAAGACTTTTACATAGTCCTTCTCATATACTTAATGGTTAACTTCAGGGACTTTACTCTTCTGATATAAGTAGGCACATTTATCAAAAGCCTTTGCATCCCCAGATCCAATGCAAATACGCTGCACTTACTGTATTAGCATATAGGCATAGTAGTGCTCTTCATGGATATGCACTATGCAAGTGCAAAACCTGGGATTATTAATACTGTATTAGTATGAATAAGTCCACAAATTTGTCTTTACCAGGGCTATTCTGTGGGTGGCGCAGTGGTGCAGCAGTTAACGTTGTTGCCTCATAACAAGAGGTTCTCTGGTTCGATTCTCGGCTGGGGTGCCTCCTGTGTGGAATTTGCATGTAATCCCTGCATTCGTGTGAGTTTCCTCTGGGTATTCCAGTTTCTTCCCACAATCCAAAGACATGCATCTGGAGCGTTTCTCCCCAGGCCTCTGCTGAAAATAGGCTCTGTCCTAGTCAGACTTTCCTGGTCAACAAAATGATATATAAAATAAAATTAAAAATTCTGAACCGTAGTTCAATATCATAAGCATTTAGAGTTCTAGTGAAGTCCCAGCTCCTTATAAACCTTACGTTAATGCCAGCTGCTCTACATTCTTAGATTACTAGCACAGGAGCGGCCTTAGGTCAACTGGTGCCCTAGGCAAAAGGGCTCCACGGCGCCCCCCACTACACCACCCAGTGCCCCCATCCTGGTCTACCTACATTAAATAAATACTGCAAAAGCACCCCTGCTAGAGCGGCGGCCTAGGTGGCCGCCTAGTTGGCCTTTGCCTAAGGCCGGCTGTCTAGCGAATAAAGTGAGCTCTGTGCACTGATTGCCTGTTGTATGTCAGGGCTACAGCTTTGTCAAACAAGTTGAATTCAGCTTCTATCTCCAAGGATACCTCACTGTATGGTAACCACTTTTCTCTTGTGAACTTCACATTCTTAGCTTACTTTCTCTCTCTCTTTCTTTCCATCCTTGAACTTTATTAAATTAAATATGAGTGCTGTCATTTAGGTGGCACCTTAAAAATAAGTTAATGCAGTCGGCCCACCCATTTAGGTGTTCCTGAGAAGAACAGACATCTGTAGAAGGTGCCTTTCCCTGAAATGGATGACAGAACTTAGAAAAACTAGAAAATTCCCTGCACAAATTGCTGAAGGAAGATAAAAGATATCCCGCAGCTGCTGAGTATGTCAACTACTGTGCTGGCTGAAAAAATAGTACTTCTGGCTAAAATGTTAACTGACAGGCTCATCTTTTTTGTCAAACACCTTTATTGAATTATCACTTGTGACAGAGGCAAATTTACATTCATATAAAAGTAATCAAACTATATTAACATAAACATTATACTTCACATGTAGCGTTATAACATATAACTTAAGCAATATTACATAAATTATTCAATTCCTGCCGTTTTTTTTTTAAACAAGACACAACTTTATTAAAACATCATTAACTATCTAGGCAATCATACATTTATTTAAATGAAAACAAATAACACCGACACAATCCTAGTTGCAAGCATTTTACATCACAAACCATGCTGGAACACTCCCAGTTGCAAACATTATACATCACTTATAATTGACCCAATCTTTCACACTCAGACATTACATAGCTCATTTAAGTCCTACCATATTTTAAACCTCATTTCTCCTTTATATGTGCTGTTCCCACAATTCCCATTTTTTCCTGTGTAGTTTGCACCTACCCTTTTCTAAAGATCTCAGTTCCAGTTGTTTTATCTCTGTTACTATATTCACTACTTCCAGTATAATTGGTTTAGATTTTGATTGCCCTTTTTTACACTGTAGTGCGATCCCGGAGTTGGTATAAATATATATCTATATATATATATATATATATATATATATATATATATATATATAGTTGGGGGGGTGGGTTTATTTATTCTGGTGTGCGTTTCACTGGTGTTTGGGCAAGTGTTTACTTGCCCTGGGGAAAATTTGTCATTCGGGTATTTAATTTTTGTGATTTTTGTCTTGCAAAAGTGAAATTCGATGATATGGCCTTTCGAATATTACAGGTAGATCCCCCGAAATAGAGTAGTCTCCTAACTTCAACTGCGTGCTGAAATCTCTACTCCCAAAATAATAAAATGAAGAGAGATAAAGCACACCCATAGCTGGCCTTAGGCATAGGCCAACTAGGTGGCTGTCTAGGGCACTGCTCGGGTCTATATTAAATCACCGAATGCTTAAAAAAGCGAACGGTGATCGATCAACCCTATGTAAGCGAAAGAAAATTGCTGTTCCAACAAAAAAAATAAATAAAAATGAATTTCAAACATTACATTAAGTGGGGGGCTTCACCCCCCCCCCACACACACACACACACTTCAATATATCAACTCCAAGACAGCAATACAGTGCCGAAAACAGCAAAGTACCGACGCGGCCAAGGAAATTCTTTCCCAGGGAAAGAATTCACTTAACAGCCGCTTCGATATTTTCCATTTTCGGCCTTTTAATTTCAACCAAGACGCATTCGAAAGAATGCATCTTCAGTCTTATGATATAGACCCCGCTGCTCTAGCAGGGGCATTTTTTAGTAATCTGGAGGGTGTAGGTCGACCAAGGTGGGGGCACAGGGTGGTTTTGGGGGGGGTGCTGTGGAGACCTTTTGTCTAGGGCACCAACTGACCAAAGGCTAGTCCTGAGCACACCCTTGTTGAGCTGTGCACTCAGCATGAATGCAATCACAACACTTACTCCACAAAATAACATGGATCAAATGTGACATAGAAGCAACCCTGCAACATTGTGTTGTTTTAGCACTTCCCACAAGACATTCCATAGAACATAGTCACATGCCTTTCCTAGATCCATAAAACATTCACAGACTGGACTAGTAAACTCCCACAAACCCTTTAGCACCCATGCGATGGCAAAAGTCACATGCCTTTCCTAGATCCATAAAACATACACAGACTGGACTAGTAAACTCCCACAAACCCTTTAGCACCCATGCGATGGCAAATGTTTAATCAACTGTTTCAAGGTCACATTTCCTTCCCACTATTGGGGCAAAGGATTTTCAGTGAAGCTTGAGCAGTGTGATCCCCCATAACTCAAAGAGTCCTACTGTCGTCCTTTGTAAAAATGGGGACCATGACCCCAATTTGCTAATGTAGAGGTACTGTCCCTACTTTGAACACATTGAAAAGACACAATAACCATGACAAACTGACAATATCCAGACCTTTTGTCATTTCTCTTCCATTCCTGCCATCTTTCCACTGCAGACCTATTGCTGCTGTGACCTTGTCTTCAATAATGGATCCTGTCCACCTAGTTGTTTCTGATTGTATCTCCATAAAGAACAGCTTGGCCGCTGAGCTCAGGAATTCTTCAAAACATTCTTTCCACTTATGAACAACACCCATATTTGACATCAGAGTTTCTCTACCTTGCTGAGAATGACCCATGCATTGCCCTCAGCTTTTTTTATATTCATTTATCTGGATAAGGCACTTGTCTTCAGAGCCTTGTCAGGCACAAATCAAACCACAACATCAAGATTAAATGCATTATATATGGTCAATTTAGAGTTTCCCGTTAACCAGCATGTTTTTGTGAAGTGGTAGGAAACTGGAGTACACAAACAAAACACACACATAAATGGAAAGAACATGCAGACTTCACACAGACAGTAACCAGAAGCCAGGACTGTACCCTGGACCTCTAAGGCAGAGATCGTACCACTGAACCACCATTGTCAGATGGCTTTCTACAATACCTTTGAAGCCATCCAGAAATCATTCTTTATAGCTTTGCAAACCATCCTACACTCAGAAGTTTGCTCTGATCACTTCCACAGATGCTACTTTCCTGCTTTATTGGTAATGTCTTACTAATTATTCATATATGGAGACCACCTCATACTAGTACTGCATGGAAAGCTTAATTATTTAATTATTTGACTTGACAGCTTCTTTCACTGCTAGCATCCACCATCATGTCCAAGGGATAAAGTAAGGAGGAGCACTAACTACCTTTGGCCACAGCTCCTTACTGCTGCTTCGGCTACTGATGTCTTCAACAAGGTCCATTCAGATTCCATATCGCCATGATCTGATAGTATATGGGTGAAGCTCTACCAGGAGGGAGGAGTTCTTTCCCTACCTGTCTGGCTACTGTCCTTTCCGTCTTACCCAACTTAACACCAAATAACGAACAAATGACAAATTGAGAACTCAGCACCTCACTTGGTCTGAGTGTCCAAAAGACACTGTTTCAGGTCTCATGACATGACGATCAAGTTGATTGTTGATCTCTTAGCTGTGCATTCCAAGGAAGGAGGATCAAAGTAAATATCTAAAACATTCATCGGCATCACTGAAGCAGCTTTTATACCTTACCATTTTTATAATTCCTCTTATTGTTGAGTTGTGGAAGTCATGATGCAAATTTAGTTTTCATTTATTTTTTATTAGTATTAATTTGTTGCCTACATTGCTTTAACCCATGGCACAGAGGGATAGAGTTTTACAGGGAGAAAGTGCAATATCCATGATCGAGGCCAGGGAAACTACTGCTCATGTAGTGGTGGGAAACTCATTATGGGAGGTGACAGACTTTGCAATCAACCCATTACATGATCCCCCCCCGCCACAAGCTTTGCAGAGTGCATGCAGGATGTTAGGGCACAAGCAGGAAAAAGCTGAAAGACCCCGATAGTTGCCTAAATATTGGCCTCTCCTAGCCAACTCTAACTCTATTGATGTTGAGTAAATGGCTCTGTAGTTCAGAAAGGGGCTGATGATCAGTATGCATTGGGGCCAAAAAACAGCAAATATTTTTCCCACATTAGTCCTTCAAGGCATATGGCCTACTTTTTTATGAGAGACCTGAAGCAGTGTTCATATTGACTATGACCTTTGGTCATATGTACTTTGATCAGGACACTAGGGAACATTTCCTACATGTTAGTGTTGTTGTTAAACTCACCAGAGGTTCCACCAACTTAGGCAGACAGAGCTTTGATTTAAAATCTCTTCAAGACAATAAAACCTCAGAGACTTCCAATATGGCTGCACATTGATCAACAGCTTAACCGCCACTCTCCCAGTGTGAAAAAAGACACTGAAAGATAAAGGCCAGTGACTGCCACTTTTAATAAATTCTGTTACTGGCTAGTAAGTACACTGTCTGGATGCCAGCAAAGAAAAAACTTAAAAAGTCTGAAAGAAAATCAACTTGAAAAGATGAACAGAAGGCATTGACCTGGAAGAATCCTGCAGTTGTTCAGCAAAAAGCAGTTCAAGCTCCAGCTTTGGTGCAAGACATGGCATCCAGTAACCTGGAGGAAAAATAAGTGAAAGTGGTCAAAGCTGATTAAAATACGTGAAACTCTGAAAGAGTATATCAACTTAATATTATTTATTTATTTATTTTACATTTGTTGACCGGGATTGTCCGACTGAGCTGAAGACCCCTTTTTCAGCGCAGGCCCAGGGAGAAAAGCTCCAACATATTATGCAATTTTCATAATAAATTAGCATTAAACAGCAATGTTACAGGATTATTACAAGGCATTAAGTAGCAATACAATGTTATGCAGTGTCAATAATCAGGAGTATAGCATAACTATTTCAAGATGTATAAAAAGAAATATGTCATTAAGATGAGTATAGTTTTTGGGGTAAGTGGTTACAAAAACCCAGTTTTATCATGATGTAGTTGCATGAAGGCAAGACAATTACAATAGAATGTTTCTCTGAGGCGATTTGCTTAATAGATTTTAGAAGACAGTAGAAAGAGCAGTCAAGGAAGATTAGAGAGAGCTAGTGAGAAGAGCGAGTTAAGGGAGAAAGTAGATTAAGGTATGAGAAGTAGGGGATGTTAAGGAGGGAGAGTGCAGTGGCAGGACCAGTGACTTTTAAAGTGCTCTTTGGTGGCTGTCTTAAATTGTTTAGGATGTGTAAGGGTCCTGATTTCTAGTGGGAGCCTATTCCAGGCAATAGTGGAGTGACAGCTGTACATGTTGCGTCCAAATTTAGACTTGGGTTTGTAGATTTGTAGTAGGTCTTGGTTAGAGCTTCGGAGAGGTCTGGATGGAGAATAATGGGAGATGAGAGGGGATAGTGCTAGGCAGTAGGAAGGCTGGTATAGGATAGAGTGGATGATCTGGAGCCGAGAGAGAAGAACTGGTGGGGTAATTCAAGCCAGTTTAGGTGTTTTAGAGAGAGACAGTGATGGGATTTGTAGGTTTGTTGGGTACTAAATCTAGCTACCTTGTTGTAGGTAGATTCGAGTTTGGTCAGGAGTGCTGAGTTAAGATTTGTGAGCATTTGAGAATTGTACGTTAGAATGGGTAGAAGGTAGGTAAGGCAGAGAGTAATCTTGGCTTCAGAGGTAAGGAATTTCTTGTTACGGTAAAGGAGCCCTAGTTTTGAATGAGTCTTTTTGATACAGTTATTAACAAGAAAGTCAAATTTAAGCTGATCATCGATGGTTACGCCTAAGAGCTTAGTGCTGGATTCTACCTGAATGGGAGTGTTATTAAGGGACTGTATGGAGAAGGAGGGTTTAATATTGTTGAACTTTTTAGGTAGAAAGAGTAACAGCTTTGTTTTTTTAGGGTTAAGGATGAGCTGGTTGTTGGAGAGCCAAAAAAAAAAAAAATAAGTCCACTTGTTCTAAGACAAAGAAAAGGAATTTGTCAAAAGTAGCACATGAAACAGAATGTCTAGCTAAAGCATTTCTGGAGTCGTGCCCTCTAATCATACCATAGTGTTCCTTAATGTGATTTGAAAGTTTCCTGCTAGTTTTACCAATGTAGAATGGATTGCAGGAAATGCAGACTGCTGCATAGACTAAGTCAGTGGATTTACAGTCAAAATGATGTGAGAAAGAAACTTTATAGTTATTGTGGGCAAAAACATGGTAGTTTGCTTTCAAAATATATTTGCAGCATACACACTTCCCACAGTCAAACATGCCTGCTGGGTCTGTATTGTTTTTTACTGCATTCAGCAAAAAGGCAGAGTCACGGTTTTCAACAGAATCACGGTTTTCAACAGAGTCACGGTTTTCAATAGAATTTCTAATAGTTTGGGTCCTTTTGTAGGAAAATAGAGGTGCATGACCGAAAACACTTGAGAGATCATCAGAGCTAGTTTTTGGACAGAATCACATTAGACAACCTCAACAGAGTGCTGTTCGCTATATTTTTATCTGTGACTGCATAATTGTCTTGAGGTTTCTTCTAAGATTTTTTCCAATTGGCTCTGTATCTGCATATTTTAATAGTTGGTTCAAGACATTTTTCCTGCATACAGTAGCTATTTGCTCAGTTTGTTTTTTGTAATCTTTATAATATATCTTTACCATCTCAAAGTGTTTACTCCTCTCTGTACTCTTCTTTTCTAGACCCAACACCACTCTTAAGTATTCAACTGCGGTACCACCTTTATCATTCTTATAAGAAAAGCGCAGTCCGGGTCTGAACTGTCTGCAAACAGCTACAGTTAACTTTGAACCTAACACCACTCTAAGTATTCAACTGCAGTACCACCTTTATCATTCTTATAAGAAAAGCACAGTCCAGGTCTGAACTGTCTGCAAACAGCTAAAGTTAACTTTGAGTATGTGTCTACCTGTTTGAGCCAATATTCATTTTCCCCTGGAGAACTCTCTGCTTTGGCTTGTAAGCAGCCCCCCCCACACACACACACACACACACACACACACACACACACACTCATCTTCCACTTTCTCTCTTATTCCCTTCTGTTAGCAGATAGTATCCATAATCTGATCAATACTGTGTGTTTGTTAATAACTGAGACCACAGTGGCCTACCGATACAAGGTTATCCTGTTTTTCCACCTGAAAATGGTTAAGAAATGACTTACAGTTTTAGAGCAGTCCTTGGTCATTTGTGATTGTTTCTCAAACACTAACTTGTCTTTGCTTTGGCTCATTAGCAGCAGTACAAAGAACTGCCTGCTCACACCCTTGTTCTCCCCTCCCCCATCCCTGTTTATTACCTTAAGACAATCCCAAAGTTAATAAATATTACCTGTGGCAGGCACCATTTTTTAAAACTACAATCACCCTTGTCACTATCATATGTTCATTCATCAATTAACTCTGTTACCTGATTGTTTCCAGCCCCCTCATAAGAGCAACTAACAGGGTCTCTACCCGCTTCACTCCCCACCCTGCCCCCTATTCCCTTCGACCCCCAGTGGTCCCACTTTTATTACACTCACAAACCCCTCCCATCTTTCCAGTAGCCAACCACAGCGCTAACCCAGCACTACCTCCTCCATCTTCCCACTACTATCACATCTCCTCAACTAACATGTACAAGCATACCTTACCTATGCTCACTGCATGCACTCTCCTTGCATATCTTACATCCTACCAAAGCTCCATCATTCCCCCACTCAACCACTACCACTGTACTACTACTCACACCACCACTCATGTCTCACCCACACTCAGCTCCCCTCCCACCAGCTCAAGAACCATCCCTATGCACCCCCCACATATTCTACCAACTATATTACTCAAACATAAAGCATCCCTACAACCTAACACAGTAACCCTCCCACCATACCTATTTCCCAAAGAGCACAATCATAAAGTTTCCCTTATAAACAAACACATTCAAAAACTGAGAAAACTAATAACCTCATGCATATCAAAACTAGCCCTAAGTGGAGATATCCACCCCAACCCTGGCCCTACCGTCTCCAACCCAAATCCTCATAATCAGACTAGAAACCACAACTTCTCCCATATTACAGACAATAGAAAACCAAATGACTTCCTTCTACTAAGCCTAAATATTAGAAGTATATCCAACAAAGTCCATGAACTCCATGCCACCATAGACTTGTACTCCCCAGATATAGTCATCCTGACAGAAACTTGGCTAAAACCTCACATTACCAGTGAGCAAATACTCCCTACAGGTTATGGCATACTAAGAGTAGACCGGCTAAACAAGAAAGGAGGCGGTGTAGCTATAATATTTAAACAGCATCTAAACATCCAGATCTTAAAATCATCAGCTCCACAAATAGGCAGTGAAGAAATAATATATACCAACCTCAAAATAAACCAAAACAAAACCATCAACATAATTGGATGCTACTTCCCACCTGGCCAAAACATCCCTACACTAGAAAACCTCCTCAGCTGGTCTACCCACCATCTCCCGCAAGAAACTATCATTTTAGGTGATTTCAATATTGACTGGCAATCCTGTTCTGGCAAACATCCAACCCATCATGTAAACCTTCATGGCTTCACCCAACTAGTCCAGTCGCCAGCCAGGATAAATAAAAAATCCAGCAAGCACACTACCCTGGATTGGATACTAGTCAGTAAGAGCTCCCAGTCATATATAACAGGCTGCTTATCAGATAGCCTCAGTGATCACTCCCCAACATTCCTACTGAAAAAATACCTATACCAAGCTAAACCTGTGGTCTACCATCAGATACGTAAAAAAATAAACTTTAACCCACTCACATTCACCTCATCCCTCAAAGAATGTAACTGGCATCCTCTAAAGTACCTCAGTCTTGATGACGCAGTTGCATTTTTTAATACTACCTTCCTGAGCATCCTTAATTACCATGCCCCCATAAGACTTTCCAGAATCAAAGCACAACCCTCCCCATGGCTACAGAAAACCACTAAGTCAGAAATGAAAAACAGGGATAAAGCCTGGGAGCACTGGCGCAAAACCAAGACCCCCTCAACTAGACAGAAATTCCTAGAACTACGCAATAGAGTCAAAAAGCTAATAAAACAGGACAAATTCCAATACTACCAGTCTGCCCTAGACTCCTCCGAACACAGCCCCAAACAATTCTGGTCCTCCATAAACTCCATCCTCCACCCAAGTAAACTCAGTACCCCTCCTCCTAACATCCCTCACTCCTCAGAAAATATTGCTACCTCATTCAACACACACTTCACACAAACCATACTATCACTAGCTAAACAACACAACCCCCCTCCCCTCCAACCCACACCTTCAACTACTAATCTCCCCACTGCCTTCTCTTTTTCTCCTGTACCTACCTCCAACATAAAAAAAACTCTTAACTAAACTTAAACCCACCAAATTAGCAGCAGACAACCTCCCAAGTGAATACCTACAAATCGCAGCTGATGCTCTGGCCTACCCAGTATCCATCTTGATTAACCGATCTCTGTTAGAAAGTTATGTTCCCACACTGTGGAAAGTATCACATATAATTCCCCTCCACAAAGGCAGACCCTCCACAGAACTAACCAATTACCGCCCCATAGCTATTCTCTCCACTCTCCAAAATACTAGAGAGATGCATACCCACTCAGGTCTCAGACTACCTCCTTACTAACAACCTCCTTTCCAATACTCAGCATGGTTTTCGACCAAACCATAGCACCACCACTGCCTTACTCTCCTTTACTAACACTATCTATCCTTCAGCATAAAAACAATGGCTATCTCTCCTCTGCTACTTTCCTGGACCTATCTAAAGCATTTAACATGGTCCCACACAAACAACTTATCTCTGTCCTCAATAACCTATCCTTCTCACAATCAGTCACCAACTGATTTCAGAGTTACCTGTCTGACCACCAACAATCCGTTGTATGGCAGAATGACATATCTCCCCAACTACCTGTCTCCATAGGGGTTCCCCAAGAATCCATACTTGGACCCCTACTCTTCTCTGTTTTCACAAATAATCTAGCCTCTGCCACCACACATGGCACACTCATACAATACATAGGTTCATAGGTTAGTAACTGCCCAACTGAGCCATTTGCAGCCATAAGCCTAGCCCATTATCCCCTCTCAAACTCTAAACCTCTGCACCTTCTGTTTGTTTTCTTAACCAAACCATTAACCAACCCCTGTGAGATGACTCGACCATCATCTGCTCAGCCCATTCCCTACCCAAACTGCAAAAAGTCACACAGGAAGCCTTTTCCTTTGTTGAAACTTGGTTATCTGATGCCCAATTAATACTCAATCCAAACAAAAGTAAACTACTCATCTTCCAATCCAACAAACATACTCAAAACAACACTCACTTTAACATCACAGCAAAAGACAACACCACTATATACCCAACTGAACACACCAAATTGCTAGGAGTGGAAATAGACAATAAACTAAAATTTGACATTCACATATCCATGACCATAAAAAAAGTCCACAAAAAACTAGGAGCGTTATACAGAAATAAGCATCTTCTCACCAAAGCAGCAAAGATTTCAATAGCAAATTTCCACATTATCTCCACCCTACTTTATGCCTCTCCAATATATACCAACCTAAGGCAATGCGATCTAAACAAGCTAGAGACCTGCTACAACAAAATTGCCAAATTTGCCACAGGGGCATCCTACCATAGTCACCACTGTCTCTCACTTGCTGAACTGGGCTGGCTTGAACTCCCTCACCTCCTTCAATGGTATCAACTCTCACTCGCACACAAACTAGTAAACCATCCTCTAAATGTCCCATCCCTCCAGAATCTACTCCAACCCTATTGCACCACCAGACCACTAAGATCCAGCAACAAAAATCACTTGCAGATCACTAAAGCCAATAACTCTGCTGGTGAAGCACTATTCTCTTGCACCATAGCCAAATTATGGAACTCCCTCCCACCCACAATTACCTCCGTACCATCATGCACCCACTTCAAAACTTTACTAAAGTGCACCTAAAAACATGCTGGCTATGCCCTTGCAACTCCCACTCTAATATCACCTACCCCATCCAATCACTACCTTTCTTTCCACTCCACTAACTACCTTGAGTATAGCAAGCTCAGATGCTCATAAGCCTAGTACTTATGCAGCAGGAACTTCTTATTTTAACATTTGTTAATGTCTGTTATGTACTTCACAGATAAAGATTCTAGTTGTCTACTGATGTACTATGTTCTTCATCTGTAAATATGTTGTAAGTAATTGCTATGTAAATTGTTAATCGCTATGTAATCCAATGTAACTACTGTCTGTTTATTTTAACTGTGGAGCTTTTCTCCCCGGGCCTCCGCTGAAAATGGACCTACATCCAGTTGGACACTCCCGGTCAACAAATATAAATAAATAAATAAATAAATGTTTCAACTAAGTTAAAAGATGCCTGAGTAGCTGAGAAGAGCTTAGAGGGAGAGTTGGCTGTGGTGATGACTGTAGAGTCATCTGCGTATTGCACTAAAGATGATTGAGGACAGGAGGTATAGAGCTGATTAGTAAAGATATTAAAAACTTAAGGCCCTAGGATAGACCCTTGAGGTACACCCATTTTTACAGGGAGAGGAGGGGAGAGTGCAGAGTGCCATCTCGCTGATATAACAACTGATATAACTTAACAAAAGGCTGGATAAATGGAAGAAGCTTTAAAAGGATATTCAAATGAGCTGATAAAACTGCAAAATCAGAGGTTGAAATGAAGAAGAGGCTGGCTGAGTATGAGACTGTTCAAGGAGAGATGTTTAAAAAAAATGGCAGAATTAGAGGACAACGTTACAAACCTGAGATTTCCTGCTGTACCAGAACAATTGGAAGCAACAGACTGTATTAATTATATAAAGCACAAATAAGCAACTGGACTGGTATTCCATAGCAGGATATGTTAACTGAAAAGGCACATTGTGTGTATACTCTGAACCTGGCCATGAAAATGCAGCCAATACCTGTATTAATAAAGATGCAAACATATCAGCAGAAAGAGATGATCCTGGCAAAACTGTGGCAGAAGGGCAAAGTATTAAAACGTGAAGAAAGTAGAATATTTGTGGAAAATGATTATTCACTATACACCAGGTAGAAGGGAAGCAAATTTATTCCAGCTATTGGGGAATGTTGGGAGGCAGGTGTGAGAGTCAAGCTGCTGTACCCAGCTGTCTTCAGAGTATTTTTTTCCCCCTGGTGGATCAAAGTCATTTCTGATGTAGAACAGGTTAAGGGAAAAAATACAAAAGTTTGTCCAACAAAATGTGAGCCATCAAGCACAAGGTGCTTTGCTTCTCATTCTTCAAATCATAAAGCTCATAGACAGATTTTGCCAGTGTTACCTTTTCCAATAGGAAGGACAACCCCTGTAGCCTCTTAATCCTGCTCTGTTCCCTCCCTCAATAAATAAATAATATATATATTTTATTCAGCTGCTCTTACGTAACTGTCTTAGTTGTTGTTCTGCGTGCTATCTTTTCAGTCGCTCTTACTCTGCACTTATTACTGCTTGTTAGTAGCCTTCTAATTTACTGCCTTCTGCACTTGTTTTTAGTCATTTGTTAATTTAATTGCATTTATTTAAACTATATTTGCCATAATATTGATACACACTCAAGTGTGCTAGCCTGCACTGCAATTTGAATTGTATTTACTGCTGTAAAAAAAAAATTCTAAGCTTGTTTCCTGCCTTTCCTGTAACTAGTCTAGTCCAGATGCAGACTTGCTGTATCCAGGGCGGTTGGTAAGCTTCTGAGCCCCCCCAAGCCTTTCTGTGTTGGAGGGAAGCCTTCTAGCTTATCAGTGAGAGTGGTAAGCACTAGGTAGCCTATCTACCATGGGAAGAGTGGGTTTTGGCCCAGAAATTGTAGTTCATTGGCCGTTTGGGCAGTTTTTTCCATTTCTTTCTACTTTCTGGTTTAAAAGCCCACATTTGCATTTGGTCCCCGCCTTTCCTATAACTAGCCTAGTCCGGTTACAGAGTTACTGTATCCAGGACTGTTGGCAAGCTTCTGAGCCCCGCAAGCCTTTCTGTGTTGGAAGAAAGCCTTCTAGCTTATCAGTGGGAGTGGTAAGCACTAGGTAGCCTGTCTACAACAAGAGAGTGGTTCTTGGCCCAGAAATTGTAGTTTATTGACCATTTGGACAGTTTGTCCATCTCTTTCAACTTTCTGGTTTAAAAGACCACATCTGCGCTTGTTTCCCATCTTTCCTGTAACTAACCTACTGGGAAGCACTAGAAAGCCTTAAACTGATACAAGCCTTCTAGCTTAGAAGAGAGACTTTGGAGTGATTACGTATCAGTTTTCTGTACTTTCTTGCTGAACTTAACTGTTTTCTGCCTAAACACAGATTTTCCAGCATTTTTTGTGATTTAAAAGCTTGTTTTTTTTTCACATATTGTACTTATTTGACTGCCTGCACTTTTAAAAAGTCGTTTTTTGTTTATATAATTTGTTTAACTGTTGTAGGCTACACACTAAAGTGCGATAGCCTTTTCTGATCATTTGTAGTCGTTTAAAGCTGTTTTAAGTGTATTTTTTACTGTTTTTGCCTTATCTTTTCAAAAAATAAAAAAAATAAATTCCTTGTTTCCCGCCTTTCTAAGCTAGTATAGTCCAGTTTTTAGGCTAGTGCTGAATTCAGGGCTGTGTTACGAGTTTCTGAGTTGCCCACACCTTACATGGATAGAAGGAAGTTTCTCTGTTCACCTGTGAGAGAGGGGAGCTTTGAGCAGCCTATCTGTCCCTGGAGGATTGGTTCCAGCCCAGATGTTAGTAGTTTATTGGCCATTTTGGGCTAATTTCTATCTCTTTCATTTCCCTGCTATAAAAACCACGTTTGCACAGTTTTGCGTGTCAGGCAGCGCCGGTTAGCTAGGGTTAAATTATTCCCAGCTCCACTAAGTCTCCTCTTCAGTTTTTCCCTTGAAACTAGTCTAACTCTCAACCTAAGCACTCAAAAAGCATCCTACAGCCCAGCACTTGCTCAGACCTAATAGCAAGCACTAATATACCCTGACACTTGATTGCCCAGCAGGGCAAGGCTCTTTATTCACCCCTCACCAACCAAGCGACTAAGCAGCTCACCCTACTATTCAGGCATGACCAAAGGGCAATTTCAGGTGTACTCTGCAGTCCAGCTGGTGAATCTGGGTATCCTGAGGCAATGTTACAACTGCCTCATGTACACAGACAACCCTCTCTTCCTACCACAAAACACTAACATATGTGAGAGATGTAATTATACAGCCAAACTGGAGGCTAAGCTGTCTCCACCCAAGACTGGAACAGACAGTCAAGAGGAGAAGGTTAACACTTGCACCACACCTCCAGCAGCACATAGACCTACTAAACCAGCACTGGCAAAAAATACACATAAATACACAAAATCATACTCGGAGGCTCTAAATAAAAACCTGAAAAAACATCAGAGACCTCCAAAGCAGACATCAAAACAACCTGCACCTCCCATCACAAACCAGACAACACATACAACACAAAATCAGTGTACTGCACAATCACAGCCCTTAAGGCAAAATAACATACCTAACACACTAGTAATAGGTGACGCTATAGTCAGGCACACTAATGTCCCACTCACTATGCTGGACAAGCAGAAGGTTATTGTTAGCTGCCTGTTGGGAGCCAGTATCCGCCACATAACACAAGCACTCAGGTCACTCCAGAACAAGTACAAATATGTCTCTTTCATTGCTCATGTTGGTGTGAATGACCTGAGAAGTACCTCCCTGGACTACATGAAAAGAGACATGGAAGAGCTCTCTGATCATGTAGCCCAGGTTGGTATGACCCTGACCCAGAGTAGCATCCTGCCCTCACCAAGAATGATACCTCAGTATAAAGAAAGAATGATCAATTTCAACAACTGGCTAAGCTTCCGGTGTCATTCAAAGGGGGATCCGGTGTCTGTCAGCCTGGAACGACATGCTCGACAAGCCACGTTGCTTCGCAAGAGACGGCTTGAACCTGTCACCCCTAGGCTTTTGAATACTGGCCAAGGATCTCGCTGCCCCCATAGTGCCTTTTTTATGCAAGGCTCAAAAGTCAAACCCACCTCCGTAAACAACACAATTAACAAAAAAAATTAGGGTTATGCTACTCAACGCCAGGAGATTAAATCTCAAAATGCACACGCTCGAAGCACTCCTCAGTATGGAGAATGTCAACATCTGTGCAGTAACTGAAACCTGGTTCAAGGCTCCAGAGACCACCCTAGCACTACCGGGCTACAACTCATACCACACGTTTCAGCCACAGAACACGGACCGAAACACAAAAGGAGGGGGTGTATCCATATTCATCAAGGATACTTACACCTCCAGGTTAGTGGTGCAGCATGATACCTCTGAGATCATCCATGTGCAACTAACATCGGGCAAATCTGCAATGCAAATTGTGGCCTGCTACAGATCACCCTCCATGACCCAGGACCACTACTCCACCTTTCTGGAGACACTGGAAAACATGAAGGTCCTACCAAACACCCTGATATTAGGCAAATTCAATTACCCTACCATTAACTGGGAAAACTACTCGAGTACAAACTCCCAGGCCCAGCGCTTCCTGGAATTCATCAAGTCAAACACCCTGGATCAGCTGGTAAACTCCCCTACCAGAGGTGAAAACATATTGGACCTGGTCCTCACCAACATGGGCGACAGGTGTTCCACACTGGAGGTCAACCCATCACTGGTTAGATCAGACCACAAGCTAATCACTCTGGATGTCCACACCCCACCACCATCCCCAACTAAGGACGCCACAGTAAAAAACTTTTCTAAAGCAAACTTCACCTTACTTAAGACAGAGGCTGTAAGTTTCACAGGCCCCATGCTAAAGGATAATGCTGCCCAAGATGCAGAAACCTTTACAAATGCACTCTATGAGCACCTACAAGGATGCATGGATCATGCCATCCCTAGCAAAACCAAGACTCACTCCTCTAAGAGAAGGAAACCAATCTGGTGGATCCCTGCCATAAACAGGCTATACAATAGAAGGAGGAAACTAGTTCAGAAAAAAAGCAAATCCCAAGAAGGAAAGACATTCCTGATCAGTATCAGTAAGAAATTAAGGTCCCTCATAAAATCATCCAAGGCTAACTTCGAAAGAAAAATAGCCAAGGATTCAAAAGATAACCACAAAGCCTTCTTTAGTTCTGTTAAGAATCTAAGCGTCAACTCGCAGATATACACTGAACTAGTGCATAATAGCACAAAATATACTGAACCTACTGATATTGCCAACATCCTGGCAGATAGATTCAGTGCAAACTTCACCCCCCTCTCACCCCCAAAAGGGCCCACAACAATACCGGAAAGTGTAGTGTCCCAGAAATCACAGACGCACAGGTGAAAACAGCCCTTTCAAAAACCAAAAACACAGCGTCAATGGGGCCAGATGGTGTCTTGGGCTGCGTCTTGCATGAACTACAGAACGAATTAACCCCCCACCTAAACACGCTGTTCAATCTCTGCCTCTCCACAGTCTACATGCCCATAGAATGGCTCTCAGCAATGGTTATTCCACTCCACAAAAGAGGGGCCACAACTGACCCTGGTAACTATCTCCCCATAAGCCTGACTAGCCTGGTCTGCAAGGTTATGGAGCGCATCATCATGGAACCCATTAACAAAGATATTGGGAACCTCCAAACACTTGACCCAACCCAGTTTGGCTTTGTTAAGGGCAGATCATGCTTACTAAACATGGTTGACTTATTCCAGACAGTCACCAAGCCATAGACGAAGGAAAGGTGGTTTATACATCCTACCGTGACCTCGCCAAGGCTTTCGACACCATTCCCCACTCGGGTATTACAGAAAAACTCACCAGCCTGAACATAAACCCCTACATCACAAGATGGGTTGCCAACTGGCTTACAGACAGAACTCACACAGTAAGAATAGCAGGCTCCAGGTCCGACTCTAAACCAGTCACAAGTGGTGTCCCACAAGACTCGGTCCTGGGACCCCTGCTGTTTGGCATATACTTCTCAGAAGTACAGACAAACACAGGAGGACTATGGCTAACCAAGTTTGCAGATGACTGCAAACTGGGAGCCATAATTGACTCTTCCACTGACACGGACATCCTCCAAAAGGGCCTTACTGAGACAGACACCTGGTGCCAAAGTCATGGCCTCAAGCTAAATGCCAAAAAATGCATAGTCATCCCGTTTGGGAAAAACAAAACATCCACGAATTACCACATAGGTGGCAGCCCCCTTAATATAGAAGAGGTATTAAGAGATCTGGGGAACCAGGTAGATAGTAATCTCTCCTTTGACAATCATATTGCCAAAGTAGTTAGGAAATCCTTCTGTGTGGCCCATCTAATTACTAAAGGGTTTGCATCTAGAAATAAAGAGGTTATAGTATATAGTACCCCTCTACTTGTCACTCATCAGACCCATCATAGAGTACAATGCCCCATTTGGGATGTACCTCACAAGACACTTCCAACAGCTGGAAAGACCACAAAAGTACCTCACCAAGAGGATTACTGGCCTCAAACATATGTCCTATGCAGCCCGACTGAAAAAACTACGGCTGCACTCAGTGGCATATTGCTTACTCAGAGGTGATCTCTGTGTGACTTACAAAGCCATGTCCAACTCAGAATTGATGGACATGCTCCACCTAAAGAAATCCAAGTCACTGCGAGCCACATGCTCTAGTGAGTTAAGCCTCACCACAACAATAAATAGAACATGCTAGAGGGATATATTCCTGTCACAGAGACTCCCCATGCTTTGGAACAAAATTCCAAACTACATTAGGCAGAGCCCCTCACTAACACTCTTCAAGAGAGACCTAGATGAGTGGATGGGTAACAGAAAATACACCCCTGGGATCACTTCATTGGCTCTGCTTGACAGATGATCAGTTAAGTAATCAATGAGGCGAAGAAAGCTGACACACTCTGGATAGGCTTATAAATCCACTCAGGCAGATAGCCTAGTACCTACCTATGAACCTATAATGTTCCAAAGGAAAATACTTGAGAGACAGAGAAAAGCACAGGAAATCACTACAAGAATCAAAAGTACCATGGAATTGCACCACAGTTTGGAGATAGATGAACAGAAAGAGGACCAGCAACAAAGAAATTAGTGAATAAATGTGATATTACAAAGTATCAGTCACATTTGTAAAATATGGCTTTACAAGAAAAAGTGGAAAGAATGGATTTTTGTTGAATTTGTTAAACTTGTGAGGGACTGAAAGGCACTTGTATCACTTCATGTGTTACAAAACAGACTAATAAAGTCTGGTGATAGCCTCGTAAAAGCAGGCACTTTCAATGTCCAAAGTGTAAACCACTGTATTACATGGACCCGATGAAGCTCAGGTAAAAGTGTTTTCTTAAATATAGTTCTATAATTGTAGCTCATAAAGTAGTCATATTCTGTTTGCTAGAAGTTAAAAATCAATCCTTTTCAACTAAGAATGATGTTCCATGGGCTGCTGAGCTGGTAAACCCTCATGGGTCTTTCAGAATATTCAAATAAGGGACTAACCTCTAAGCTTTGGGATTGGCTCCTTGTTTTTCCATCTTCCAGATTTTCTCCAGTCAGCTCCCATGGACCCTCCTACCATTGTCTGTAACTGCCTTTAAATAACTGACCTGTTCAATGCAATGTATTGGAACAAGAACACTCATCCATCTACCCACTTAACTAAATAAACTACTGGAAACTTCATCAAAGTTTCTTTATTCCTCCCACATTGAGCGTATCAGAGAGAGAGAGAGAGAGAGAGACAGGGTCTCCTAGCTCTGCTAGCTAAAGTGATTTTATCTGAGCTTATCCTTTATACCTCTTAAAGAGAGGAATTTAAGAAGTGGGAAGAAGAAACTATTTTTGAGTTGTTAGAGAAGATAGAAAGTACTTCAGAAGTTATAACTAGTGAATGGGATAAAATGAAAGTGAAGTTTAAAAATAGAGTAAAAATAAAAGAAAAAATATGTTTAAGAAGTAACATGAATTATTTAGAGGAGCTGACAAAGATTAATGTATTGCAGAATAAGGGGAATCTCTCAGAACAAGAAGATACGCAAATGCAGAGTGCAAAACAGAAAATAAGGGAGTACTGGACAATATGCATGAGTTTAGAAAAATTGCTGTTCAGCAAATGGTTTTGATAATAACTTCAGAGCACAAAAACTTTTAGCACAATGACTTAGGCAACAGAAACTAAAAAGGATTGTTGCCAAACTTGGGGAGCCTATAACAAGAAAAAAAAAAAAACAGCAATCCTGTAGAGGTATTAGAAATATTTTGGAAATTTTATTAAAATCTGTATAAAGCAGAGAAATATGGGAATAAAGAAAATGCACAAATGGAGATATTATTTATAGAAGACTTAAATATGCCAAGGTTAGAGGTAGATGATGCTCAACAATTAGCAGTTAAGATAGAAGGGGGAGATGAGATACAAATGGTGACACACACACACACACACACACACACACACACAAACACACACACATACATATATATATATATATATATATATATATATATATATATATATATATATATATATATATATATATATATATATATATATATATATATATATATATAAGACACCAATCTGCAGGAAAGTCTCCAGGAATAGGTGGCATTTCTGTGGAAGTTTGGAAGCTAGGAGGTAAGAAAGTGATAAAGATCTGGAAGGTTTAGTTTAACAATAATTTAAAAGGAGGGCTAGCAACAACATCCTAGAAAAAGCTGTGGTAGCTATAATACCTACAGATGGAAAAGATTAGGTCCAGCTTCATATATGCCTATTTCAATTTTAAAACATGAATATAACGTGTTTATATTTACAATAGTTGAAAGAACGGCAAAAGTATTGCCAAAATAGATAGATATAAATCAATGGGGTTTTGTGGAGGGGAGGCAAACTTTTGACAACATTAATAGAATAATGATGGTCTAGATGGAAGCAAACATAAGAAAATGCAGTTGTTGTTGGTGTCAATGGAGAGAAAGCATTAGAGTAAGGTGGGATTTTATGAGTAGGGTAATAGAGACATATGCATTCCCTGATCACCAGCAAAAATTAAAGTGGTTGGCTTCCTTTCAGAGAAGTTATGTCTGAAAGGAAGAACCAAGCAGGGGTGTCCTCTTTTCCCTTTGTTATTTATCTTATATTTAGAACTATTGACAAAGAAAATAAGTGACTCAGAAATTCAAGAATATAATTGGTATGATAATCAAGAATAGTTGGTTTTATATTATTTTTTACCTGATCAAACCACAAAAGGACATCTCAATGTTGTGGAACATTCTGAGACAGTTTCAAGTTTTTTTCAGGATATAAAACTAATGAAGATAAAACAAAGGCTGTAGCTGTAAACTACGTACTTATGCATGAACTGGTTCAGCAATATCCATATTTATGAAACCATGATAAAATGAAGTATTTAGGAATATGGATTTAATAGATTCTGTTATGGCAGCTAAGGGTATGTGGGATGTAACTAAACAAAAGATAGTACAAAAGCTGAGAAACTGGAAGCTCTTCTCTTTGGATATGGATAGCAAGATACAGGCAGTAAAAAAAAGTTTTTGCCCCTTTAGTTTGATATACAGGTCAGGAATGGTTTTAACAAACACAGAAGTTGTGGATAGTAATTAATAAAGAGTTGAAGAATTTTATCTCGGAAGAGAAGAGGGCAAGAGTTAAGTGGGACAAGCTGATCCTTCTAATAGAACAAAGTGGTTTAGGATTACCTGATTTGAAGTGATATTTTAGAGCTAAACAGTTAAGGCTGTTATATATAACACAAGCAGAAAGCTACAATTCTATGTAGAAAGAGATGATGATGAAGCAGGTAAGAAATTCAAGAAATAAAAAGAGAGTGGGATATTGGATGCAGATCCTTTAGGAGAATAACATCAGTCATACACAGTATTATATTCATAAAGTAGCAGAACGTTTTCTAATAACTAAGCCAACATATGAATGGAGAAAGGAGATTCTGCCTATAGGGAAGACTGTAATTAGGGATACAGACTGTAGCAAGAGGGGCATGGAATTTACTGGAGGAAACTGGCAAAGGAACCAAGGTATTGGGAGCAAATAATTAGACAAGGAAAGGTAACAGAATGGGAAGAGGTCAAGACCTTTGGACTGCAGGCTGCAGACTGCCTTCCCTAACATGGATTGTTATCATAGGATGGGCAAAAAGAAAGGCATAGGGGCTCCTAAGTGAAAGACCTGCACTGGTAGAATTTTTAGTAGAGTCAAGAACAGAGGCTGCTGTTAAAGAGGAATAATTAGTAGGACATGTAAAGTACTGCACTATGACTATAGCAATCAGAGGAGGTTAGCACAGATTGGGAAGTGAGACTGTCTAAGCAATTTGCAAGGAAACAATGGGAGAACATATGGCTCCAAAATATGCAACAAAGTCTTGAAGATTTAGGAGTTTTGCTTGGAAGTGTTTACATAGATATTTTTATACTCAAAGTAGGCTCCAAAGATTTTTTTCTTCAGGTAAATGGCAAATGTTGGAGGTGTAATGGTAAAGAAAGAGGTAGCTGGGGACATATGTTTGGGAGGGTAATGAGTTAGCAAACTTTAAAAATTCCATACAGAATACCTGTCAGAAATATTGGGTGAGCAAATGGGTATAACTAAGGAAATTATTTTTTGAGCTGGGATACAGGATAGGAATTGCCCTGACATAGTAAGGTCTTGTTAAGTTTAATTCTCGTGGTTGCCCAAAAAACAATTACTATAAAATGGAAATCAAAGTCTGAACCAATTGTATTTCAAGTAGTAAATATATTAACAGAGGTAAGAGAACTGGAAATGAGATCTTTAGAAAAGGGCAGGAGAAAATTACATAGAAAAAATGGAAATTGTGGCAACAATACAGGCAGCAAAATGTTTTGGAAGAGGAATGAGGTTTAAGGGAAGGCAGGGACTGAGCAGTTTATGTAATGTTAGATTGTTTATGTTGTACAAAAGAACATGTGGTATATAATGCTTGCAACTGTGAACAAGTTAATACAGTTTTCTTTTATATAAATGTAAGTTTGCCTGTGTCACACGTGATAACTCAATAAAGGTGTTTAAGAAAAATGCAACCTCAGGAGTGTAGCACCGACTCCTATCCATTATGCTGTTCCACAATGAACCCATTATGCTGTTCCACAATGAACCCAGGCACCTATGGTGGAAAGAAAACACAAAACCTTGTTATTTTCTCAGCAACACAGCTTCTAACATTAATAATTTCATATTTTATATTAAATATATAATAAGTGATTTGTTGACATTTTGAAATTTTCATCTCACAGACACATAATTTGCACAGATTGCTGAACTATAATTTAAATCCCTGTCATTATGGCATTTCCTTTGAGTCTGATTCAAAATGTTTCAACTATGTGAGCTTCATTTTCTACAAATGTATCTGTTACAACTTGTGTTGCCTGGGGATGTTTAGTTTAGCTACTATTGCATATTTTCTTCATTGTCATTAACATTGATTTGTCAGAAATGTGTCAAATTTTTGACTGAGTGCAGATAGTCAGCGTTTTAAAATAAATCAGTACTTTCCTAATCCATTTAAATTCCAGTTAATCTGTATTTACTCTAGCCACCATAATTAAGTTAAATTAAATTAAATTGAGTATTAGTCCATAAAAGTAATTTATTTTTATTTTGTAGATTCTTATTCGTAACCACAATCTCCTGTCCTGGTCTCATAGGTCTGTATAACAGAGAGCCCTCCGCACTACAGTAGCTGGTAACATTGCATATTTTTATTTTGATTTATTTCTAGTAGAAACAAATGAATGTTTAGCATTTTCTATAGTCAGCAGAAAGCGATGCAGAGAAAACATACATCATTGTAAACATAACCTTGTGGATTAGGAGAAGACTGTTTTTTATTCCCCTCACAAAAATATAAATATCATATTACATACATCTTAGTTGTCCAGATTTTCAAAGAAAGTCAAGATTTTTGTCTTATATTTTTGGTCTGTTCGTCATAAAAATTCTGGGTTTTTTTTTTGGCAAATCATTGAGGATTGAAGTCACTAAATAATGACACACATTTCAGTTCAGGCTTCATGTCCTTGAGAAAATGTAGGCTAATGCAAAATCCATTGCTCTTCTAAGTTTATAAGAGTAATAATTAAAAATTGTCCTTAATTTTTGAGCCATTGTCTTCCATTATTTTAGCTTTGTCCAGAATTATTTTGCTAAGAGGCTGAGAAGTATGCCATATTACCCTTTTGTTGAAAATATAATATTTATGAAGGTAAGCCAATACCAGTCACGTAGGATAAGGCAAGACAACTCATCATTTCACCAGTATTACTGGGGAACTTTTTTTTTTTTTTACTTCAAGCTTACTAGCAACCCCTAAACTGTTAAAGCTGCCTTTTTGCTGGAAAACTGGATAATGTCTTTACTAGATTCAAATGATTTCATCTTTCTGTGAGAATTACAAAGTATGTGAATGTTTTAAAGAGATCAAATGAACCCCTAGCAAAACTTAGAGGGCCAGAAGTTTAGATTTAGTTTCTGAATAATAACAAAATATCAACAATAGTTAAAAAAATAAATAAATAAATAAAAACAGTTCCAGAAATTTCATGGAGTTTTTCTCAGACTGTAGAAAACTGATTCCAGGTCCAAGTAACAAGATCCTTCACAAAGTTAAAGGAAGCTTGCCCTGGGGCCTGTGAATAAGTAATGCTGCACAGACCATAGTTCATTGAAAGAAAACAGCTTTACATCTAATACAGGAGACTATATGAGGTAAGTGTTAGTAATGACAGAACACTTTCTTTCAGTTTCATAATTAAAATATTATTTTAATTTGGAACATTGTTTTTGAATCCATATCTCACTGTTGTACCGTATTTTGCTGTCTTTCTGATTATTTTTCTTTCATGCTGTGTCTCTACTGCTAATGTTTCATGTATCAGAACAGAAATCAAAACTAGGGCAATATTCTGCAGAGAGGAACACCTCATGTTTTCCCAATATTGCCTGATATCTCTCAAACAAGCTCTCTCTCTTTTGTTTTGGTCAGCTTGAGAATCATACTTACTGAATGATTTTCCAACAATTGTGTATATCTGCTCACAAAAACACATTATGACATAGTCCTCTTAAACATAAGGACTGCTGATAGTCCTCTTAAACATAAGGACTGCTGATAGTCCCCTTAAACATAAGGACTGCTGATAGTCCCCTTAAACATAAGGACTGCTGATAGTCCCCTTAAACATAAGGACTGCAGATAGTCCCCTTAAACATAAGGACTGCAGATAGTCCCCTTAAACATAAGGACTGCAGATCATGTAAATGTAAGAGGCCCAAGAATGACTAAGTCAAAATAAACAGCAGTGGACACAACCTAACCTCCTCGGTCTTCTCCTTATGACATACCCATCTCTACAACTTAAGAGCACTGATTCCCAACCTTTTTTGTACTAAGATACCCTTACATAAATTGGTGTTTGGACACAGCACCCTCCTAAAGCCCAGTCATTACTATGTCATAATCATGTAATGATGACGAAAACTACAACAGAAAAAAATAAATGTTTTGGTTACGTGTCAGAGTATCGACACAATCTGATACATTTGAAAACATACTAGTAACACCACAAGGTACTGCCAGCATTCATTTTACTTCTACTTATAGCTTGTTACACATAATTATGAGCATCATAGTAAAATGGTACCTGATTTTGCGGGTCTATATCATATATTTGAAATTCCAAAATATCGAACAACATAAGTTCAAACTTGGAATTTCTAAATATGATAACATCGAACACTCAGAATAGCAAATTTTTTCCCAGGGAAAAAAATTGCTGTTCCGAGAAACATATACACAACACAAGCACACCAAAATAAATAAACCACACACATACACTTAACAAAACCCTACGTCTAACCCTACGCTAAACCATACATACATTCCTATCTATCCACTAACTTTAACCCGCACTCTAACCCTTAGGTCCATAACTATCGCACACATACCCTACAAAACTATACACAAACTAATTAATACACACACATACAGTTAACAAAACCCAACCCTACACTACACCATACATACATTCTTACCTATCCACTTACCTTAACCCACACCCTAACCTTAAGGTCCGTAACTATCGCCCCACAGTGGAGGAAATAGCAAAGCCATGGAATGGCCCACCAAAATCTTGCCCTAGGTAAGAATTCGATGTTCCAGGGCTTCACTATTTTCATCCTTCAATGCAGTGGGTTTGATATTATAACATTCAAACTTTACAACTTCAATGTTATAATATAGACCCGATTTTGCTGTTTTATAAAACTAATATACCCTCCCATCTCAATGTCCCCTCTTCTACTGTCCACAACTGAATCAAAGACTTGTTGGGGAAACTTATTTTACTAGAGAGCTGTGTTCTTTGCTAGAGGAAGTAACAGAATTAGGCCAAGAGTCTAGAAGCCACTAGGGTTTTAAATGCTCATTTGTGCATTGTGGAACTTTTTTCTAATTTTTTGATCCAAGGATGTGACATGTTTCTCTGTCACTGGACTTTTGATGATTATTTCAAATCTAGGGACATATTTTGAATCACTTATGTCCCTGTGCATATGTCTCACTTTGCAAATATTCATCTAGAAACAAAGTTTACTAACAAGCACTTTCCACAGCTCTCCAGATCTGTATGTAGTTTCTTATGTACCCGACTGCAGAAACAAATGCAATACAAGTGCTTACTCAAAATTAAAAAGAAGGCAGCTATGAGCAACTACAATAATATAAGGCACTGCTACACAATAGGATCCCAAATAGTAAATGTTCTGCTCAGAAGCAATGATTTTTAAAAGTGACACAAAAAACAGCAATATGCCAGTAAATGGAATTCCTAAGCTGCTAACATTGTTTAAACACACCACAAAGACAGCAGGAAAATATAGTGCCCATAGCACAACAGTGCCAACAAAATATTAGAATAACCAGCGCACAACTACTGGTTTACTAATTGATGGAACTACTTGCAGCTACCTTCTGACCTTCTGACCTATGCTACCAGCGTGTTACTCCATCTGAGTAATGCTGGGCTGTTGCTCAGGATCACAACATGCATGAATGTTCGGGGCTTTTGTGCATCCTTTAATGCTGGTGCTAAAAATCAGTGTTATTCACACGGTTAAAGAAACAAAAATTCCCAGAAAAATCAGTATGATAAATGCATGATAAAAGTTTGCAGCGTCTGTCTGCACAAACCTTTTCAAAAATAAGCAATAAATAAGCAATCTTCATTTAATTCTAAGCCCTTGAGTCACTGACTGCAATACCTTCATTCATCCATCCGTATCCCATGCTCTTCCTATCTCCCATCCAGTATCTCACATATAAACACAATTGTTTTCATTACATTACATCTCTCCCTTGTAAACATTCTCTTGTTGCATAAAACAAGTTAATTTTAATTTTTCTTTTTTTTTTACTGCAGGATAACTCCTGCCCTGTCTAACTCACTTTCGTGCCTTTCCATCCATCTCATGTACTACCTTTGCATTGTATGCATTCATTTTAATGTTGCCTGCTTACTTCACCAATGTTTGCAAGATGCCTTTCCAATTTAATTAGTACAGTTCTCTACCACCCCCTCCTGCTGATTTCCATCTTTTATCTCTGCCTGTCTGCCATTTTGATTTCAACTAGGCCTATAAATTATTCTGTGGATTTGTCCAATTGTTGCACATGGACTGTCTCAGACTATAAGGCACCTCTTATATGAATGGATTTGTCCAATTGTTGCACATGGACTGTCTCAGACTACAAGGCACCTCTTATATGAATGGATTTGTCCAATTGTGATATGATCATTCATAATGTTGAACTTAAATTTTGGTTCAATACTGGAAAAAGGATTGATAAGCATTTTCTGGTTTTATATCATTTCTATTTGAGCAAATATCAATGTCTAGAAATATATTTTTTAATCTGAATCCATTCTGACAAAAACAAAGAAAATAGATTGGATACTTTATCCATCAAACAGGACAAAAGACAGGTTAGCAGGCCTCTTGTACATCTACCTTCACAACCAGAAATACACTAACTGTGAGATAGCACAATAGTGCAGTAAAGAGAAATGTCATTACTGCAGTCTTCCACAATCCAGCCATAAACACCAACAACAACAACACATTAATACAAAACTGAAACAAAAATGCCTCCCTGTACTCCAGACCCTACACCTCTAAATACAGTAACTCCAATAACACACAATAGTGCAGTAAAATAAAGCTTCCTTACTCTAGTGTTTGACAAAAGGCAAAGTTACTAAAATCCACCAACCTAAAATTTAGTTGATAAAATAAAATGCATGTCTATAAAATACTTGGAGTCTTTCTATTCATTTATAAATGGTCTTTCAAGTAGTTTCTCCATACACAGGATTTTATGTTGAGTATTACACCAAGTCAGCTGGTTTCAGGCATTTCCCAGCATTCAACAGCTAAGATTCTAGCTACTTGGAAAACAATGGCATTTTCATCCCTGTTCAGTCATTATTTCCTTTCATTTTTTCTACATCAGATTTTTCTTTTCTTCATTTAGAATTTCTCTACTCTTTATACTTCTCTTTCTTACATGTTTTGCTGCAGGTAATAATTGTAATTAGGTTGTGCTAGTTTTGTCATCCTACTGAGTAGATGTTGCTTGTTCCTCTGTCATGTAGTACTGAGAGATTATAATGATGACTAGTACGTTACTAGTATGTCTGCTCATATTTTATAACTTAAGTTAGCCTATTACCTTACTGTTATTTTTATAGTTACTAATGAGTTATATTGCTATGTACATAAAGAGGTCGGGAAGCAATTTTATTTGAATTAAATTGGAGAAATATTCAAAGTAAATACTGAGAAGAGAACTAAAAGTGGGACTGGAAATTTATAAGTAGTCGTATCCCAGTATAAAAAAAGGAGGGACTTTGATTAATAGTTGAGTAGTGGGTACAAGACAGTGGATTAAATAATGACAAACTGAAAGAAAATGTTACAGAAGGGGGTACGGAGGGGAAAGTGTAAAGGAAATGAGGGAGGGGTGGGAGGAATGGAGGTAAGGGGGTGGGAGAAATTGAGGTAGGGGGTGGGAGGCATGCAGGTAGGGTTAAGTGAAATAGAGGTAGGGGGTGGGAGGCATGCAGGTAGGGTTAAGTGAAACAGAGGTAGTGGGTGGGAGGAATGGAGGTAGGGTGTGAGAGAAACAGTGGTAGGGGTGGGAGTTAACAGAGGTGGGGTGAGAGGCATGGCGGTAGGGGGTGGGAGGAATGCAGGTTAGGGGGTTGGAGGAACAGAGGTATGTAGTTGCAGGCATGAAGATAGGGTACAGAAGCAAAACAGAGGTAAACATACTGAAGCAGAGTGGAACCTGAATATCCCAACCAGGATTCCATACAAAAGTAGTTCAGAATCAGGTCATTGTCCATAATCTGGTGATTTAAAAAGTTGCAATGAAGTAAATAGCTTATACTGTTTATAGTTCCTATATCAGGTAAGGGAGTGAGAGAGAATATCTTATGAAACAGAATAAACATTTTAATGTCATACTACTGGTAGAATTAAATGCAGTTAACTGAATCAAATGTAAGTGAGGTAAGTCTGTTAAGAACAGGGTTGATGTCTGCAAAAAACTCCTTCTAGGAGCTACTGTAAGGAGAAAAGTCTGTAGATTTTCACAAAATATTACGGCTATACAGAAAACAGACATACACTTAATATACTGACAAAAGGCAGTGGAATAGTTCCTGACTTTAATCATATCAACTACACTCTCAAAATTGCAGCAACAATTTTAAAGTAGCAAAAAGAGAGGCAAACAGAGTTAGGATGGGAATAATACACCAGCTTTCACAGAAGATGTAGAAATGGGTGTTGTCCAGTTAATCACAGGCAGATTTACTGATGGTTTTCTTGTCATAAAGCATTTCTTCAAAGAACACTCCCATCAACTGCTCTCATTGTTTGAGTGCACAGTCATCGAGATCACACATGGTGGTGCGTGCACATGATCCTGAAAGGAAACGTGCATCTGAAAGACAAGTCCACAAAGTGAGGCATGAAGAACAGAGCTATTAATGGTCACAGATTTACAAATGCTTCATAGTAGTAATGGAGATATGTATATGTGTAGCTATGTTTCATACAAAAAGGTATGTTAACTAGGTGTTCTGTGCAAGCAAGGTGATCAGTACAATTTCCTGAGCAGCAATTACCCAATGCCACTGCAATGTTTGAGTTCATTGTATAAGATTTTTTTTGGGGGGGGGAGGCCCCCTTCCATATTTAGGGTGTGTGTAGTGTTTTTCTGTTGCTTGAGTTGGTGTGTGTGTGTGTGTGTGTGTGTGTGTGTGTGTGTGTGTGTGTGTGTGTATATATATATATATATATATATATATATATATATATATATATATATAGAGAGAGAGAGAGAGACAGGTTGACAGACGTATAGACAGGGATATATATGTTCAGAGACTCAGTCCATGCATATAGTGGAATGGGCAAAGTTAGTTTTGTGTACACATCTGATCTACATGAGGGCGTACATAGCTGTTAGGACCATTGTTGACCATGGTAATGCTAACTTCTATGACTAGTCAATAAGCTGGTTGCAATGATACATTTTTTGATGACTTAGTTGCCAGTGGTCAGCCTTTAGTCAAAAGTATGACACCCATAGAAATAGCCTTGAAAAAAAATAAGGGCACTAGCTCCATGGGAACCAATACTGTTCCTGGGGCTTACATAAACAAATCAAAATAACATAATTATATCTCTATACATACTTTTTAAGAGATCACTGAAAGATAAGTGTGCACTGAGGTGCATATGTGGCCAGTAGATAGACAGTGCAGATGTGGTCTAGCGTCACTGAGGTGTACATTCCAACTGTGGCTTTTCTGGAAGAACTGTATACAACATGAGATGCAAGTCACTGTAGCTAGCTCATGAGAATACACAAATCAAATAAAATTAATCTTTACACATTACTAAGCCTGTTGTAGGTATTTTACATCAAAATAAAACTTCTGACCATATTAAGATACATTTAAAATTAAATGTTTCCATTCTTATAATCCTTTTTTTTAATTCACAAACAGTCCACATATGTGTCTGGTGTTTTCAATGGTCTGCTATATTTGGAATATTTAACAGGACTATTTACACTGGACATCTGCTTTTCCTTTTGGGGCAGTTCTACAACGTTGCTTGGATACATGACTTCAGGAGTCTCTCTGTATCTCATTTTCTCTGCTTATCTTCATAATCATAGTTATCACAGTCTCTACATTTCTGCAACACAACTGGTTATGGTTACTCATCTCTCTAGCACATTATGTTAAAGTATTTGTCTTGTATAAATGACTACAGTTTCTTTTATACAGCTTTCCTTTCTCCATGAGCAACAAGCAATCCTGGTTTGGCTGCTTTACCAACTACTTTTTCTTTGGGCTGTTGGCCTTCCTATGGCGTTTTTTATTCCTACCCTATCTCCAACCTGTAAGTTTGGTTTATTTTGCTGTTTCTGCCATAGAAGCATTTCTGCTTCTTCTAATTTCCTTCTAGCATTTTCTATACTTTGTGTTAATTTTCAAGTATTAGTAATATAGTACAAATAGATAATTTGTTTATCAACATTCTACTTATTAACAGTTGACCTACAGAGAACGATTGAATCCCTGCAATTGTGTTCCTATATGTCATAACTGTGAAATGGTAATTCCTCATATCTGTTGCTACAGCTGATTTTCATGATAATTTTCACCGTTTGGATTGTTCTTGCTTCTTTATTATTGGATTAGTTCAGATAGCAGAATGGATGTTATATGTCTGGATTCCCACTCACACACAAATCTTTTAAATTCCTGACTTTGGTTTTGTGGACCATTGTCAGATACGACAACATCAGGTAGACCCAATCTAGAGAATATGGACTTCAGTGCATCAATTGCAGCTGCAATTGTTGTACTTATCAGTTTGGTTATTTCAGGGAACTTGAAATAGTAATTCACATATATGAGCTGCAGGATGCCTCTGAAATGGAACAAATAAGTCCACTTTCAATTCCACAAACAATCTTGAAAAGGCAGTGCTAGCATTTTTTTCCTTGGCTTAGTCTTATGGTGAACTTTGCAGATGACAAATTCTATACTACGTGTTCTGTGAGAGTTAATATTCCTGGCCTGTATATTATATTTCTTGTTCTTTCTTTAAATTTGCAGTACCCAGATGAGATCCGTGTATCCTCTGAGGTATTTATCTTCCCAACTGATTTGGTGCCTACTGTTTCATCAGCTTTGAACATTAGACCCTAGACACAATTTCTTTCTTTCCTGAAATTAAAAAAAGATTGAGTTTCTTTCCTTACTGATGATTTTTGCTCAGGCCAGCATTTAATTGCAATTTCTTTCAATAAGCGCATTTCTAAGTCACTGTCACTATAGCTATGAAATTCTTTTGCTTTTTCTTTTGACATCAGTAACTGAGGGACTAGCCAAGGACTCTTTAATTGTTCTTCTTGGAATTTTTCACACACCTCCGGTAAGTGTACTCTATTCACCATATCTGCTCTGATTAATTCCTTGTCTAGCCTATATTTCACTTTCACTACCTTGCTTCCCTAAATTAAGCAAACTCATAGATGCCTTAAACAAGGACTTTCTGCATATGCTTTTCAAAGGTTAGTGGTTTGTTTTCACTCATATGTCTTTATCACTGACGTATTCGTAGAATTTCTCTCATCCATAAAAACTGTCGTTCAGCTTTTTCACGGTTAGGAATCGCCACAGCGGATCTCCGGTCCACTTATGATTAGCAGTGATTTTTATGGTGTCAAGTTGCCAGTCCTGTCCCAACCTTCAGAGAAGGCACACCCACACACGCATGCACCTACCTGCATGTCCTTTAAATTTCAGTCAATCGCGGGGAGGACATGCAGACTCCACACAGAAGGCACACCAGCCGAGAATCGAACCGGAGACCTCTTGCTGTGAGGCATTATTGTAAATAACTTCTTTACAGTCTCAGAATATATAATTTGTGCTTCTGTAATTGATCTTACACATAAGGAACTAATCTTGTATAATTATAGTCTCAATACCATTCCAACTGCCACATATTTGCAACACAAATATATTAATCATATCATAAGATTGTACTGCTGACTCACCTATAATGATTTTCATGAGCATTTTAAATTTATTTTCCTGTTCACAGTTCCATTTACAGGCTACATCTTGCCCTAAAAGCTTTCTTAAATGCATAATTATCTCAGCTATACTAGGTAAAAACTACTGCATCTTTTTTAGAAAGCTATGCGATGCTTGCCTGTGCTCTGGCTTTGACATTTACACAATTCTTCTAACCTTTCCTGTTTCAGATTTTTGGTGTTAAAATATGACGCATGTATTTTACACTTATCACTCTTATTTTTACATTTGTTCTAATTTAACTTAAACATGTGCCATCTTAATCTATTTAGAAGCTGTGTCAGTCTCCTGCCATGCTCTTCCTGTGTCTGATCCTCCTCCAATATATCATCAATCATATTATTACAACTTCCAAGCTTACAGTTACTTGTGGAGCATATTTGGTGCTGATTAAATATCAAATGATAGTCTGGGGAATCAGTAGCTTCCTAACTGTGTACTAAATGTACACAATTTGGGAGATACTTCATCTGCCTTTAGCTAATGAGAGTCCCTGTCTTACATCTAGTACTGACAAGATCATATTAGTTGGCATAGCTGAGACCACTTCTGCAATAACAGGCAATGAGTATGTATCTCTGACAAGATTCTGACTCTGAAAAGAGAAATTACATATTAGTGAAACATCACGAATCTAAACAGCATTCTGAAACATAAAAACAGAAGAAAAAGGCCTTCCCATGCCTAAGAGATCTCTTCCTGATCTAGATGCTATTGACAAATTCTCCTTGGTAGTGTCACAAAACTACGCATCTGTGTTACTTATATTCCACCATCATCTTCTGTAAAAATCTGTGAGAACAGTATTGACTCGGTTTCTGAATGGTCTCAGCTGAACATGTTATTCTACTAGGCAACAGTCACTTAAACTGACCAGGCCATCTAAACACACCACTCACCAGGATCTTCAAGTTTTCACAGACAGACCTCCCCAACATGACCTAATCTCTGGTTTAACATTAACTCTCCTCTTCACATAATCTGTACTAACCATCCAGAGATAGCATATTCTCTATTTGTTCCAACAGCATTAGTGGTCATTGTTCTGTACTCTACTTCAAGAGTTTCAGGAAGCAAGAACCAACCTGGTGCTCACTGTCCATCCATCCATCCACAACCCTTTTTCCCATTTTTATACATGGGGTTTGGGTGTCACTTCAACAATGACAATCATCTAGAGCCAAGGTTTACACAACTGGTTGGCTAGCCATGCTGTGGTAGTTCTTCCACACCAAACACTCACACACACACTCACACTCACACCTATGACCAATTTAGAGTATTTAATCCATCTACTGCATGTCTTTGGAATGCGGGAGGAAACCAGATCACCCAGAGGGAACCCACATGAACCCAGGGAAGGCATGCAATCTCCACACAGAATACACAGCAGCTGAGAATCAAACTAGAGAACCTCTTGCTGTGAGTTGACAATGCTATCTGCTGGACCACTGTGCCACCCTAACCCTGTGCTCACTGTATGTAGGCTTATATATTACACAGACAAGAACTTTTTCTATCATTTGAATTACAGTATGTGAAGTGAAACCTAGTCCTATGCTATCAAGATGTCAATTTGCCCTATGACACCTTTAATCAGCTTTTGTTGCAGTATTCAAAAACTGTTCCTACATACCAGGAGAAGAATTGAGAGGGACTAGATGCCTCTGGATCAATAGGAAATCAAGGACTAGATCAAATGTAGAGATAAAGCTTTACATTTATACAGGGGCTTCTGTCTACCACTATATCATTAAACCTTTCACAATCTCAACCAATTTGAAGGAATTTCTGCCATAGAGCCCAAGTCCTCATTTTACTTACAGTTTCAGATTCACTGTTTGTCTCATTCTACAACATACTGGTCTGATTTAAGGAAAGCCCCTGTCACTTGCTATTCTTCTTTTAGAGGAGCTTCCTACCCACTCCCCTGAAAACACTGCTAATTAGCTTAGAGGTTATTCCCGATCCCCATTCACCAGCTGGCCTACTGATTTCTTTAATCCTTCCACAACTCCTTTTTCAATAACTCTGAATAAACACTTCTTTATCCAAAATTTCTAAAATTAGTCCTAAAGAAGTCTTCAGTTTACTTTAACCCTTTCTTAACAAATGCCACTGTTTTAATCAAACTTTCTCATACTTTTCTTTAGACTTTCAACTTGCCTCTAGTATCTACATTTATATTGTCCTTATGTAACAGTGACCTTCTGTGTCTTGAAGGAAGCAGCCATTATCTCTCTTCCCAAAATGTCATTTCCCTCCGAGAGTCTCTTCGAAAACCTGCCAGATTTTTCCCATGTTTCCAAACTCTTTACCTTAATAAAAATACAAAAAAAATGTTTTTAACCAGGTTACCATTTTTGGAGATTCATGGGTTCACAGGTACATATGAGGTAATCAGTCTTCAGACCATTCTGAGTCTAGTCAGTAACCCAGATTCATACATCTTCCTGCCTCGAGGATGACAACACATGATAGACACAGGGAGAATGTGTGGCTACCACATCAACTGACAAGATTTACTTGGAAAGCAATAAGGGTACTACCTCTTTTTTACATGTAGTGGACATTTGTTCCAGAGGTAGAAAATGCATTGTGATCTGAATCTAGTACAGCAATGTCTTCTATTATTTAATGAAGACTTGATTTAAGTCCTTTATGTAGGTAATTGAGAAACTATGTGATTTTCAAAGGTATAACAGATCAATAAGGTTAGTTTTTTCATAGCTTCAACTAAAACCAAATTGCTATGGAGAAGTTTATAACAGACTGAATTAAACAACTAAAACCAAATTGCTATGGAGAAGTTTATAACAGACTGAATTTAGGGAGATAACTGCCAGTCTATCAGCGTAGCCAAGGTCTTCAAGCCAGTAATATCTTATTTATGAAACTCTGTGGTCTCTCAAGCTGGGTAATATTTTTCACACAGACCAGCACTCCAGCCTGGTCAACAAATTAAGGAAGTAAGTGAGTAAATAAATAAATAAAGGATGTATTATCTTTAATAATAGGTCTTATTAGAGATGAGTAAAGGGGTGGTAATACTTCTTTGGATCTAAAAGAGATGCCCTTGGAACTTAACTGGATACAGAAGAAAGGATTTCCTGCCTGTTATGAGGACATAATGGTCTGAAGCTAAAGCATTATCCACAAGGGGGGGCTAGCTCTCTGATGGCAGTGATTATTTGGAGAATTGTGCTACCTATGTGCTAGGATGGATATAGCTAGTTTGGTCAACATTCAAAATAGCAAGCATTCATTTCCAGCTTAAGAGACTGCATTTTGTTAATGCTGGCATCCTTGTAAAAACAGGACAGAATGCCACTACAGAGATTATAACAATTTATAGAATAAAGTAAAAACAAACACATTTTCACTCAGACTTCCTCAAGTTCAGTTATATATGTTATGTTTTTAATGCTGGCTTCTGTGTGTGTGAGATTTTAGTACAGCGGGGAAAAGAAAGTGTGTGTGTGTGTGTGTGTGTGTGTGTGTGTGTGTGTGTGTGTGTGTGTGTGTGTGTGTGTGTGTGTGTGTGTGTGTGTGTGTGTGTGTGTGTGTGTGTGTATGTATATATCCAAAAAACACTATAAGGCAGAGGACTCCACCTAGAGCTGATCAAATCTTTTATTCAATAAAATCAAGAGTAAAACCTTGTATAAACGCTTTCAGGCTAACATGCCCTTCATCAGATAACCTGAAAGCGCTTATACAAGGTTTTACTCTTGATTTTATTGAATAAAAGATTTGATCAGCTCTACGTGGAGTCCTCTGCCTTACAGTGTTTTTTGGATTTTCATTTATGGTAGGCAGAGTGACACTGGTGCAACAGACTTTTCGTTCATTAACTATTTATGTGTGTGTGTGTGTGTGTGTGTGTGTGTGTGTGTGTGTGTGTGTGTGTGTGTGTGTGTGTGTGTGTATATATATATATATATATATATATATATATATATATATATATATATATTTTAATTTATATATATATATATATATATATATATATATATATATAAATATGGATTCCTATTACAAGAACGAAAGTTCACAGCTTCAAACTTGTAATAGGAAGCCACACTTACGCGAAAGTTCACTTTAACGAAAATGAACTTCCACGAAAGTGCACTTTACCGAAAGTACCGCAGCACAGTAGAGGACATCAAAAAACAAGCTATAACCGAATAAAATATAAACCTGCTAGGAGTGAATATGCTCTCCGAAAAAGCTAAAATCCAAATAAGATAACCAAATATAAACGGCAAGAGCAAAACACAGTAGATAATCCAAAATTGCATGTAAATATCCTCGATACTTCAATAGTCGCAGTATATCAAGAGACAGCAACAAACGATGCAGCAACTAATTCAGTATAGGAATGTATAAATTTAATAATAATACACAAACAGGTTAGCGCTTTCACCATACGGCTTCATCAGACCTATAAAAACATCTAAATCCATCAGTTTAAATATAAAAAACGGCGGGAAAAACAGCCAATCTTAAAGTGAAAGTACTAATATAAAAAATATATGTACATAGTCTATCCGTCAATATAACAAGATATGAGGAGTGTAGTCGGCCTTGATCAAATACAGTAAAAACTATCTAAAAAAATATATATATGTAGAATATGTAATAAAAGCAAAATGACAATATGAAAAATAACATAAAAAATATAACATATGTATATGTACACGAAGGACCACAAACAATACCAACATAGGGATCTAACCTCTGTGTGTATATAAATATCTAACATGTAGTGTCTCTAGAAACATTGAAATATATTACTAAAATTAATATACAGTGTAATGGGAAGTAAAACAAAATAAGAAGATCTAAAATATATATGTAAAAAAGAACAATAGTAATGTCAAGACATGGTCTAAGCCCTTAATTTCCTCATCTTAAGGAAGGGTTGAATGGGAACTTTACCGTTCAATCCAGGGAAACAAAAAAACAAGCTATGTCCTCCACTATGGTGCAATAGTCATGAACCTTAGGGTTAGGGCATGGGTTAGGGTAAGGGGATAGTTAGTAAAGCTATTCCCTTACCCATCCCCTAACCCTGAGGTTCGTGACTATCACACCATAGTGGAGGACATTGCTATGTCCTTCACTGTGCTGCAGTCATCACGGGTCTTAGGGTTAGAGCATGGGTCATGATAAGGGGATAGCCCTACGAGCTATCCCCTTACCATGACCCGTGCCCTAACCCTAAGGTCCGTGAGTACTGCACAGAAGTTCAGTACAACGCCTGTTCGTTGTACTGAACTTCGCGTAAGTGCACTTTTGATTAAGTGCGCTTTCGCTGCAGTGTGCATTCCATACACACACACATTATATATATATATATATATATATATATATATATATATATATATATAAAATCTAGGACACATGCTCGACTAGCATATGTCCGAATCACAAAACATCGAACACACATACACAAAAGTGCTTAACATCGAAAAGCGCTCTGGTGTATGTGTAGTTCAAAAAAAAAATCTATGTTTCTGCAGGGGGGCTTTGCCTCCCTGCACCCTCCACCCCCCTACTTTATTATTCTCACTCCAAGATCATACTACAGTGGGGAAAAGGGAAGTTTCCCTTACCCACACTGTAGTCCAATCTATGAAACAGACACACATACACAGAAGTGCTTGTCGATGTTAAACGCTTTCTTGTATGTGTGTTCAATGTTTTGTGATTCGGATATATGCTAGTCGAGCATGTGTCCAGATCCCATATAAATATATATATATATATATATATATATATATATATATATATATATATATAGTAGCAGGGGTGTAGGGGTGCAGCCCTCCATAAAATACTTTTTTATTGTGTTTCTTTTTTTCATTTCTTTGTGATTGCTCTTTTTCATTGTTTTAACTTTCAGCCTTTCATGAGGTAATCACTAGCACACGCAACTGTTTTTTTTTTTTTTTTTTTTTTACCAAGTTTAACTATTCCACATTTTATGCATTTAATTGGATGATATTGTGCTTGCACCAATTATTGTCAGAGTTTAACCCTTGGTGAAGCAACTGCATGTGTCTGCAACTTTAGATAACTGTAGACAAGGCATACTGACATGAAGGTGTGAGAAGTAAATACCAAATAGAAGGGGATGTAGCACCAGTCCTTGTGGAACACTGTTCTTATCATTTCTACTTCAGAAATGGCACAGGCTACTGTAACTACATCTGTTCTGTCAGAAATAACACCAGCTACTGTAACTACATCTGTTCTGTCAGAAATGGCACCGGCTACTGTAACTACATCTGTTCTGTCAGAAATGGCACGGGCTACTGTAACTACATTTGTTCTGTCAGAAATAACACTAGCTACTGTAACTACATCTGTTCTGTCAGAAATGGCACCGGCTACTGTAACTACATCTGTTCTGTCAGAAATGGCACCGGCTACTGTAACTACATCTGTTCTGTCAGAAATAACACCAGCTACTGTAACTACATCTGTTCTGTCAGAAATGGCACGGGCTACTGTAACTACATCTGTTCTGTCAGAAATAACACCAGCTACTGTAACTACATCTGTTCTGTCAGAAATGGCACAGGCTACTGTAACTACATCTGTTCTGTCAGAAATAGCACCGGCTACTCTAACTACATCTGTTCTGTCAGAAATGGCACCGGCTACTGTAACTACATCTGTTCTGTCAGAAATAACACCAGCTACTGTAACTACATCTGTTCTGTCAGAAATGGCACGGGCTACTGTAACTACATCTGTTCTGTCAGAAATGGCACCGGCTAATGTAACTACATCTGTTCTGTCAGAAATGACATTGGCTACTGTAACTACATCTGTTAGGTCAGACAGCCAGTCAGCTACCCACAACATATTATATGGAGTTATATTCACGTTTACAAGTTTGTCATTGATACCTGCATGGGAACTTATTACCTTGGTCAGTTCAAGCCGAACAGTGTGCACCACATCGCTACTATCCATCATTGTGGTGACTTGTTCAAAGAAAAGATGTTTAAAGAGGCAGGACCTGCCTTTGACAAAAATAAATTAATGTAGATTCAGAGCAAAAACGTTTCCAGTGTCCAAAATGATATACTCCATGGCTTTAAATGTAAGGCTGGTGAGACTAATGGCTGGTCCACTTTGATATAAGGACATTGCAATGGTTCTTTTACAGGCTTCAGGAATATAACCCTTGGAGAGGCTTAGGTTAAAGAGGTTTAGAAGGGTTTCAGATTGGCCATATTTAACATAAATGTTGCATCCAATGAAGAACATTTATACCACTGCATGGATCTTGCCATTTAAATTAGTTTTCTTTCCTACCCTCTTGCCCTTTCCTTGCTGTGCTTATCTCAGTGTCTTTTGAGCAGCCTGCCCCTACTGTATATTTGGCCTTGGAAGCTTCATACAGTCTCATCTCTTGTATGTCTGGCCCTAGAAGCTCCTCCTACTCTCATCTCTTGTATGTCTGGCCCTAGAAGCTCCTCCTACTCTCATCTCCTGTATGTCTGGCCCTAGAAGCTCCTCCTACTCTCATCTCTTGTATGTCTGGCCCTAGAAGCTCCTCCTACTCTCATCTCCTGTATGTCTGGCCTTAGAAGCTCCTCCTACTCTCATCTCCTGTATGTCTGGCCCTAGAAGCTCCTCCCAGTCTATTCTATTACCTTAAACAGCTTTTGGTTCTATATGAACCACCCCGTCTGTTCAATTTTGCAGGAAGAGTTTATGAGATATTTCCAGGATTTACCTGGAAGCTTCTGGTTTCCAGCCTTCCCTTTCTCTGTTTTTTTCTTTTCTTTCTTGAACAGATGTTTTCTTCCATAACAGGTAAATAGGTGCCTGAGACTATGGGATGACATACAACTTGGAGAAACGAAAGGAAAACAGAAGCTGTCATTAAAGCATATTCCTTGCTGGATGTACACAAAAGTATAAATAATGATATGATCTTCAAGAACACACCACGTCGTTAGGAGTTTCGATTTTGGCTCCTAGTTTGCAGTCATCTGCGAACTTCATTAGCCAAAGACCTTCTGTGTTAGCCTGTACTTCAGAGATGTATATACCAAACAGGAGAGGACCCAGGACTGAACCCTGTGGCACTCCACTTGTCACTGCTCTGAAGTCAGATTTGGAGTCTGCTACTTTCACAGTGTGGATTCTGTCAGTGAGCCAGTTGGCAACCCATCTTGTGGCATATGGATTTATACCTAGTTTAGTGAGTTTATCTATAATTTCAGAGTGGGGGGATGGAGTCGAAAGCCTTGGTGAGATCTAGATAGGCTGTGTGAACCACTTTACCTTCATCTACGGCTTTGGTGACTGCTTCAAAGTAGTCTATAAGGTTTAGGAAACATGATCTGCCTTTTACAAACCCGAACTGGGTGGGGTCCAGAGTTTAGAGTTTGGAGATTACCAATGTCTTTGTTTATAAGTTCCATAATGATACATTCCATGGCCGTGCAGACCATGCTCATCAGGCTAATGGGGCAGCAGTTCCCAGGGTCCATGGTGGCTCCCCCTTTGTGGAGTGGGATAACCGTCACTGTGAGCCATTCAGTGGGCACAAAGCCTGAGGTGAGGCTATGATTGAACATGGTACTTAGGTGGGGTGTCAGTTCATTCTGTAGTTTGTGTACAATGCAGCCTGGGATGTTGTCAGGTCTCATGGATGCTGTGTTCTTGGATTTGGAGAGTGTGGTTTTTATCTGTGCAGCCATGATTACAGGAACTTTGCATTCTTCCGGTATAGAGATGGGCCCTTTAGGGGGTGAGAGGGGAGTAAAGTTAGCACTGAACCTATCTGCCAGGATGTTGGCAATATCAGTTGGTTCTGACTATTTAGTGCCATTGTGCTGTAACTCAGAGCAGATCTGAGTGTTGCCATTGAGATTCTTGACATAGCTATAGAATGCGTTGTGGTTGTCTTTAGAAACAGTGGTGATTCTGTTTTCATAACTAGCTTTTGAGGATTTTATGAGGGATCTCAGCTTCTTACTGAGACTGACCAGGGAGTTCCACATAGCAGGGCCACATAGCAGGATGGAATACCTGGGCAAAGGAAAAGTGGAATTACAAGAGGAGCTCCAACAGTGATAGAAGAAGATAAAAAGATAATAATGGCTGATTTGTAGCGCTAAGGAGCTACTGGTAAAGGAAGAGGAAGATGGCGCTAAGAATGGCAGCCTCAGTTCGGTGCTTTCTGGTATTCTGTTTGTTTTTGTTTATTTGTCCTGCTGTTTGGTGTTCAACTGTAATTAAGTATATTCGTGAAGAATTCTTAAATATTTGGCAATTCATTTCATGCAATTTGACACTGGATTTTTCACAATTAAGAAATTTTCTGGCGATCCTAGCTGGAGGACCAGCAGCTGTCAGCAACAGAGGTAGACACAGGCATCGCAAAAGGGGGAAGCAAGCTGGTGCACTGGTTAGGCTGAGACAGAGAGGTTTTTAAATGGTACTCCCAAGTTTATATCTGGCAAACCTCCGCTCACTATGCAATAAGATGGATGAACTGTTACTTCTCAATGAAACTCACAAGGATTTTTCACTTTCTTCTGTACTGTGTTTTACAGATACCTTCCTAAATTAATCCATTCTAGACTCTGCATTACATCTGCCTGGCTTTCAACGTTACAGAGCAGACATAGTATTGGAGACATCAGGGAAGAGTAAAGGAGGCGGAATTTGCTTTTATATCAATGAAGGTTGGTGTAATGACGTTACAGTGTTAAGTAAAATGTGCTGCCCTGACTTAGAAATGTTTTGTGTTAACTGTAGACCTTTTTATTCAGCTCTAGAGTTCTCTTCATTTATTCTGGTTAATGCTTACATTCCAACTCAAGCCTGTGTGAGGGCGGCACTACAAAAACTGTCTGATCAGATAATGTGCTTGGAGCAGAATTATCCTAACTCCTTTATGATTATTCTGGGGGATTTTAATTAGGCAAATCTTAGCCATGAACTTCCTAAATTTACACAGAATACAAAGTGTCCTACCAGAGACAGGGACACGCTGGATCATTGTTATACAGTGTTAAAACATGCTTATTGTGCTGTTTCCCCATGCAGCTTTGGGCTTTACTGACCACTGTCTGAGTCATTTACATCCTATCTATAACAGCAAGTTAAAGTCTGTTAAACCTGTGATCAATACAGCGAGAAGGTGGACTACTGAGGCAAAGCTGAAGCTGCAAGCCTGCTTTGATTGTACAGACTGGAGTGTCTTTGAAGATTCTGCTGCTAACTTGCATGAACTGGCAGACAGTAACATCTTATGTCAGCTTCTGTGAAGATATGTGTGTCTTCACTAAGACCTGGTTAAAATTTAACAACAACAAACCCTGGTAAACTTAGGAAGCTTCATCAAGCCAAGGAAGATGCCTATAGAAGTGGGGATAGAACACTTTTTAGACAGGCAAGGAACACACTGACAAAAGAAATCAAAGTGGATAAAAAAAAAATTCTGAAAAGCTGAAAAAACATTTTTTAGCCAATGATCCTGCATCAATGTGGAAAGGTCTGAAAAACATTACAAAATGCAGGAAACCACCCCCTACGCTGCAGCTAATTACCAGCTGGCTGATGACTTGAATGCTTTTCACTGCAGGTTCGATAAGCCTGAGGCTACAAATGACAGTTACCAGCTCTGTCGGTGTTCAGACTTATATGACTCTCAATTCTACACATTCTCACATTCAGCCTGCAATAATTATCTCTGAAGACTATGTGTATCATTTTTTTAAAAGACAGCAAATTAAGAAAGCAGCAGGTCCAGATGGGGTTTCACCCTCCTGTTTAAAAAACCTGCGCTGATCAACTGGCTCCTGTTTTTACTCAGATTTTTTATAAATCATTAGAGCTGTGTGATGTTCCCTTATGTTTCAAACAAGCCATAATCATTCCAGTGCCTAAAAAATCCACTATAACAGGACTGAATGACTACAGACCTCTTGCTTTGCCATCAGTGGTCATGAAGACTTTTGAGAGGCTGGTGTTAGCTCACTTGAAGGATATTACAGCCCCCTAATTGGACCCGCTTCCGTTTACTTATTGAGAGAACTGGTCAGTGGATGATGTAGGTAATATGGGTCTACACTATATCTTGCAACATCTTGACAACCCAGGGACATATGCAAGGATTCTGTTTGTGGACTTCAGCGCTGCATTTAATACAATAATTCCAGAACTTCTTCACTTGAAACTCTCCCAGCTTCCCATTTGTACTTCCACTTGTCAATGGATCACCAATTTTCTAACCAATAGGAAACAGCAGGTGAAACTGGGGAAATGTACATCTAGTTATCGCACAATTAATACATGTGCCCCAGGGATGTGTGCTCTCTCCACTGCTTTTCTCTCTCAACACTAATGACTGCACACCTAAGGACCCCTCTGTCAAACTTATTAAATATGCAGATGATACAACTATCATCGGGCTCATCAGGAATGGTGATGAGTCTGCATACAGACGGGAGGTTAAGCAGCTGGCCTTTTGGTGTAGTCAGAATAATCTGGAACTGATCACTCTTAAAACTGTGGAGATGACAGTGGACTTTAGAAGTGGTACTACAATATTATCCCCCTCTTTATATTTAATACTGCTGTGTCAGTTGTGGAATCCTTCAAGTTTTTGTGATCTATAATATGTCGGGACTTGAAGTGGGAGACCAATGTAGGGTCCATCATAAAAAGGCACAACAGCAAATGTACTTTCTGTGACAGCTGAGAAGTTCAACCTCCCACAGGAACTGTTGATTCAGTTCTATACAGCAGTCATTGAGTCTGTTCTCAGCTCATCCGTAGCAGTGTGGTTGGATCTCTGTCTAATCATGACAAAAATAGGTTACATAGAATAGTCAGGTCTGCCAAAAATATCATTGGTGCTAGTTTGCCCTCCTTACAGGACCTGTACTATTCCAGAGTCATGAAAAAGGCAGGGAAGATGATCACCAACCCTTCACATCCAGGCCACCATCTTTTTGAATTATTACTGTCAGCCAGGTGTTATACATTAATACACACCAAAACTAGCACATACAAGAACAGTCTTTTTCTACAGGCCATCAAGTTCATAAACAGTTAACTCAGCTTATTAGATTGGGGTATTCTTTTTCCCAAGCCTCCGAGGATTCTGCAGTATTGTTTACATATTGCTAATACTTGTTTCCTTCAGAGTTTATTTCAGTATTTCTTGCACTGAGTTGCACTTTACACCTTGAATGTATATTTATTTTTTTGTCTTGTTGTTAATAGTTGCATATATGTCGTTTGTTTTGTTTTTAATAGTTGTATGTATGTCATTTATGTACTTCATACTTGGAGAGTCACTAAAACCGGAGTCAAATTCCTTGTATGGGTGCATACTTGGCCAATAAATGTGATTCTGATTTACATTTCACCTAAACCTGCTATAATGGAGCAAAGAATATTACTTATAGGTGGGGACTGGAATTTGATTTGTGGCAGTCAAGATGTATCTGGAGGGCCCAGAAGGGAAAATATAACAAATGAAGGTAGAGTTTTGAAAAAATTTATGAAAATATTTGACATGAAAGATGTGAATTCAGTAATAGGAGTTTGGAGTGAATTTGCATATCATTCCACAAGATAAAAAACTGGGCTAGGCTTCAAGAATTTACTAGAAAATGGAAATCAAAATCTAAACCAACGGTGCTGGAAGTAGTGAATATAGTAACAGAGATAAAACAACTGGAACTGAGATCTTTAAAAAGGGTAGGTGCAAACTACACAGGAAAATGGGAATTGTGGAAACAGCACATACAGGAGAGGAAGAATGAGGTTTAAAAGAAAGCAGAACTTAAATGAGTTGTGTAATCTTTGACTAAAAGTGATTGGGTAGGTTATAAGTGATGTATAATGTTTGCAAATGGGAGTGTGTCAGTATGGTTTGTTTTCATTTATATAATTGTACGACTGCCTATGTAGTAAGTGGTGGTTTAATAAAGATATTTTGTGTTTAAAAAGGTAGGAATTGAATAATTTATGTAATATTGCATTGTTTAGTGTGCAGTATAATGTCTTTCATGTTAATATAGTTTGATTACTTTATATGAATGTAAATTTGCGTATATCACAAGTGGTAATTCAATAAAGGTGTTTGAAAAAGAGTTCAGAAAACACTGCATTATGAGCCTGAATTTGCTGAAATAAATCCATATTCATAACTTTGACAGCTCTCAATATTATGCTTCCAGGTTTTGATTGTGGTAATTTTATGACCCGTGATCTCAAACCAGTGAAAAATACTTTATATACTATCCAAAAGAGGTGTGTGCACTTATTGTTAAAAACATGAAGAAGTCAGGATAAGACACCCAGATGTTCCAGCTAGCTCATATGTAGTGCCCATTGCTCTAGTCACATTCTTCTTCACCTTCTAGATATCCCATGGCTTGTTATACCTGTGTGCATTCCACAAGTTCCTGTTACAAATTATTGCAGGATAGCACCAGTTAGATTTATTTCTAAGTGTCAGTTGTGTCCTGTCATTTCTCAGTCCTTCCTTCTCAGGTTTACCTCCAGTTTACCCTTAAAAATACACTGAGTTTACATCATATTTGTTCCAAATAACCATCTTTGTAATCTTGCACTGTACCCCCACACACACACACACACACACACACACAACCAAAAGCTTGATGTACTTATCTCTGTAAGACTTCTAGAGCTGTGTGCAACACTTCTGTCATGGCTTCACCATCTTCTTCTTCATGGACAGAATGACATTTCTTTCTTTTAACTCCTCTGTTCTGTTGTAGCACCACCCTCTATCCATAGCCTGCTTATACAATATCACACAACCATGTTTAGCTAGCAATAGCATCTTCATTAGTTCATGTTTTTCCTCCTTCTCCTGCATAAGTGTTATGCACCCCCAGCCAACTTTTAAATTCCTGGATTCATCTAAAGTGTGTAATTTCCAGTTCTGCTCATTAATCCTAATTACCATCTGTCAGCTTAGCATGTTAGCTTTATGAGGTCATGTTGAAGGCTTCGTCTTCTGTCCCTAATAGGTGTATCTACTTTACTGTTGTCAGTAAAAAGGAAGGAATTGGTCACAATATTCTCTAGGCATTCATTCATTCATTCTCCAATAACCTGATGAATCCATTTCCGGGTTAGAGATTATTCCAGCTTCAGGTGTGGAAGGCAGATAAACTCATTCTGAATAGGGTACCCACCCACTGCAGCCTTCACAAGACTTTTCAGATAAAAAATATGTGTAAAGAACTAGGTGCAAGCCTGTCAGTAGACAAATCTTCTCATCAGTTGTCTACCAGCCGGTTCCAACTCCCATCTACTTTACTGACTTGGGTCCGAGTACCATAGAGGTCATATTTTCTAACCAGATTCCTATGTGGAAAAGTGTCAAAGACCATTCAGAACCCCAAATATACCTCATTCATTAGCATCCAGGAATTTGGTCAGCCTGTTTTATAGATTCTCCCATCCCTTTTCCAGGAACAGAAGTTAGGTTGCTTCATCCGTAACTATTTTACTCCTTCCTGGAGCAACAGTCCCACTGTAGGTTCTTTGTAGTCTCCTGATGTTGGCTCTGACCCCAAGGAAGTCTTTCCAGTCCTTTCAAATTCTTCTGACTACATCCGTCTCCAGTAACTGATCACTTTGGAGTACTCTGACTCCTGGGTGTTTGCAGGGTCACTACTTCATCCGGCCACCTGTCATTATTCCTTTCTCCATGTTGATGACCTGTCTTCCTAGTCTTATGTGAAAGCTGATGGAAACATTCAGATAGTACTGTTTTATTTTTTACAAAAAAAAAAACTTTATTAAATTATCACATATGACATAGGCAATCTTACATTTATATAAATGAAAAACAAACATTGACGCCACCTTAGTTGCAAACATTATGCATCGCAGAAACCTTTGAAACAACTTTAGTTGCAAACATTGTACATCACCTAACCAACCATTGTCAGTTACGTATTATACAGCTCATTCCAATCCTGCCTTCCTTTAAACCTTGTTCCTTCTCTGCATATATTGTTCCCACAATTCCCATTTTTTTCCTATGTAGTTTGATCCTTCCCTTCACTAAAGATCCCAATTCCAGTTGTTTTATCTCTGTTACTACATTCACTACTTCTAGTAAAGTTGGTTTAGAATTTGGTTTCCATTTTCTAGTAATTGCTTTTTTGGTAGCTACCATAATTAGACTCAGCAAGGCTTTACTATGTCTAGGCAATTCCAATTCTGTATCGTAGAGTAAAAAAAATCACAAAACATTCAGATAGTACTGTCATCCATTTTATCACCTCTTTACATTATTTGTTTCTGGTATTGAAGTTTCTTGTTAGATCCTCATGTGCCTTCATTGTTTTAACATTTATGTCCATCTCCTACCCTATCACCACCTGCAGATCTTTTTATCTTCCTTGAGTTTCTGTAGTTCTGTAGTAAAGGGCCTAGTGGCATGATACCTGGCCTCTTGCTATGGAGGTTTGCCTTCTGCTAAAACAGTACATCTATCATAACCTTTGACAATCACCTCTCCTCCCAGGTCCTTGAAAAGCTTGAGGGACCCCATTACTACAATCATCCTATTGGCTGTAATTCTCTTATTAATAGGAGACCATCTCCTAATGTTGGTTATAAGTCATTTATTTTCCTTTCCTTCCTTCAGTAACCTGTATTCTGTGTATGAGCACCAGGATTTCCCACCAGCCAGAATGCTTTCAGAAGAATTTGAAATCCATCCATCCACCCACAACCCCTTTTCCCATTTTTGCACATAGGGTCAGGGTGTCCCTTCAACAGTGACAGTCATCTACAGCCAAGGTTTACAATGCCAAGTAGCTAACCCCACTGCAGTAATTCTTCTACACTACACCAGTATGTAGTTCTATTCCAATTAACATCTGAAGCTGAATGAATCATGAAAAAGATGAACAGCTCCTGATGGTAAGTACTCGTAAAGACACTACTTGTGTGTGTAGGGGGGGGGGTATCTGCAGTGGAAAAGGTAAGTAATATTGCAACACTTTTATCTATTTTTTTCTTTAATAACAGAAAGGTGAGCTGGCCAACTGACTTTTTCAGTCACTTCATGGGCCTGAGGTACATTATAAAGTACGACTAAACAGAATCCATACACAGAATTTAGGCAGGCCAAAAGGACAAATTGTATAGCAGTAACTGTTACAATAAAATCATATTGGTAGTAGCTCAACACAGAAACTAATTAAACCGATTATAGCCTTTAGTAGCTCATAACAGTACAGCAGCTAAAAGGGATTGCATCAATACCAACAATCCAAAGAACAGGCAACAGTAGCAGTATCACTCACAGAGCCACAAAGCAAACATTTGGAAACATTGTATCTAGTCAGCTGAGAACTAAACACATTGTATTGAGTCAACTAAGAGCTACTGCAAAGAAGGTAATCACCCAAGGTTCTTCTTTGGGATACAGAGCTCCATGATGGAAAGATTTCCCTAGTGAGATTCTGAAATGGATAAAGTTGTCTTTGTTTCTAATATCTGCAAGTTCCATGGAAGTCAGGCAACTTTGTGGATGATGTATTTAACAATAGCTAATGTAAGGGCTAATCTGTTAATGAAGAGTGTGCCTTGTCCTCCAGATCCAGAGTTTGAAATGACTGTGAGTTTACACCTAAGGAAAGGTGATGGTTACAGTGGAACAATATGACAACTAGTGTACCTACTAATAGCCTAGTTCTGTCATGAGTACAGACAATATTGGCTGTGTGTGACATCACATTATGCTGTCTAGGACCTGACAGTGAAATAAAATGACAGCTTTTACCAGTTATAATCTGTAGCAATAATATGTTATGTGAAGAGTCTAAAGCAATGAAAGATAAGACATGCTCAAGCCTGGATGAAAGAAGATGTTCATAAGTGAATAATAGGCTAACTGCCCTATAGGGCCATTTTAAGGGTAGCCTTGTTACCTCACTAGGTGGTCAAATTACCCTTTACTATGATTTTATTCCTTTACTTCCATTTTGTGAATGAATGTTTCTGGATTAAAACATTGAGTATTGAAAGGAGATCCTGCTGCAGGATATGGCATTTAGGCATTCAGTCTATCCATTAGAACCAGAGAGGGCAGTTCTGGGGTAAATTTCCTTTTTCTCATCCATTGATTTAAGTTGCATTTGAATAGGGATAGGGATGAGTTTTGTTTTACATGGATGAGAAGTCTATTCCAGAGTAATGGTATCCTCAGAGGGGTCTACTTTGAAATCCCAGCACCCATATACCCAAGACACAAATAGCGAAACTTGAAAAACCCAAATGTCAACTTTTTCCTAGGGTAAGTAAACACTTGTCCAAATGTAAACAAAACTCAGGTCAAAGTAAGTAAAACACACCTAGGTAGGGTGTTATGCCCCCTAACTATATATGCCAACTCCAGGATCACACTACAGTGGAGAACAGGCATGTTGGACAAGTGTTTACTTACCCTGGAAAAAAGTCGACATTTGGGTTTTTCAAGTTTCGCTATTTTCATCTCAGGTGTATGACCGTCGATCATATGGACATCATGTGGGTGTCGGGAATTGAAAGTAGACTCACTCTGAGATATGTATGTGTTCCTCCAGACCATTCTGTTTATGTTGCAGAAGAGGTTGAGGTCTCTGGACTGGGTATTTCTGATATAATTTTAGATATGGATGTGGAATAGGCCCATTAGTACTGGGTCAGAGGATGCCTTAATGGCCAGACATTGATCACCTCTGAATAGTCTATACAAGACCAAGTATAGTGATAGGGCTTTGAGGTAATCCATGTAGGTCAGGTGGTTTAGTCCCTGCATCCTGTTTGTGAGGAACCTGCATAGGCACTCTGCTTGTTGCATATGTTTGCACAGGTTCATACCAAAGATGATATTATACTCAAAGATGGGCCTGAGGAGGGCTGTGCACACTGGGGCAATGACATCTCTGGAATGAGATGCTACCCCTTTGCTTACAAGCTGAGCAATTTAGAAGGACTTTCCTCACAACAGTAGATACGTGTTGGTCAAATCATAGGTCACTACCTACATATGTTCCCAAATCTCTAACTACCACATCAACTCTTAGGAGTGTATCGTTAATGTCCTAGTTTCCTGGGGAAGTCAGTTTCCCAAAAGATACAATAAACAACTTTTTGGCATTTAGCTTTATTCCAACGAGATCCAGTATTTGTCAACCTGAGATAACATGATCGACAGACTGTGCTGCTTTACCAGATGTGGTCCACACTTGTCGCCGCTAGGCTTTTGAATATTGGCCAAGGCATTAGCCACACCCATAGTGCCTTTTTTAGGCAGAGACAAACCAAAGATCTACCAACGTAATAAATTCTTCTAATACCAAGCTGAAGGTACTACTGCTCAGTGCTAGGAGTCCTAACAAAAAACTGCACTCCCTTTAAGCTCTCCTCACCCTGGAGAATGCTGACATCTTTGCAGTTACAGAGATGTGGTTCAAGGCTATGGAAAGCAAGCCAGCTGTAAGGCTACAATGTTTATCACACATTTAGACAACTTTCTGAAAAGGAAAACATGAAAGGAGGAGGTGTTTCCATTTATCTAAAAAAAAATCACATGATTGCTCAAGCTTGATGACTCACTTGAGCTACTCCATGTCCAGCTGACCACAGGCAAAATCCCACACCATATCATTGTTAGCTACACGTCCCCAACCATGAACCATGAAAACCAGTCTGCATACCTGAGGTTACTAGAATCACTTATCATTCAGCCCAACACACTGTTCATGGGTGATTTTAACTACCCCTCTATAAACTGGGAAACATATACTACCACTAACACTCGGGCTCAGAGATTCTTGGACTTTGTCAATGCAAATGCTTATGGGCAGCTGGTCAGCACTCCCACTAGAGGCTCAAAATCCTTGACATACTACTTACAAACATGGAGAAGCATTGCACCTCCCCCTCTGTATAATGTCCTCATTGGTAAGATCAGATTATAAATCGGTCTCCTTTAAAATAAATGTAATAGAAGAACCCCCATCAAACCCTAAAACCCTAAAGAATTTTTCCAAGGCAACTTGTCTTCTATTAAGTGATAGCATATGTAGTTTTAAAGCTCTCCCTAACCCCAAAAATATGGAGGCCTATGCAGATGTATACACATGCTCTGTACAACCACATAAACAACTGCATCTTAGAAATGGCAGTACCTAACTGAACTAAACCCAGGTCTAGCCAGAAAAACAAGCCACTCTGGTGGACCCCTGGTATAAATAGACTATATAACAGAAGGAAGAAATTCCTGACTAGAAGTAAGTGGGAGGGTGCACAACAGAGAAAAAATCCCTCATTATTCTCAACAGAAAAATCAGGGAACTAGTCAAGTCTTCAGCAGCTAGATACAAGACTAAAATAGCCTCTCAAGCAAAGGGTAACCTCAAAGCACTTTTTTAGTTATGTCCAAAATCTTAAGGAAAACACTCAGCAATGTGCTGAGTTGGCTGTAGGTGGCGCTACCTCTACTCACCCAGAAGAAATAGCAAACCTACTGGATGATTAATTCAGTTTAGATTTCATCCTCTCATCACCTCCAGTAACTCTCCATGAAATACCCCCTACCATTCCTTTGCCTGTTATTGCAAAAGAATAAATCATCACTGCATTCTCTAAAGCTAGAAACACAGCATCAATGGACCCTGATGGAATCAATCCCAGGGTGCCTATTAAATAGCTTGAAACATGACCTAGCAGATCCACTAGGATGTCTATTTAACCACAGTTTCCAGACAGGCTTTGCCCTAGTAGAGTGGAGGACATTAACAGACATCCCTCTGCACAAGGGGAGACCATCAACTGACCAAGGATAATATCGACCCATAAGTCTAACTAGCGTAATATGCAAGACTATGGAAAAAGATAACAATGGACCTGATTAAAAATGACAAAGGAAATCTCCAGGCTCTAGATCCAAACTAGTTCAGCTTCATCAAGGGCAGGTCCTGCCTGCTCAATCTGGTGGACTTGCTTGAGAAGGTCACAATGCCATGGATGAGGGTAAAACAATGCATACTCCCTATATTGACCTGGCCAAGGCATTGGACACAATATCCCACTTTGGTATTGTAGATAAACTCACAAAATTAGGCACAAACCTCTAAATCACCAGATGGATAGCACACATACAGTGGATATAAAAAGTGTACGCACCCCTGTTAAAATGCCAGGTTTTTGTGATATAAATAAATGATACCACAATAAATAATTTCAAAACTTTTCCCACCTTTAATGTGACCTATAACCTCTACAATTCAATTGAAAAACAAGCAAATCTGTTAGGGGAATAAATATAAAAAAATGAAAACATACAATAATGGCTTTTGCTGAAGCAGGCAACTGAGTAAATGTCAGGGAAATCCTACTAGGACAGCTGAAGTTTATATGGGGTTAGTCAGAGTCTCTTTAATTCATGGTAGGTGTGTACCCAATGCTGTAATTAAATCAAAAGGTGCTTCTACAAAGTATTATTTTAAGGGTGTTCACACTTATGCAACCAGCTTAGTGTACATTTTTTGTTTTTTATATGATTCCCCCTAACAGATTTGTTTTTCAATTGAATCATACATGTTATAGGTCACATTAAAGGTCGGAAAAGTTTGAAATTATTTATTATGGTCTCATATTTTATATCACAAAAACCTGGCATTTTAACAGGGGTGTGTACACTTTGTATATCCACTGTATTGTTACTGGGAGGGAATCCACATCCAGCAAGAGGGACGTCACCAGTGGAGTACCACAGGGGGTCAGTGCTGGGTTATCCTGTTTGGGATATACTTCTCAGATTTCAAGGCAAACGTGGATGGCCTTTGGCTGACCAAGTTTGCTGTTGACTGCAAGCTGGGGGCAATCACTGACTCCCCAAGCAATGTTAATAATTCTTACAAAAAGATCTGATGTACACTAATGATTGGTGTCAGAGCCATGGCCTCAAACTAAATGCAAACAAGTACATAATACCCTTTGGGAAATCAAATACCTCTACAAATTATAACATTGATAGCACCCTCCACCCCAAGACTGGACCCAGTGGTGAGAGATCGGGGTACTCAGATAAATAGTAATCCTAACTTTGACCAGCATGAGTTCATGGTGGTAAGGAAACCTTTCAGTGTTGCTCAGTTTATAAGTATCGGTATGGCATCCAGATCTAAGGATGCCACAGTACCACTGAACTCAGCCTCATCAGGCCAATAATAGAGAACAATGCATTCTTTAGCATGTACCTCATCAGGCACTTTCATCAGCTGGAGCATCCTCAGAGGTTTTTCTCCAAAAAAAATACAGGGTATAACCAACATGTTATATGCAGGCCAATTTCTTACCAGTTACTGAGAGGTGATCTGTGCCCAACCTACAAGGCAGTCTCTGACCCAGCCCTGACGAAAATGTTGCATATTCACAAAACTAACTGCACAAGAGTTACCTGCTCCAAATATCTAAACCAGATCTCTGACATGAATAGATCATGCTGGAGAGGCAGATATGTGCCCCAGAGATTGCCCCTCCTCTGGGATAGGCTTCCTATTCATGTGAAGCAGAGCCCTTCCCTGGTCGTATTCAAGATCAATCTGGATCAATGGATGAGAAATCACACATTCACTCCTGGGGTGGCGTCCATGTCCCTTATGGACTGAGGCAGTCTGTTAAAATAGCCAAAACCCCGCTTGCTGACCCTTATTATCTTTCCCCTAAGGAAAGAAAACTGGGTAAAATCTCAGTAAAACTGGCTAGGCTTGTAAGGGCTCTTGAGCTGTTATCCTAGTAATCTCCTATGAATCAGCCTTGATATGAGTCTCTTCTGTAGGAAGAGTGAGACACCTCTACATTTTTTCTCTTCCTGGGTTGTAGCTGATCTAAAAGTGTGGAAGGCATTATAACCCTGAACAGCTGGAGTACCCTCCACTGATTTAAACCACACAGACAACAACGTCCTCCAAAGTGAGGAGGGCTTGCAAGCAATGAAGTTTCTTGTTTAAGCACCTAGTATTAATCAATAGCACCTCCATATTTTCCTTTGCTTGTTTTGTTATTTTGGTAGGTTTACCTGGTTAGCAATGCCTAAAAAAGGCACTATGGGGGTGGAAATATGTTTTAGCCACTATTCAAAAGTCAAAAGGGGACAGGGTGCAGACCAACCCTGGCAAACCAGTGTGGCCTGTTAATCATATCCTCCCAGGCTGACAAGTCTTGTACCCCTTTGAATGACACCAAAAGCTAAGACAATTATTGAATTCATATATATTTTGCTTGCATTAGGGCATCACCCTTGGTGCTGCTCAGTGTGGGGCTATACCTACCTGGGGCACATAGTCTGATAGCTCCATCATGTCTCTCTTCGGGTTTTCTTCAGTAGACTGAAATTACACTTAATCAAAACTTATTTTACCAAGACGACATCACCAAACTTTGAATAAACTGAAGCTTTACATTACCGCATTTTTTTTTTACAGGGAATGGAGGTACTTGGCCAATATTCAACGTAAAAACACACCGCAGTATGTCAAACATGCCCAGGTGGGGGGCTGTGCCCCCCACACACCCCAACTAAATATACCAACTTCAGGATTGCACTACTATGGGGGAAAAGGGCAAATTTCCCCATGTTGGCCAACTGCCTCCATTCCCTGTAAAACTATGCGGTAAATTGAAACTTCAGTTTATTCAAAGTTTGGTGATGTTGTCTCTGCAAAGCAAGTTTCAATTAAGTGTAATTTCGGTCTACTAAAGTAGACCCTCTCTTCATATAGTCCAGGAATGCATATCTCAAGTCATTTACACCCACATGTACTATCACAGAGTCATACTGCTACTTGCTCTTCAAGGACTACAGTGCATACATGATCTGATGAATCTCGCCACAAGACAAGCAACTAACCATCACCCTTCCCTTACTCAGCCTGGTGAGTGATGCATCAGTATGCCTTACAATGGAGTCACCTACAACTAGAATATCTGGTTGCCTGCCTTATTGGTTCAATATCCATGATATTGAGATCCCCAAATGCTATGTTAGGTGGTAGACTTGGAGTATTTCTGAGGATGCTTAATGCCTTGTTGTGTTTTAGAGATCTTTATGTTAGGAGTAAGTTAATCTTTAGAACCTCAGCATGTGATAGATTATCCCCAGGATTCATGAAGCTTGGCACAAGACCGGCGTTAGGCTTGCGCCGACCGTGTGGTGCAAAGATGGCGCATTAGCGCCAAATGCATATTAATGAAGGTGCACTGCCACCACAGCCACGTGCATAGGAAAGGAGCGGGAGTGCATAGGGCGTGTCGAAGTGCCGCACGGAGGCATGGAAATGTCAGCTGTCGACGTGCAATCTAAAATGTTTGCATATAACAATTTGCAAGCAATAGTAATCACATCTGTCAGTGTCTGTGGATACTGAAACGTATGCAAAGCATGCAAGACAGTTCCTGCGAACACAAAATGAAGAAGCAAACACAAATGCATGGTAGGGAATAACGGGTCCCTATCCCGTGAACAAATGACATTGAAAACCATGTGCCCATAGTCCAATGCAGTGTAGATAATTATACCAAGTGGAAGTGAAATGCATCATATGTTAGCGTGCCGCCAATAGGTACGTCCAGCCCAATGGTCAGGGTCACCAGCTGACCCATATTGTGAGGGAGGTTACACAGCTGGGCAGATGTGTCCATAACAAAAAACACGATAAATGTACATATCTAGCGACCGTATGACTGAATTATATCCCACAATGCATGTAACAGTCACATACAATAGGTATGTCTGTATTTCACATACCAAATGTTACAGGAAATAGAATAAGCATGTAAACGAAACAGAAGGAGCATATAAATTGCTACAACAATAAGGCAACATGTAGGCTGAAAGGAACAGTATTATCTGTACCGTTGACTGTGGGTACGTGTTGTCCAGTACATTCGGATATGTGTCCGGAATATATCCCATCCTGGACATAGGAAAAGATGGCATCCTACCAATGATTAGAACAGTCAGCCAAAATCCGCACATCAGCAGTCCAAGCCGAACCTGTCAGGATGTGTCACAGTTGAAAGGGTATTACCCGGGTATACCAACCATGTCATGAAAGTTAAGTATGGGCGTGTACCTATGTGCGTGCGGTATAGCATGTGGAAAGTCAAACATGGCAGGGTAGTTCACACAACCATACAAGTACCTGACATATGTAGGGTATGCAATGTGTTACCTTGACCGTGTCATGGGCCATCAACCAAAGCAATGATGATGGAGTGTCAGGAATATGTGTGTGGGGGGGATGGGTAATGGTATAATCCTCCAAGGCGACACTGTGCCGTATGCAGAATAGGTGAACCGGAGGTGTATGAGGGAGCATCGGGTGAAGCAGAAAGAAACACAAAAACATGTATACACATCTGCAATACAACCAGACAGGCCATACTGTAGAACACAATCCCACCAACATATGAATATTAAAATGTGCGATACAAATGTATAGACATGTCACCAGCACATACCCACAGATTGGTCCTGATGGAACTGGCCATATCAAATGCAACACACCTGGATGCATAATGGACTACCCAGCATCCCCTCCACAGCACACAACCCGCTCCCATACCTGAACGTCCACCAAATCCAGCCATACTTGGCCTACTGGTTTGGTGCAGCCACATCTACACATAGTGACCATTATGCATATGTAGTAGGTAGGTCACCCTAGGCAGTTTCAGGATTGCAAACTATGTATCCCTTGCATGTAAAACCCCCAGCACATTTTCGTAATGCCAGAAGAATGTTCGGTATTTGTCTTCTTTTGGTCTTGTTCAATTTTTGGGATATCCCT